>NW_026882507.1:0-411220 GCF_032173495.1 Musca vetustissima
CTTCAACCTTAAAGCTTTTAGAAATCCAAAATATGTATATTTATACCCTACACAACTATGTTGTCAGGGTATTATAGCTTTGTGCAGCCCCAAGAGTTTGTAACGCCGCGAAATATTGGTCCTATACCCACCTTTAAGTATACCGATCGTCATATCTCGACTAGCTGAGCCGATATAGACATGTGTGTTTGTTCCGTCCGTCTGTCCATTATAATTTGTAAATACGATACAGGCCACAGTTATGGACCAATCTTCACGAAATTTTGCATGTAGGATGGGTTCTGGCCAATGAAGACCCCTATTGTTTTTGGAAAAGATCGGTTAATATTTAGGGGATGAAATCTACCAAAAACTTTATTTTTGTCGGGTTTTCTGGTCGCTCCAGTGGCCGCAGTTATGGCCCAAACACCGCGATGTTTTGCATGGTGAAGCGGATCGGGCATGCCTGTTTTGACAAAGATCGGTCAATATTAAGCGGGTCAAATGGACCCTAACTTTTGTGTGAAAAATGACAACATTTGTATTCTATAGCGTATATATTTACCACTGAAGGACGTAGACCCGAGAAGTTGATAGTATATCCAAGAGGAGTGGTTGATATTTTAATTGATACCAATTATATTGTCGTAGGCACTCGGATGCGGGAGTTACATTTAAATATTTACAAG
Source organism: Musca vetustissima (assembly GCF_032173495.1). Lineage (NCBI taxonomy): Eukaryota > Metazoa > Arthropoda > Insecta > Diptera > Muscidae > Musca > Musca vetustissima. Next base: position 669 of record NW_026882507.1, read on the forward strand.
TGCTTACGTATTCAGATATTATTTAATAACCTATTACCACATTGGAGGGCGGAAATATAGAGCGGATCGCTTTGAAATGTTCCATGAGGTTCCAGTTATGGTCAAGGACAACGCCTAAAATGTTAGGTGATGATCAGATAATAATTTTTCGGATGAAGTGGTCCGAAAACTTAATTATTTGTACTTTTCGAGTCGAAAGCCGAACATCACAACACAACCCACGGTGAAGGGAATCTGGATAAGTATGTAGAGGGGCTGTACTGATTATTAGTAACATTTGCTGACCACTAGCCAGTCAAAAGTGTGCAAATATCGCGAAATATTGCCCAATCTCAGAATATAGAACCACAGAAAGTTGTGTAGGGTATCCTATGGTCGGCCCCGTCCGACTATACTGCTCCGCTCACTGGTTTTTACAATGGTTTAGATGTCTTCCGACCAATTATCTTTAGGTTCTGTTATGATAGCTACTCCTAAGAAGATGAACAAAATTTTTATAACCCCAGCCTTAACGTCAATGGAATAAAAATTAGGCTTTAAGCGAAAAGTCTCTTCGGACCCAATATGTTTTGGGTTCTATTATGGTAGATATTCCCCTGCAATCAGATTTTAATTTTTATTGGCCCTTTAAACCCATATTTTTTCTAAAGAATATTTTTTCGAGGACTATATAAGGCGTGGATTTTCTAAAGAATATTTTTTCAAGGACTATATAAGGCGTGGACTTTCTAAAGAATATTTTTTCAAGGACTATATGAAGGTGGATTTTTTAAAGAATATTTTTTCAAGGACTACATAAGGCGTGGATTTTTAAACGAATATTTTTTTTAAGGACTACATAAGGCGTGGATTTTTTAAAGAATATGTTTTCAAGGACTACATAAGTCGTGGATTTTTTAACGAATATTTTTTCAAGGACTACATAAGGCGTGGATTTTTTAAAGAATATTTTTTCAAGGACTACATAAGTCGTGGATTTTTTAACGAAATTTTTTTCAAGGACTACATAAGGTGTGGATTTTTTAAAGAATATTTTTTCAAGGACTACATAAGTCGTGGATTTTTTAACGAATATTTTTTCAAGGACTAGTTTCTAAAGAACGTTTTTTGAAGGAATTTATAAGGCTTTTTTAAATAACGTTTTTGAAGGATTTTATAAGGCTTTGATTTTTCAAGAATATTTTTTCATGGACTATATAATGCGTAGATTGTTTGAAGGACCCTATATCGAGTAGATTTTTTAAGGACTATATAAAAAGTAGATTTTTGAACGGGTGGATTTTGTAAAGACTATATAACGGGTAGGTTTTTAAGGACTATATAAAGCGTAGATTTTTTGAAGGACTATATATCGGGTAGATTTTTAAGGACTACATAAAGGGTAGATTATATAATGGGTGGATTTTGTAAGAACTATCTAACGGGTAGGTTTTTTAAGGACTATATAACGGGTAGTTTTTTAGGAATATTTTTTAAGACGTAGATTTTTTGCAGGACTATATAGGGCGTTGATTTTTTAAGAATATCTTTTAAGGACCTACAGAAGTGTGGATTTTTTAAGGGTAAACTATAACCTTCATTTAAAAAATATGTTTAAAGGCAAACAGAAACTTGTCCCGTTTTAAACTATTTCTTTAAGGTCAAACAGAAACCTGACCCTTTTTAGATATTACATAAGGACAAAACGATAGCTATTAGTACTTATCCAAAAAACTTGGGGTCTAGAACCAACATTCAACGAGGATTGGGTATATATCATCATTAGTCACAATACAAAGGGCATATATGGACATACGGGCATATTTGTTTAACATCGTGACCCGTTTCCGCCTAAAAACAAAATAAATTGCCCTCACTTACCTTTATAATCCGGTACGGTTACTTTCGTTACCAAACTATTCGGTTGCAATGTATGTCCCGTAAACAGTTCATTACGACGGTACAATGAAATTTTTACTGTCGTAAGATTTTCATTTGATTTCCATAGATTTTCGGGCAAATGGACAGCTACTTCAATCTGCGATTCCTGGAGGAGGTCATCCAATGATTGATTCATATACAGACAACGATAATAAGAGTTCGATTTGATATCATACGACATTTTACGTGTCGGTTGAACATTGCGATTATAAATGACAACACCAGAAATATTCGAACACACTGCATTGATATAGAAAACCGTGAGTAGACCTTCCGATTTAATGAGAACGCCATTTGGAATTTGTGTACAATTTGAGGTAGGTACTGTGGTTGCGGTGATATCATCAAGATATTCTTCTACTGTTTGGATAAGAGTTTTGGTAGTGCCATATTTTTTGGCAACCGTTATAACACTCTGCGAACTATTCATCAGATTGTTGGCTATTTTCATGACATTCGGCAACAGTTCAGGTTGTTTAGATTTATTCTGACCGATAACATTTTGTAAAATATTTGTGGATATTTGTAGATCAGCTGGTATCCGATTGATGGTGCTTTTTTCTAATATATTTTTTAAACTTGTTGTGGCATTCAATGCATATTCCGACGTCAGGGTTCCATTGTGGCTTTGGACTTCATTATTTAGCTCATTCAGATCATAGGTTACAATACTATTTTCGATGTCATGTAAGCAGGTGATGTTTGTGAGATTTTTAGGCATCCAATTGGCTGCATGATCCTGTTCCGTGTAGATACATTGCCTGGTTAGTAGGCTACCATTTCTCTGCAAACATGGTTCCTGACTTTGGACCACACCACCTACTTGTCCAGCTGGCCATTGATTGATGTTCGTTCGCAGAATATTATTTTTCATAATATATTTGTGTTCAAATGTCTCCGACTGACAGTGATTTTGAATGTAATTACAGTATACCATGGACATATTCGGATCTGGCGGATTGTCCCACATGGTTCCACTTCCATTGCGGTAGCATGTTCTTTGCAGTGTCTGACCGGTTGACAGGGAACATAAATTTAATTTATTTTGAGTTCCCACAGCTGCTGGAAACCAAATCACCAAGGCTCGTAGGGTAATGGAGTCATTGTAGAAGGTGGCTTCATGCATATTTTGCCCACAGAATTCAGCGGCAGCATCGCTTTGCGTTAAATTATACAATAATAGAAGAGCCAATAATGCCGATATTGACATTTTAATTTCTTTGTTGTTTTATTTTTTTATTTTATTTTTTTTTTAAAAAATTATACTCAACTAAATCGCAAGAGATCTCGGACTAAACGATAAAATTTCTTTAAGAAACAATTAATGTTTAATGCGGTCTTATCACATATAGCTGTGTAATTATATCCATAACCACAATTTTTATTTTATGAATTGTCGTGCTTGTATGAATCAGAATTTATACCACAACAACATTACTAGGGGTTTTGGCAATTTTGAGAATTGATCAAGAATTTTAACGTATTTAATTCAAATATGAAATTTAGAAAAAAAATTTTAAAGGGTCAACAGATGCGTAAATATTTTAAATATTTTTTTTTCAAGAACTCAGAAAGGCGTAGATTGTTTATATAATCTTTTTCAAGACCAACATGGGTGTAGATTTTTTAAATAATATTTTCCAAGGACAAACAAAGGTATAAAAGCCTTGTTGCGGGCTAGAATTTCTTACGTATATAAAAGTCCCGACCGATTTTAGGTATTTTGAATTTTTAACTCACGTTGGAGAGTTTGAAAAATTCGGACCGGCCGAAATTACCACTTTTTTACTTGTTTCTGGATATATTAGGTTGCGCTTCATATTCATTTTAAACTTATGCAATTTTATGCAAGATAAACTTATATTAAAAACTAAAACACCACAAGAAGTCTTTACCAAAAATCCGCTAAAGCCGCATTATTATCATATGTCTTAACCTTGTGGAAATTATGTACATATGTTACAGTTCTTGAAGAAGCTACTTGCCACATGAACTTGTTATATAAAACTAGAATACATTGTTGCAAAATTAATTTTGGTACACGGTGAAATTTAAAGCGTCAGAAATGCCACATAAATAAAATGATATTTTAAAGAATATATATTCTTTAAAATATCAACGCCTTAAAAACCATTATTTAAAAAGTGCATGGCCTATATATTCCTTGAAAAATAATTCTTTACAAGTCCATGTCCTGTAGTCTTTGAACGTCTTTAAGGACTATATAAAGCTTGGACCTGCTAAATAATAATTTTTCAAAGACTACAGGACAATGACTTGTACAAAGGATTTTTTTAAAAACCCAAGCCTTATATCCTTGAAAAAATAGTGTTGGTCATCGAAAAAATATTTTTCAAAAACTCCACGACATATGTTGGCCCCTCAAAAAATATTTTTTAACAAATCCACTCCTTATAAGTCCATACTGACTCAATGGACTATATGATACCCTTCACCACTTTGAATATATTGTACATATGTATCCTTACAATTGTATGTCAATGTTCCCTCGAATAAATTTAATTTCATTCAGGCCGATTAAGGGTCGTCTGCGTACCATGGGACAAATTTATGGAAAAGGATTTATAGAAAAATGAATAAACGTTTCGATTTTCACGAAACATTGCACACATCAATTTACACTCAATTCAGTATGCTGTGCCAAATTTCGTGCAAATCGAAGATATATACATTAAATCGGACGGGCCATTGTACTCTTAATTCAGTATGCTGTACCAAATTTCGTGCAAATTGAAAGATATATAGAGTCTTTGGTGCTCCATTTACCTTAAATCGGACGAAAATATATATGGGAGCTATATCCAAATCTGAACCGATTTTCACGAAACTTAACCCACATCATTTTAGGCTTATTTTAGTACGCTGTGCAAATCGAAGGATATTTATGGACTTTGGTGCACCATTTATCTTAAATCGGACGAACATATACATGGGAGCTATATCTAAATCTGAACCGATTTTCACGAAACTTAGACACATCATTCTAGGCTTAATTCTGTACTTTGTGCCAAATTTCGTGCAAATCGAAAGATATATAGAATCTATATATGGGAGCTATATCTAAATCTGAACCGATTTTAACAAAACTTCGCATACATAAGTATGGACCTGATTCAGTGCGCTGTCACAATCGGACAAATATTGTGAGTTTGGTGCATCATTTACATAAAGTCGGACGAAACTATATATGGGAGCTATATCTAAATCAGAACCGATTTTCTCAAATTCCAATATGGTTCGTTCTTGTGCCAAATAAGTGAACTGTGCCAAATGTCATCCTAATCGGATTATAAATGCGGCCTGTGCTTTGTTTACAAAAATAGTGTGCGGACGGACGGACATGCGTACATCGTAAATCGACTCAGAATGTGACATAATACCCTACACCGCAGTGTGTTGAAGGGTATAACAAACCACGCCACGAAAAATATTTTTTAAAATGTCCACGTTTTATAGTCCTTGAAAAATATTCTTCAACAAATCCATGCCTTAGTCCTATTAGAAATATTCTTTCACAAATCCATGCCTCTATTTGTCCTTGAAAAATTGTACTTAGAACAAATATTCTTTAATAAAGTCTCGTCTTTTTTATCTTTATATAGGACTTGAAAAAAATCTTTATATAACGTCTTATGAAGTCCTTGAAAAAAATATTCTTTAAAATTCTTCTGTTGGTACTTAAAAATACATATTTTTATACCCTAGACAACTGTGTTGTCAGGGTATTATAGCTTTGTGCAGCCCCTAGAATTTGTAAGAAATATTTCTAGACCCACCTTTAAATATACCGATTGTCATATCTCGACTAGCTGAGTCGATCTAGAAATGTGTGTCCGTCCGTATGTCCATTATAATTTGTAAACACGATACAGACCACAGTAATGGACCAATCTTCACGAAATTTTACATGTAGGACGGGTTCTGGTCAATGAAGGCCCCTGGTTTTTTTTAAAGATCGTTTAATAATTAGGGGATGAAATGGACCAAAAACTAAATTTTTGTCGCTCTAGAGGCCGCAATTGTGGCCCAAACATAACGTCTTATGAAGTCCTTGAAAAAAATATTCTTTAAAATTCTTCTGTTGGTACTTAAAAATACATATTTTTATACGCCAGACAACTATGTTGTCAGGGTATTATAGCTTTGTGCAGCCCCTAGAATTTGTAACGTCGCGAAATATTGGTCCTAGACCCACCTTTAAATATACCGATTGTCATATCTCGACTAGCTGAGTCGATCTAGAAATGTGTGTCCGTCCGTATGTCCATTATAATTTGTAAACACGGTACAGACCACATTAATGGACCAATCTTCACGAAATTTTGCATGTAGGACGGGTTCTGGTCAATGAAGACCCCTGGTTTTTTGTAAAGATCGTTTAATATTTAGGGGATGAAATGGACCAAAAACTAAATTTTTGTCGCTCTAGAGGCCGCAATTGTGGCCCAAACATCGCGAATTTTTAGATGGAGAAGGAGATTGGGCCAAAGAATATGCATGCCGGTTTTGATAAAGATCGGTCAATATTTAGCGGGACAAATGGACCCTGACTTTTGTGTGAAAAATGACAAAATTTGTAATCTATGGCGTATATATTTACTCCTGAAGAACATCGACCCGAGAAGTTCATAGTACATCCAAGAGGAGTGGATGGCCTTTAAATTAATATCAATTACATTGTAGTCGGATGTGGGAGTTAACCTTAAATATGTACAGGTGCTTAAGTACTCAGATATTATTTAGTAACACATTACCACAATGGAGGCGGAAATATAGCGCGGATTGCTTTAAAATTTTCCATGAAGATCCAGGTATGGTCAATGATAGTGCCTATAATTTTCGGTGATGATCAGATAATAATATTGGGATGCAGTGGACCGAAAACTTAATTTTTTGTTTTTTTTTTCGAGTCGATATATAGGCCACAATTGAAAGCCGATCATCACAACACCTGTACTGGATATTAGTAGTATTGGCTGACCTCTAGAGGTCAAGAGGTTGCAAATATCGCTATAGAACCACACAAAGTTACATTTTTGTGGATGGTTTTAAATAGCTTAAGAATGTATTTCAAAACTTCCATGAAAAAAAATATTCTGTAAATATGGTCCTTGAAAAAAAATATTCGTTAAAAATTGTAATTCACGTCTGGAGACAGCAAAATTTTTCTTGGTGTATGATTTTCAATTTTTACGATACTTACACACACCAACGCTGTCATATACCTAGGGTCGAGTAAAGTAAACTGTATAATAATAATGTGACAGTCACATTGCCAACAAACAACAACAGTTTATAAAATGAAAAACTGCAGGAGGCACAGAAAAAACTGGTGGCAACGAGAAAGAGAACGAGAGAAAAAAAAAACAAATAACAACATGAAAGTAAACAGTTTTACGAAATTCTAAGCCACGCGTATAAAGAAAACGAAAGCAAATGATGCATTTTCTCATAACCCAGAATAATGTGTGTATGACTCTACGTGATATACAATACATAGTATACACTCACTCGTACTTGTGCAATATATTTCCACACAGCAATGCATTCCGTAATAAAGCACATTTTCCTAATTATTATCGTTATCCTTGTCGTAATTATCAACATCATTATTATTAGTTTAACCGGGAAGGTGAGACGTGATGATTGTGTCAAATTCACAAGCGTGTACACACACAGAGAGGGAGGTATAAACACAAAAATTGTGTAAAGGGAAACGGAAACGAAATAAGGTTAAAAGCCACTTACGTCTTGAGTAAATAGTACCGAGAAAATGCGACATATTATTCTGTCAAGATCGTTGCACACAATTACACACAACAGCACATACGCACAAATGTTTAAATGTGCTACACGTTTTGGTAAAGGCCATGGAATTTAATGTTACGAAGGTAATATTGCATGCAAAAGACATAATCTCATGAGGTACAGTATATTAATGAAAATAAGGTATTCGTACAGAATAGCAAATAGTTCTTGAAAAAATATTCTTTAAAAAAATCCACGTCTTATATTACTAACTTAGCTGGCTTGTTACAGAACGGCGTCGATCTTGTGTGCATCTCCTCCAATTTGAAAGACCACGTTCCAATACGTTGTTTTCTACTTGGTCTTTCCATCTGATTCCTGGCCTTCCGCAGTAGGCTCGCTTTTATATGCCTTTTGAGCTGGGGCATTCTCATTCATTCGCATTCGCCACCGTAGTGGCGATGCCAATCTCCGTGTATAAATTGTAAAGCTCGTGGTTCATTCTACGTCGATATTCACCGTCGACGCAAATCGGCCCGTAGATCTTTTGGAGAATTTTTCTTTCAAACACTCCAAGAGCTGCCTTATCTGCTTGCGCAAGTACCCATGCTTCAGATCCGTATAACAGCACGGGTAGTATCAGCGTCTTGTAAAGTGTGAGTTTGGTCTGGCTGGAGGTGGCCTTGTTTCTAAACTGCTTACTTAGACCATAGTAGCATCTGTTGGCCATCACAATCCTTCTCCGAATTTCAAAACGGATGTCATTCGTTTTATTTATGGCGGTACCAACGTATATAAAATCTTTAACTACCTCGAAGCTGTAGTTCTCAAGTTCCACAGTTGGTCCGAGTCTGCTGGACGTTTTGCGCGTTGATACCATCAGCCTTTTACTGCCAGGCCCACTCTGGCAGACTCCTTCTCAATTTGTTAAAATGTGGCTGTTACCACTCGCAATGTTTTCTTTTAACCTTTGCGTCTCGTATGACCTTTCCAAGCAGGATGTTAAAAAGATCACAAGACAAACTGTCATCTTGTCTGAATCCTCGTTCGGTATTAAAGGGCTCCGATAGGTCCTTTCCGACTTTAACTGCTGACCTTGTTCCACTTAAAGTTAGCCTACATAGCCGTATTAATTTTGCATGAATGTCGAACGTAGACTTACTTAGCTGGCTTGTTACAGAACGGTTGTTCCATAAGCCGAGCTTAAAAAAGATTTCCAAGCATATAATAGCAGCGTCTTGTAAAGTGTGAGTTTGGTCTGGCGGGAGGTGGCCTTGTTTCTAAACTGCTTACTTAGACCATGGTAGCTTCTGTTGGCCATCACAATCCTTCTCCGAATTTCAAAACTGATGTCATTTGTTTTATTTATGGCGGTACCAAGGTATATAAAGTCTTTAACTACCTCGAAGCTGTAGTTCTCAAGTTCCACAGTTGGTCCAAGTCTACTGGACGTCTTGCGCGTTGATACCATCAGACCCACTTTGGCATACTCCTTTTCAATTTGTTCAAAGGTGGCTGTTACCGCTCGCAATGTTCGACCCATTATATCAATGTCATCGGCGTAGGCGAGTAACATGTGTTGATTGGTGTACAGAGTGCCATTTCTGTTAACATTGGCGTCTCGTATGACCTTTTCCATCAGGATATTAAAAATATCACACGACAAACTGTCACCTTGTATGAATACTCGATCGGTATTGAAGGGCTCCGATAGGTCCTTTCCGACTTTAACTGCTGACCTAGTGCCACTTAAAGTTATCCTACATAGCCGTATAAATTTTGCATGAATGCCGAACGTAGACATGACTTTAAAAACCTCTGAACGGATAGGGCAGTCGTATGCGGCTTTATAGTCAACGAATAGGTGGTATGTGTCGATGTGTTTTTCGTGGGTCTTTTTAAGGAAAATCTTTTCAAGAGTGAAAATCTGGTCAATGGTGAAATTGCCAGGTCTGAAGCCGCATTGGTATGGTCCAATAATGTCATTGGCCATTGGGTTCAATCGTTCACACAGCACACTGGATAGCACTTCATATGCGATGCATGGGACATAGGATGCTGAGGTTCCAATCATTGGGCATGCATTCCTCTAGCCAAATAGTACTAATCATCTGGTGCATGCTCCTGACCAGCATCTGACCACAAGTCTTGAATAGTTCGGCTTGTAAACCATCAGCACCTGCTGCTTTATTATTCTTCAGTCGATTGATTGCTATTCTGACCTCATCTTGGCTAGATGGTATACATTCTATACTGTCATCTCTTTTTGTTTCTGAGGTATCTTCTTCAACGCCACTATTTGATAGCAGATTTTTTTCAAAATTCTCCTTCCAGATCCTCAGCACGCAGTCTGTATCTCTCACCAGGTTTCCTTCTTCATCTCTACAGCAGGATGTGCCTGTGGTGTTTTACTTGTTTGTAAAATTTCCGGACTTCATTCCGACTCCTGTACATCTCCATTTGCTCACGCTCACGTTTTTCTTGTTCTTTCTTCTTTTTCTGAAAACACGTTTCTCCTCTCTCCTTTTCTACCTATAATTCTCCATCACATTACGTGTTGCAACTGTCTGTATATACGCTGCGTTTTTCAGATCAGTAGCATTACGACACTCCTGATCGTACCATGGGGTTCTTGGTGGTGGTTTTTGGTATGTAGGATGTGGGCAATTCTTTGACATTGTGCTTCTATAATATTATCGGAACAAGAAGTGCTTTCGTCAAGCAGGTGGGAAAGTTGAGCGGAGTAGGCCTCGGCTACCTGTTGTGTTTGCAGCTTTTCGACGGCAGTGTTGTGTTGCTACAAGGTAGTGGTCCGAATCGTTATTCGCTCCTCGGATCGATCGAACGTCTAAAACTCTGGATGAATGCCTACATAACATCATCGATTTGATTTCTCGTTGATCGATCAGGAGAAATCCAAGTGGTCTTGTGTTTATCGAGATATTTGAATCTGGTGCTGCTAACTACCATGTTTTTGCTGCCGCCAAGTGCATCAACCTCATGTCGTTGTCGGATGTTTCTTCATGAAGGCTGAATTTCCCGACGGTGGGGCCAAAGATATTTCCCCTTCCCTCTCCTAGCAGAATTTTAATGTCATGGCCAGGGCAGCGATCATATGCTGTTTCTAGGCGCTCATAAAATATGGCTTTGGTCTGCTCATCTTTGTCTTCGGCCGGATCATGGGCGCAAAACAGACTGATGTAGAAGAATTTCGCTTTAATGCGGATTATAGCAATTCGCTCATCTACTGGAGTGAATCTGGAGACAAGGTATTTTATTCTCCTGTTAACCATAAATCCGCAGCCAAATTCATGTCTCGTTTCATGGCAGCTATAATACAGTGCGTAATCGTCTGATTTACTTACGCCTGTCCCTTTCCATCGCATTTCCTGTAAGGCAATAATATCGGCTTTGTACTTCTTGAGTATATCCGTCAAAGCGAAAACTGCGCCTGTTCTGTACAAGATGCGCATATTCCAAGTGCAGATTCGCGGATCGTGGTCCGTTAAACGTTTGCGGGGGTCGTTAACATTAGGGGGGTTGGTTTTCTTTTTCTTTGCTTTTTCATAGTAGGAGGGGTTTTCTGAGTGTGGGCCACTCAACCCATTTTTTTAGTTCTTATGGGTGAATTCGCGGCACATATTAGCTCACTATTTCAAAGGGTGATGAAAAATATATACCCTAGGTGACACCGCGGGGAGGTCAGTACCCACAATTGAGATGAAATAAGGATCAAGATAAGCCTGGACTTCGCCATGTTAAAGCCAATCAGAGCCGTTGCTTGGTATTTTTCATCCCCTACGCCTTATATAATATTTGAGAAAATATTCTTTTAAAAATCCACGCCTTATATAGGATTTTTTAAAGAGTATTTTCTCAAGGACAATATAAGGCGTGGATTTTTTAAAGAATATTTTCCTGAGAAATATATAGGCCTTGAAAAAAGTATTTTTTTTTAAAATCCCAGAAAAAAATATTGTTAAAAAATATTCTTAAGCATTTATAGCATTTTCAGTTGAACGGAATTCAATACTCAACGGAGGGAAATATAGCCATATCTTTCGTGACATTTATTGCCAATTTATTTTTGGAAAAAATTGTCAAAGAAAGTATTCGAAATTATGATTTAAATTTTCTGTGAAATTCAATATTTACTTGTGGCTTAACATTTCAGTGGAAGCATTCAAACTCATTCACAACTACAATGATTACAACGTGGAAACGGAAACGCTATTTACAGATCCTTTAGGCAAATATTTACCGAGTGCCATAAAATTCATTGTAAAATAGTTTTATTTTCTACAACATAATTTTTTTTTGTATTGTTGTATTGTCCTTGTGGTTTTCATTGTGGCTGCTGCTTAGCTACCAGTCTTGTGGTGACCTGATATTCCAGACACAATAGCGCGCAGGGCTTCTTAGACAATTTTCAGTTCTCTCTTAGAAACGGCAATTTAATTGCCCAAGTGAAGGGGTTCGGGTGGTAGAGAAGACGTATGAATACGTTTGCGGAAGGTAAATTTCAAACATACATACAAATGAACGACCATCCGTCCAAACAACCGCCACACAAAAAGGACAAAGTGAAAATCTAGAATAAAAGCCACTATAAAATGTAAACAATAAACTATAAAACTGTAAGGCCATAAAGAGAGACTTGAAGAAAAAAACAGGCGAACAACAAAGCACTTCTTAAATTAATGTCATAATTTATATATAGTTTTTGAGTTATGAGCATTTCCAGCTGGTTCTGTGAACAGCCATGGCAGGCAACAGTATAATATGTGCGGTATTTTAATTTTATTAACCAATAGTCGGCAGGCAAAAGGAGCAATGACCCCTTGAATAGAGCAATAAGGAGATATTGCAAAATAAAAGTAAAATATTTTCAAAAAAATTATTTAAAATATTAAAGAAAATATAAAATAGACATTTAGAAAGAATTTTTTACAAGGGCCTTGAGCATTGACTTCCTAAATATTTTATTGAATATTTTTTGAATGCCAACTATTAACGTTAATTATTTTTAAAGAATATTTGTAATTCACAACATATAATTTGCAATTAAGAATTCCATTTGCAATTCACAACATATCAGCTGCAATTCGAGAATTTCATTTGTAATTCCGAGAATACCTTTCGAAATTCATAGAATTCCATTTGAAATTCATAAACTTCCATTTGAAATTCTAAGTATCTTGCGTTTGAAATTCATAAAATTCCACTTGAAATTAATAAAATTTCATTGGAAATTTAAATAATTCCATTTGAAATTCTTAACATTTGATTTGAAATACATAACATTCCATTTGTTTTTCATAACATTTAATTTTAAATTCGAAAAACGTTATTGGTAACACAAAAGGAATATGTATGAATTTGAAATGAATTGTTATGAATTACAACTGAAATTTTATGAATTACAAGTGAAATGTTATGAATTTCAAATTGGAATAGCTATTTTGAATTTCAAAACACACACACATTTCACATGAAAACACCGAAATTCAAATTGAAATATTCGAATTACGAATGAAATTTTTTAAATTTCAAATGTAATTTTTTGAATTTCATACGAAAGTTTAATATTACAAATGAAATGTGTGAATTACAATATTACATACTCGAATTACAAGTGAAATGTTATGAATTGCAAATTGTGTTTAAATGACAAATGAAATTCTCGAATTGCAATTGAAATGTTTTGAATAACATTTGAAAAAGGTGTAGTAACGTTAATTATTTTTAAAGAATATTTGTATATGGACCAACTGGAACTAAGATTTGTTTAATAACACTTTTTGAAGGGTCACTTGAAGCTTAGATTTTATAAAGAATATTTTTTGAAGAACTTATAGGAACGCTGAATTTTTTGAAGAATATTTTTTCAAGGACTATATAAGACGTGGATTTTTTAAAGATGCTACTTCTCTTTCTTCTCAATGTCTTCCCTACAGCTTATTTTACACAATTAATCGTAATCAATGTATTATTGGTAATAAATATTCCCCCAAATTATCGATTGATTGTCAGCACAGCAAATGATTCATCAGCAACTTCTAAAGAATATTTCTTCAAGGTCTTTTTAAGGCGTGGATTTCTTAAAGAATATTTCTTCAAGGACTTTTTAAGGCGTGGATTTCTTAAAGAATATTTCTTCAAGGTCTTTTTAAGGCGTGGATTTCTTAAAGAATATTTCTTCAAGGGCTTTTTAAGGCGTGGATTTCTTAAAGACTATTTCTTCAAGGGCTACATAAGGCGTGGATTTCTTAAAGAATATTTCTTCAAGGTCTTTTTAAGGCGTGGATTTCTTAAAGAATATTTCTTCAAGGACTTTTTAAGGCGTGGATTTCTTAAAGAATATTTCTTCAAGGACTTTTTAAGGCGTGGATTTCTTAAAGAATATTTCTTCAAGGACTTTTTAAGGCGTGGATTTCTTAAAGAATATTTCTTCAAGGACTTTTTAAGGCGTGGATTTTTTAAAGAATATTTTTTCAAGGACTTTTTAAGGCGTGGATTTTGTAAAGAATATTTTTTCAATGACTTTTTAAGGCGTGGATTTCTTAAGGACTTTTTAAGGCGTGGATTTTTTGAAGAATATTTTTTCAAGGGCTATATAACGGTCTATATAAGGAGAGAATTTTTTTAAGAACATATTTCCAAGGACCAACAAAAGCTTATATTTTAAAATAATATTTTTCAAGGACTATATAAGGCATGGTTTTTTAAAGGACTATATAAAGGCATGGAGTTTTTTTCAAGGACTATATAAAGGCATGGCTATTTTTAAGGACTATAAGAAGGCATGAAGTTTTCAAGATGTGGCTTTGTATATCCTTAGCCTTGTGTCTCATCAAAATATTGGTTTTAGACCCCATGTTTTTAACCGATTTAATGCATACTTTTCACATCGTAATATTTCTTCCAAACTTAATTTAAGTTCGAAGATGGGGAATTTCGGTCCAATCCTTCTAATACATCCCCCACAAAATGATCAAAATTGTGCTTAAAATTAATTTTATAATAGCGATATAAATGCGAACGGACTATCCGATTTGAACCAAACCTTGTACAACCGATTATATTTAATAAGCCTTTACGAAGACTTTCGTAAAACAAAAAACTGAGGGATTTTTTGAGAATATTTTTTCAAGGACCAATAGGAGCGAAGTATCTTCGAAATATTGAAAATTTGGTGGTAGCAATTTGTAGGGCATAATCCCAGTCGTGAACCCAAATATTTAGCTCTAAGTAAACAAAATCCTAACCAGTAAGGAAAGTAGTAAAGTCGGACGGAGCCGACTATATGATACCCTTCACCACTTTGGGTGAACAGATGAACAGACGTCCCATTCTTAAAGGACCAGTAAAATGAAATTGGATAAATAAACATGTCCTTCTGAAAACGATACTAATTTTTTCATTTGGTCAGATGTAGAAGCTATATCTAAATCTGAACCGATCTCAGGAAACTTAACATACATCATTCTAGACCTAATTAATTGCGCTGTGCTAAATTTCCTGCAAACCGAAAAATATTAAGAAACTTTGGTAAACCATTTACCTTAAATCGGACGAAAATATATATGGGGGCTATATCTAAATCTGAGCCGATTTTCAGAAAACTTAACACACATCATTATAGGCCTAATTCATTACGTTGTGCCAAATTTCGTGCAAACCGGGAGATATATAGGGACTTTGGTGCACCATTTACTTATAATCGGGTGAAAATATAGGTGGGAGCTATATCTAAATCTGAACCGATTTTCACGAAGTTTAACACACATATTTCCAAATTTAATTCACTATGCCATGTCAAATTTCGTGCAAATCGAAGGATAAATAGGGACTTTGGTGCACCATTTACCTAAAATCGGACGAAAATATATATGGGAGCTATATCTAAATCTGAACCGATTTTCACGAAGTTTAACACACATCATTCTAGACCTAATTCAGTAGGCTATACCAAATTTCGTGGAAATCGAAAGATATATAGGGACATTGGAACCCCATTTACATTAAATCGGACGAAACTATATATGGGAGCTATATCTAAATCTGAACCGATTTTCTCCAATTTCAATAGGGTTCGACCATGGGCTAAATAAGTGGCATGTGCCAAATTTCATCCAAATCGGATCATAAATGCGACCTGTATTTTGTTCAAAAAAATACATGGACGGACGGACAGACGGACTCGCGGACATGCATAAAGAAAGTGATTCTATGCATATTCTCAAAAGGGACCATGGGTCTATCTCGATTATTTTTGCCTGTGGTGAAGGGTATAAAAATGGCATCAATATCCGTGAAAAATTTTAAATATCTAAAAAATATACTGTATACTCCATCATATGTCGGAGAATAAAAAATATTAGAAACCCACAACCTTCATGACCTCTTGAAAAGTAGAAAAAATAACACAAGTCTAAGACAAAAGGTCAAGTATTTATTAGATTGTTTTACTGACTGTCAAAATGTAGATAGTTAACCAATTTCCCTCCCTTCTTCACTTTGTCCTTGCTAACATGCTGTAATAAAATCAAGTTTTCCACAATTAACTCATAACAATCAACTAAAACTTAATTGGTGATGAGGTTTGTTAACATAGCTGAGAATGGAAATTAAAATTAATGGAAATAGGACAGCACAGAAGAAAAAACACGTACACTCCACCGCCCACACACACACACTCATACCCAAACAATAGACAGCTTATGGACAAAGAAATAAGGAAGAATGACTTGAGCAAACAAAACTATGGAAAAGCTAAAATGAAATTCAGCTGTAAAAGGGTGCGTATGAACGATGAAAGCACGTATACGACTTGGTGGTAGGGAAATATAGCACTGAGAACAAAACAAACAAAAAACTCACACTTCCATATATAAAAATATATATTTCCGAATGTGCTGCTATGTATTAAAAAGCCAGAAAAACACACTATTTTGCATATAAAATAATAATAAAATATATTCCGAGGACCGACGACAAGAAAAACATTGCTAAATTTTATTTGCCGTTTTTTATTGGCCCATTTTCCTTAGCCCTTTCTTCGTTCGTTTGTTTTTTCGCCTTTTCCTTGTTGGTTTACCACATAAAAAATGTAGAGGACAAAAAAAAAACGATGAAATCTCTTAAGAAACCCCATCACGAAATCAACTACAGCGGAAAAAAGGCAATTCCACAAATCCAACAGCAGACACTCACACTGCATGTATTCGAAGAATACCCTGCAATGGCAAAAACAGAAGAAGAAGATGAGCAGAAAAACTGTGAAAAACAAACACAAAAATGTGTATGAGCTGAAAAAATTGTATGTATGTAAATGGTTTACAGCCTTGACAGTGACATGGTAAAGATAGTAGTCGTTAGTCAGTCGTCTATGCCACCCCACCAATGTTGTAAAGACCGATCCAAACAAATGAGGCGTTGAAAGAACACACAAGAAACAAGGACATGTTCGTAGTAGTAGTCGTTGTTGTCGTCGTACTACTACTTGTAGATCAACCTCTTGTTATTTGCATACACACACACATGCATACATACATATTTGTGTCACCAATGAAGAAGAAAGGCGACCAGGCCTACTTCCATTGTCCTTATCATTGTTGTTGAATGTAGTTTATTTGTCTTCGTAATGTTACAAATATTTGAATGTAGGTCCTTTACAAACACATACAACGACGCATACATATACATCTTACAAATTGGGGAAGTAGAATCTTGAGTAGAAAATTGTATGAACTTGGGATATTCAATTGAGGCATTTTAGCTATTTAAAAAAAAAAAATCTTTTGATTTTTAAATTTTCCTATTATCCTTCTAGACATTAAATTTTGTTCAGTTGTTTTTTTATTTTTTCGTTAGACTCTAATTTAAAGAAGGTCCTTTGTTAGCGACCCCTTTGATAGAGATTTTGAAATATTATTTTCATTTAAAATGTCGTAGCTTTTTCGTTTTCTTTGTTTCTGTTTTTAGTTTTGTCTTCCAATGGGATTAAATTGATTTCTTTGTTACCAAAAACACAGTAGAGAAGTTCCACATAACAATGCTATACAAAATTTGTTCTTCCAATCAAATATTTTGGCTGTGTTATTTTGGTATTCTGAATGCTGGATACTAATTGAAAATATACGTCGACATTGATGTACAATTTAAATGAGTTCGGACAAAAATAAATATGGTCAGAAAAATAAAAATAGACCAAAGTTGACACACACACCATCAGAATAATATCTATATTTTAATTGGAGTACATATAAATCAGTCATCCTGTACATTGATTAGAAAAGTAGGCATGAGCCAATTTAAATAGACTAAATCGACCTAAAACTCGATTTGCAACCCATAACAAAAGGGTTATGGGTTATTATTCTAGCGTCTAAAAGAATTGAGATAGATCGCCCAAATTTTGAATACAGTTGTCTCTTGTCTGCAGGTCCGAAGATGAGCATTATCAGTCCACGTACCAAATGTCTCCACTAACAATTATTAATATCGGTCCACTTTTGGGTAGCCCCCATGTAACGGTTAACCCAGACCCATTTCGATACGTTGCGCGTAATGTTGTGTTAATCGAACACATTTTAAATCTTTGGGACACCATTGGCGAAAAATCAGACGAACATATATATGGGAACTATATCTAAGTCTGAACCGATTTCAATAAAATTTGGCACACGTTAGTCTATCCTAACTTCAGTGCGTTGTGCAAAATTTCGTGTCAATCCGCTTAAATTTGACTCTTTGGTGCACCATTTGCGAAAAATCGGACGAACATATATATGGGAGCTATATCTAAATCTGAACCGATTTTTCCCAATCATGTTGTGATAGATGGAAGGCATTCATAAAGTGTTGTAGACGTACGATCGATCCGGGGAGCGAATATCGATTCGGACCATTACCTTGTGGCAGCCAAGGTATGCACCCGTCTTAATGTAGCAGCAAAAGTGCGATCTAATGTAACACGGAAATTTGATGTCGAAAAGCTGCAAACACAACAGATAACAGAAGCCTACTCCGCTCAACTTACCCAACTGCTTGACGAAAGCACCCCTTGCCCTGATAAAAATATAGAAGCACAATGACTGGGAATTGCCCACTTACCACAAGCTGAAGCAAAAGTAACACTTGGATACCAAAGACTACCATCAAGAAACCCCTGGTACGATCAGGATGTCATAATGCTACTGATGTGAAAAACGCAACGGCAACTGTGCAGATAGTAGCAACACATAATGAGAAACGTGTTTTTAGAAAAAAGATGAACGATCAAGAAAAACATGAGCGGAAGTAATTCGTACTGGAGTCAAAATGAAGTCCGTTTATCAACAGGTATAACATCAACATTTTTGAACATTTTGACAAACTTCTGGTATCAAATAGAGACGGTGAAGAAGATACCCTAGAACCAATAAGAGATGACGATATAGAGTGAGTAACACCTAGCCAAGATAAGATCAAAATAGCAATCAATCGGCTGAAGAATAATAAAGCAGCAGGTGCCGATAAATTACCAGCCGAAATATTAAATCTTAAAGACCTGTGGTCATATGCTGGTCAGGAGCATGCACCAGCAGATTAATACAATTTGGCTAGAGGAATGCGCGCCCAATGATTGGAACCCCAGCATCATGTGTCCCGTGCACAATAAAGAAGACAAGACGATATGTGCCAACTATAGAGGAATAAGTCTCCTTCCCATCGCATATAAAGTGCTATCCAGCGTACTGTGTGATCGACTGAAGCCAGGTCTGAAGGCTAATTCACCATTGACCTGATTTTCACTCTACGCCAGATCCTGGATAAGACTCACGAAAAACACATCGACACATCCTACCTATTCGTCGACTATAAAGCCGCATTCGACAGTCCTATCCGTTCAGAGGCGTTTAAAGCAATGTCTGCGTTTGACATTCCTCCAAATTTAATACGGCTATGCGGGATAACTTTGAGTGGCACAAGGTCAGCAGTTAAAGTCGGAAAAGACCTGTAGGAGCCCTTCAATACCGAACGCGGATTCAGACAAGGTAACAGTTTGCCGTTTGACCTATTTAACATCCAGCTGGAAAAGGTCATACGAGATGCAATGTGAACAGAAATGGCACTCTGTACACCAAGCAGCATATGTTAGTGGGTCGAACATTGCGAGCGGTAACAGCCACTTTTAAACAAATTAAGAAGGAGTCTGCCAAAGCGGGTAAGTAAATGGCGAAAAAACCAAGCTGATGGTATCAACGCGCAATACCTCCAGTGCCAACTGTGGAACTTGAAAATTAAAGCTTCGAGGTAGTGAACGATTTTATATACCACGGTACCACCATAAACAAAACTAATAACATCAGCTTTGAAATCAGGAGGAGAATACTATGGTCTGAGTAAGCAACTCAAAAGCAAGGCCACCTGTCGCCAGACCAAACTCTCACTCTACAAGACGCTGATATTACCCGGGCTGTTGTATGGATCTGAAGCATGGGTACTTGTGCAAGCAGATAAGGTTGGAGTGTATTGGAGTGATTGAGAGAAAAATGCTCCGGAAGATCTATGGGCCGATTTGCGTCGACGGTGATCGCCGTCGACTGAGCCAGGGTTATACCATAAATTATCTGACATCGACATAGGCAATCATAATGAGCTGCAGCGACTACTAGGCCATGTTGCGAGAATGGATGAAGATGCCCCAGCTCAAAAGGCATATGAAAGCTAGCCTACTGATGGTTCCGTACAAGGGGAAGGCCACGAATCAGATGAATTGAATAAGTCTATATGTCCACTAAGTGGCTCAATTAATCTAGTAGTATAGTATGGACATCACACTATATTTCTTTATATATGAACAAGTAAAATCGTCACTAATTTCCCTCATGGCCTAAAGTCGATGGGGTCCATTGTGTAAAGGCTATTTAAAGGTAAATTGCTGTAAGGAGTAAATAAAATATAAAACGGTTGGCTATGTAGAAACATAGACTTATATTGAAAATATTGGAGAAGTAATTTATCCGCAAGATTCCGGAACCCGAATTATCCACTTTATATGGATATAATATAGAGACCTCGATTGGAAAATGCGCCTAAGACCGTCAACCCACAAAACTACCGCTATGTATATAAAGTTCGGTATTTTGAACCTGGCAATATTTCGTGATATTTGCTTCCTCTTAACCGTTTACAGGTCAACAGCTCTACTTTCAAACCCTAGCATATTTTCCAAATCTTGTTTTAGGCCATAAAATAAAAATTTGGTCACTTTAGGTTCTCTTTGATTTAACCCTCTAAACAGCCGTTCGGTGTGTTGTTTTTGTTAAATATCATAAATATTATTTATAGCCCTAAATTTATCTCCAAAATTACTTAAACACATAAAATATTACATTTAAAATTAACATAAATTTTCTCAACATTTTTATATTTTTTCCATAAATTTTATCTTAAAACATAATTTCAAAAATTTCGCAAACATTGTAATTTTGAAATATATTGTACGAAAGTTGTAATAAAATTTGCAACATAAAGTATTTCTAATTGCCGAATGCAAATCCAATATTTAAATACGCAGCAACAAGAAAAAAATAACGAAATAAATAAAAAAGTTTACCACACAAATATCCTAAGGCCATTAGGCAAGCAATTGCTCGTTCGTCCTTTAAGTGTAAAAACTTTATTAAATGCAATTGCAAAGAAATTAATTTTTTGTGCAAATAGCAAAAGTTATGAGGAATGGGAATTTAAGTTGTTTTTTTTTTATTTTTTTCATTCTTTGGAAAACTAATTTGTGCTGTATTGTATTTACACATAATTTAATACGAAATAGTTATGCGAATTTTTATTTTAAATATTTTTGTTTACAATTTATTTATTTATTTTTAATTATTTTGTTATTGTAGATAAACGAATTATAATAATTCTTTAATGAAATCAATTTTAATCAACAATACTCATAGAATAATTTATAATTTAAATGTAGAACCAGCAATGAGTTTTTAAATTGTATGTCCTCCTTGTGTTCCATTTTCATTTTCTTTTCCTCAAACCAAACAGAAACCCCGTTAATTAACTGCATCTTTTTTATACAATCTTCCTACCTTTGAATCTAGTTTTTATGGTCTACGTCTAGAAATCATCAAGTCAAAACATTTTAGTGCTACGACAAAACCAAAAGAATACCAAAAAGTTTTCTGGTCACCAGTTAGGTCCTTTTATTTATTTTATCTTGTTTCAGCAAAGGTAGAAGTGGATGAAAACAATTGTTCATTAAATTCTAATTTCTTAAGAAATTAAGAAATTACTTTTCTTAAATGGAAAAGTAAGAAGCTAATATAATAAAAATGAAAATATTAAAGTAATTAAAAAATATTTTTAAACCAGTGAGCGGAGCAGTATAGTCGGACGGGGCCGACCATATGATATAATACGCAACTTCCATGAAAATCTAACTTTCTGTGGTTCTATATTCTGAGATTGGGCAATATTTCGCGATGTTTGCACACTTTTGACTGGCTAGAGGTCAGAAAATGTTACTAATAATCAGTACAGCCCCTCAGATTACTTGTCCAGATTCCCTTCACTGTAGGCTGTGTTGTGATGTTCGGCTTTTGACTCGAAAAGTACAAATAATTAAGTTTACGGTCCACTTTATCCGAAAATTTATTATCTGATCATCACCTAACATTTTAGGCGTTGTCCTTGACCATAACTGGAACCTCATGGAACATTTCAAAGCGATCAGGCTATACATCCGCCCTAAAGTGTGGTAATAGGTTACTAAATAATATATGAATACGTAAGCACCTGTAAATATTTAAGTGTAACTCCCGCATTCCACGTCTTATATAGTATCCTTTAAAGAATCCACGTCTTATATAGTTCTTGAAAAATTGTCCTTTAAAGAATCCGCGTTTTATATAGCCCTTGAAAAATATTCTTTAAAGAATCCACGTCTCAGTTGGCCCTTGAAAAATATTCTTTAATAAATCCACGCCTCAGTTGGACCTTGAAAAATATTCTTTAAAGAATCCATGTCTTATATAGTCCTTGAAAAATATTCTTTAAAGAATCCACGTCTTATATAGTCCTGAAAAAATATCCTTTAAATAATCCACGTCTTATATAGTTCTTGAGAAAATATCCTTTAAAGAATCCACGTCTTATATAGTCCTTGAAAAATATTCTTTAAAGAATCCACTTCTTATATAGTCCTTGAAAAAATATCCTTTAAAGAATCCACTTCTTATATAGTCCTTGAAAAAATATCCTATTAAGAATCCACGTCTTATATAGTCCTTAAAAAATATCCTTTAAAAAATCCACGTCTTATATAGTCCTAAAAAAATGTCCCTTAAAGAATCCACTTCTTATATAGTCCTTGAAAAAAGTATCCTTTAAAGAATCCACGCCTCTTGTAGTCCTTGCAAAAAAGTATCCTTTAAAGAATCCATGTCTTATATAGTCCTGGAAACAAATCGTTTAAAGAATCCACGTCTTATATAGTCCTTGAAAAAATATCCTTTAAAGAATCCACTTCTTATATAGTCCTTGAAAAAATATCCTTTTAAGAATCCACGCCTCTTGTAGTCCTTTAAAAGTATCCTTTAAAGAATCCACGCCTCTTGTAGTCCTTGCAAAAAAGTATCCTTTAAAGAATCCATGTCTTATATAGTCCTGGAAAAAATATCTTTTAAAGAATCCACGTCTTATAAAGTCCTTGAAAAAATATCCTTTAAAGAATCCACGTCGTATATAGTCCTTAAAAATTATCCTTTAAAGAATCCACGCCTCTTGTAGTCCTTTAAAAATATTCTTTAATAGATCCACGCCTTGTGTTGGTCCTTGAAAAAATATTCTTTAAAACATCCACGCCTTGTGTTGGTCCTTGAAGAAATATTCTTTAATAAATCCACGCCTTGTGTTGGTCCTTGAAAAAATATTCTTTAATAAATCCACGTCTTGTGTTGTTGAAAAAATATTCTTTAATAAATACACACCTTGTGTTGGTCCTTGACAAAAAATATTATTTAATGAATCCACGCCTTGTGTTGCTCCTTGAAAAAAATATTCTTTAATAAATCTACGCCTTGTGTTGGTCCTTGACAATTTTCTTTAAAGTTCTCTGGAAAATTAAAAAAAAATGCTAAAAATGTCTGCTAGTCCTTTAAGGATCATTATTATAATATTCGCATGTTTCCAATAAAATAAAATTCGCATAATCCCATTATAGTACATTTCTTGGAAGACAAACAAAACGTTTTTTTTCTATATTCAAAATATATTGTTAGATTAGAATAGTATGTATAGAATTTATTAGTTTGTTTTTTAGTTAACCTTTTAAGAAACATTTTCATTTAACCAATTGTTCTGCTTGAATTAAATTTTTGATGACCTTAAGAATTCATTTGTCTTCGAAACATCAAAAGAACAATCGACAAGACAAACAAAATTCCATTAACTAAAAAGTCGAACAAAATTTGCAAAATAACTTTTATGGCTCAGCCCAACTTGGAATATTAGTTTTGGCAAATACACGAACATTTTAATCAGACAGACAACCTCAACCTGTCAGTTGTGGAAACAAACAAACAAACATTTCATATCATGCGTTTTGGGTTTGTTGGAAACTTTTTTGGATTTTTTTGCTGACTTTTTTGAGAAAAAAAATCATTTTCCATTCTCGGAATTGAAGGGTGAAAGTGAAAAGGGAAGGTGTTGTGAAAAAATAATAAAACACCAGAAAGTGTGTTTCTTGGGATTGGGAAATGTTTAATGAATTTTTAGATTTTGAAGGAAAATTTTTAAATTTGAATTTGAAGCGTAATTAAATATTTTTTTTACATTCGTATTCATGAAAAGAATATTCAAATGGTAATAATAAAATTGCATTTTGTTTAATCCATTATACAAAAAATAATTTTAATTTGTCAATGTTGATTAAATCTTAATTGCTTATTTAACATTCGGAGTTGCTTTCTTTGTGTGCGCTGGACATATGGATCATTATGGATGAATCCCCATAAGAGTTGTAATTAATTGTTCTTAATTTGTTTGATGGATTCTCACACACACACACAATTACACATAAACAGGCTGGCCAATTTATTGTTCATACACCAACAAAAAAAAATATCCTTGGAGCATTGCAGCTAGGGAAGGCGCAATGACAGGCTAGCCTGGCTATATATGATATATAATTCATAATATAACCCATAATACATTAAAATTAATATCCACAGACATGTGTACCATTGGATGGAGTAGGGTATTTAAAAACGCTGAATTTGAAATGAATCCTTGTTTTAATGCGGGTAATTACCTTACATCTGAAATTTTTGTTAAAACATTTATGGCGGAAATTACGGCAATCATTTAAAGATAGCCTTTTATAATATAAACCACAATTAATAATGGGTTTATGAAATTATTTCCATTGGTCAGCATGACACGAGCAAAATATACACACACAAATAGGATGTAGGATACATGAGTCATTCCATTTGTATATATTTTTTATTAGTCATTATTTTGATTAATTTTGTGTTCAATTTTATACATTTTCAGAAAAAAAGCAATGGTGGCAATGGAAGGACAATTCTTAGTTCGACAAATTTATGATGATGAAATTACATACAATTTAATTGGAGCAGCAGTGGAAATTTTAAGTAAGTATAAAAATTTTTTTTTTTCAAGGAGAACTATAAAGGCGTGGATTTATTAAATAATATTTTTTCACTGACCAACACAGGGCAGAATATCTTTCAAGGGCCAACTGAGGCGTGGATTTATTAAAGAATATTTTTCAAGGGCCAACTGAGGCGTGGATTTATTAAAGAATATTTTTCAAGGGCCAACTGAGGCGTGGATTTATTAAAGAATATTTTTCAAGGGCCAACTGAGGCGTGGATTTATTAAAGAATATTTTTCAAGGGCCAACTGAGGCGTGGATTTATTAAAGTATATTTTTCAAGGGCCAACTGAGGCGTGGATTTATTAAAGAATATTTTTCAAGGGCCAACTGAGGCGTGGATTTATTAAAGAATATTTTTCAAGGGCCAACTGAGGCGTGGATTTATTAAAGAATATTTTTCAAGGGCCAACTGAGGCGTGGATTTATTAAAGAATATTTTTCAAGGGCCAACTGAGGCGTGGATTTATTAAAGAATATTTTTCAAGGGCCAACTGAGGCGTGGATTTATCAAAAGAATATTTTTCAAGGGCCAACTGAGGCGTGGATTTATTAAAGAATATTTTTCAAGGGCCAACTGAGGCGTGGATTTATTAAAGAATATTTTTCAAGGGCCAACTGAGGCGTGGATTTATTAAAGAATATTTTTCAAGGGCCAACTGAGGCGTGGATTTATTAAAGAATATTTTTCAAGGGCCAACTGAGGCGTGGATTTATTAAAGAATATTTTTCAAGGGCCAACTGAGGCGTGGATTTATTAAAGAATATTTTTCAAGGGCCAACTGAGGCGTGGATTTATTAAAGAATATTTTTCAAGGGCCAACTGAGGCGTGGATTTATTAACGAATATTTTTCAAGGGCCAACTGAGGCGTGGATTTATTAACGAATATTTTTCAATGTCAACAACAACAACAACATCAGGTGTCTGATGTTGATGGTTTAATTTTCTATTATTCTTGCAATTATTATTTCTAATTATTTTCTTCCACTACTATCCGTGGTGATAAGTGTGTTGGGGCAAGCGGAGTAAACATACTCTGGAGATATTCAAGTACCCCAGGGAGTATTTGTGAATAAAAGGACTCAAGTGGTTTTTCATTTAATCAATTTACCTTCGTTGTCTGTTTGATAGTTTTATTTATACTCTTCGGCACACTCACACTGTTGTACAGGGTATTATGTCTTTGTGCATATGTTTGTAAAAGGCAAAAGGAAACGAGATATACCCTGTATTGTGAGTAAAGGGAGCTATGTGGTATAGCTCCCATATATATTTTCTTCACATTTTTTGACCAGTCACAGTACTACAGCATACCGATTGGCAAATCCCAATTTTCCTTCAAACCGATCCAGATGTACATGTAACTCATATATAATACATTTCGAATTGAGATATGTATAAATCGATTAAAATAGTTTTGTATCTCTATGTTGATCACATATTTAGTTTTGTCGGATTTCATGTCATTGGTATGGGAAAGGTGATACGTCCTATCGACAGGTTATTGTACATATACGACCAAATTTATTAAAGAAGGGCGTATATTGTATTTGGTTAATCTCGGTATATATCATACTATACCTAACAATAAGAATCTTAGGTGCTTCTATTCTGTACACCCATAGTGGTGAAATTCTACATTTAGTCGGGCCCATTCGACTTTTGAATTTTCTTTTTGTTTCAAAAGAAATGTATACATCTCGAATTTGAATTGGAATTTAGTTCCCATCTGCGATCTTCGAGTCCATTTTATTGACCAGTTTCGATATTTCAACAAAAATTATCACACCTACGATATGCCACTTTGGATAATAATACATTTACAGACAGACGGATTGAGGGCGAAATATATAAATCAGAGGTGTATAATTTTTAAAGTCTACATGGATTTATTTTCCTTGTTACAACGATATGTACAAAACCATAATAAACTGTATTACAGAGTCACATGTTATGTTAAACTTTCTTTAGGCAACTGTAGAAATTATTTAATCCTGGCAATACCATTTTCGACTATGTTAAAATTTATAAATATCCCTTATTAAGATGATATCTTTCTACCGAACTCCATAAGATAATGTACGCCTAGAATTTCCCATTATAATAGAGGGAGTATTAAATAGATAATATCAACGTCCAATTACCCTAGACAAACACCAAGAGCCAAATACTGATATCAGTTGAAAGCTTTAAAAGCTCATATCCAAAATAATCACAGCATCTACTCACCTCTTGTGTTGAATTTCTGATTGTTGATGGTATTGGCAATTTCGTTTGCAAAATATGTTAAATCAAAATAAGTAAAAAAGTAATGTGAACTGAATTTACTAGCCTACAAAATACTTTAACAATCAGACAGGCAGTTTTAAATAAAACAACAAAAACATTTAACCAAATAATGTATTATCTTTAAACTAATTTTGCTCTTTTAGATTTCCGCAAAATTTAGTTGAATTTGAACATACCCGATAATATTTAAGAGAGAGCACACGATAAACCGAAAAGAAAAAAAAAACCGAGATGCAAACGCAAACGAGACGAACTTAACAAAATTTGGTCACAGACGAATTATGGCAAATGGCGATGAAAACACACACACAAGCAAATTAACAAAAGAAGGAGTTCTTTCCAAGCAGAAATAACACAACACTGAAATAAATAAAACAACTATTGGACAATAATTTGCAATTAAAACTAATATTTCTTATTTTGTTCACTTCACTTTCACAAATTATTTGCATTTAAAGACCGAACCGACCACGAACGACACACACGGATCACGGACACCTAATTAATTGAACGGCCACGGAAGAACTAATTAAAGGAGGCGGAAAGTTGTGTTGATATCGTCAAGTGTTTCACGCTTAATAAAGAGATGCTAATATTGCTGTTTTGATCGAGAGATTAAAGAGAAAGGATTTCGAATTGCTTGTACATTGAATAATGACGAAAATGGTACATACAATTATTTGAGAGAATCTTATGATATGATTTGTTTTTATTGCGTTTACGAAAGAACTGCAAATACATTGTGTTTTAAGTTTCGTAGATCTCGCATCTGTGGACATATGAAATAAATGGCTAAGTTTATTTATGGGCCTACGCAGTTACCTAAACTTAAACAATATTGATAGTTTTTTTATAGGGCGATTCTCCTCCACGAATTCAAAATACAAAAATATTTCGAAATTATGTTTAACAGGATAAAGGAGAATAAGAACACAGTCAACAAGTAGGAACTTGAGAAATTACTGAAATTTGGCATATGCTGCACTCTTAAGGATTTAGCCAAATTTTTCACCGACGTAGCTGTAATTTGGTATTCCGATTTATGGGTACATGACATTTTCTAAGTAGAAAATTATTGAAATATGTGCATGTTTAGAATAAAAATTAAAGTTCGGTCTTATTTTTGGAATTTTAAAATTTTGGCCAAATTTCGCCACCAAAATTATTGCAATAGGGTATTCTGTATTTCTAGAAGTTGACGCATATTTAGGTAGAATATTTTTATTACAAATCCAAGTCCCGCCTAAAGGTTTTGGTTTTGTAAGTAATTTGGTATTTGATTTTCTCAGACATCTCTATTGGAGATAAACTACCTTAATAAGTATATGAAAATCCCAGAAGTGAAAATTCGCCATACGTCCAAGTACAGAGATATGGCGTGATCATTTTTTCATGGCGACTCTATCAGACATGAAGATATAATTTCAAATATTGATTTGTAGCTATTATAGAAGAATGGAATGAGGAATTTTGCAGTAGAACATTTTGAGAAATAACAAAAATTAATTCAAATAACAAAAATTAATTCAGCTAGTGCTCGAACTTAGGTCCTCAGAGCAACACAGATCTCGCCAGACCACTTAACGTTCTGAACTATCAACTCACTTTCTTAACGGTTGCCCAAAAACATGAGTAGGTGTGTGGAATAATTATCCATCGCTACAACTACAAATGTAGACCCTTGACAAATTTGAATTTAATTCGCATATGCAAGTTTCGCATCAGGTCTAAATAAATAATAAAACCGATAATAGTCCGGTTCAAATAATTTATCACATTTGTGTACTAGCTTGTGTACTAGAATATAAGACATTGAAACCGGTTTTGTTATTTGAATATCCGGTCTCTTTCTTCCACGTTTTTTTACTTTTGTATTTGCATATACATATATTTTTTGCTATCAATTATTGTAATCCCTAATGACTCTACTAATTTTTCACGAACTGACATCCCTATTTACTTTTCATTTGCCTACTCCCTTTTTTTCTAATGCAAATAATGTATGGCCATAATATGGCATGATAAAGTATGATCTTCGTTTACTGTCTCTCTTCCGTTATTCTTTGTTACTGTTGTTGTTGTCGATGCACTGTTCATTTACAATAAATAAAGTGCGCCACACACGTCAAACATGCGATTGAAGCAATGTTTGGCGTGTGTGGTATGGTGTTCACACCGATCGAAAGACATTAAAATATTTTAATTTTTCGTTGTGCGACGCGCACACGTTTGACGTCTGTGGCCTGGTGTGTGGATATTTTCTCATTTGTTGTGAAATTTTGTGGAGTGCGTATCAGCGGACAATGTCACACATATGCAAAAAAAAGTTTTAAAATAATTTTTTTATGTTTTTTACACATATCGTATAGTGTGGGAAATACATTTATTTTCCCGGAATAAAATAAAATTATTTAATACATTTATATTAAATAAAAATATTTGGTCTTTTTTCCGTCATCACTATCACTGACCATCTTTACGCTTCAAAAATTAATACGAAATAAAGTCTTGTGGATCCGTTTGACGTGTGTGGGCTAGCAGCTCCACACCGATCGAACGCACATGTTTGACGTGTGTGGCCCACTTAATGCAGAGACAGTAAATATGATCAATAACGGCTTGTTAAGTTTTGTTATTTACACAAGTTTTTAAATCTACCGTGATGAATTAAATCGATCAAACAGCATGTTTTTACAGCATTGCTGCTAAAGTGACAAACAACCTAACTCAGTTTTGTTTAAACTAATCTGTGGAGTCTATTAAAATGTAAAATAAATGAACCGATAAATTTCTTCTAATGTCAGCTTTGGTAGAAAAATGGGGCTAAATTCTTACGAGTACCGAAAACAAGCTGAATTTTATATAGCCCCCATATAAAACAATGACCTATAACTATAATTTCCTAAGTAGAGGCTGACATCTCCAAACTTTTGGTAAAAAAACGACCTACAAAAAGATTATCACATAGGGTAAACGCATCTAATTCCTGCACGTACCAATAGTCGGCATCTGTTTTATATAACTTCAAATAACTAAAAATCCTATAACTAACTATTGACACAAAGGCACTATTTTAATTTTACTATTTTATTTTAATTATTAATTTAATCTACTTTAATACAAATTAAATAAATAAATTTTTATTCCATTGGAGAGTAAACAAAAATTGAAAACATATGATCCTAAATACAATGTAGTGACAAAAATGCGCTCGGGATGGTGAAACGTTTAAAATGTGAAAATCATTAAAGTGCCGACTATTGGTGCACTTACCCTATATCGGCATAGGTCCTACATTAATTTATTTCCTGTGTCCACATCTCAAATTTTGACCAATAAAGAGGAAACTCGCCTAGAGTACAGAGGCGAGTTCTATGAAACATAAACCACAATGTCTTTGCAGATCGTAACATTCTCTCAAATAATTGTATTTACTCTTTTCATCATGATTGAATGTGCAACAATTCCAAATCCTTCCTCTTAAATCTATCGATCAAGCTGACAATATTTCTAACAGCAATCGAAAAACATGACTTCTTCAACACAACTTTTCGTCTCCGTTAATCAGTTCTTCCGTGGCCGTTCAATTGATCAGATGTTCGTGTGCGTCGTTCGAGCTCGTGCCGCTTCGGTCTTTAACTGAAAAATAATTTGAGAAAGTAAAGTGGAAAAAATAAGAAATAACAATTTCAATTGCAAATTCATATTCAGTAGTTAAAAATATGTCAGCGTTTTGTTACTTCTGTTTGGAGCAGATCTCCTTTTATTGTTAATTTGCTTGTGTGTGTGTTTGTAGTTTTGCATCGCCATTTCCTGAAATTCGTTCGCGACAACAATTTGTTTAACTTCGTCTAGTTCGAGTGTGCCACTCGGTTTATTTTTCATTTCGGTTTATCGTGTGCTTTCCACTCTCATCTCTCATACATATTATCGGTTATGTTCAGTGAATCGTTGTCTCATGTATGGAGAAATATGAAAGAGATTTGTTAAAAATGAAAATAAATAAAATTTCAAGTAGTCAAATGGATAAATGTCGTTATATTTAAAATGGTCTGTCTCATTGGTCTTCAGTGATTGAAGTGTGTTGTAGAAATTCGTGTGTGCATGTAGTTTTTTTTAATTATTTCGCAAAGGAAATTGCAAATACCAACCAACCTTCAAAAGTTCAAAGTATGAGGTGAGTAAATATAATGTTTATTTTGGATGTGAGCTTTAAAAGCTTTTAACTGATATTAGTGTCAATCTAATGGCGTGTGTCTAAGATATCACATGTTTGATTTTTGTCGTTGATATTATCTATTTGTTGGAATGGGAAATTCTAGAGTCTAGAATTTCCCACAATCTAGAATTTATATATATATATATATATATATACAGTGGTGGCCACGTAAGTAAAACATTTTAATTCAGAACACATCGGTATACTGCACTTTAGAGATAAAGTGTGAAAATAGAAAATTATTACATGCAATTTTTCCATAAATAATGGTTTTTATGAAAATACATCGACTTTGAAGTGGCCACATAATAAAAACATTGCTTTGCTGCATTTTTTTGATTTTTTTTTTTAAAAAGCGCTTTAATTTAGTTTAATTATGTATACTAAGCACCGATAAAATCATTTGCAGAAAAAAAAATTTTGAAAAAAATCTGTACAATCTTTCAAAATTGGCAAAAATTTTTACAGTACACCTAACATTCCGAAAATCACCTTTATTATAGAAAATAAAGGTCCGAATGCACCAGAAAACAATAAATAATTCTCAAAATAAATAAATATTTGAAATTAAAACTCAAAAAATGGGACTTAACCTAAAGGAACGATTCAACTTCGATAGCCTTTATTGGAGAAGGCCAGAATATTTTTGCAGTATGTTGGAAAATATCAATCGATATTGGCATTTATTATATCAAATCGATTCTTCGAGTAGTAGAGAATATATTTTATCAAAAAATATGTCAGTCACAACAAAACGAACTGAGATCAACGCCTATGTTGACGAGTAAAAGTTTGTGGCACACAGCAGCATTTTTGATGGTCAACTCTTGACCCTTAAAATATATTGAACATGACAATATTTTTCCAAAATAATATTTTTTGAATAGAATAACTTCCACTTAATCAATTTTAGCCTCAAAGAAAAAAACTACAGTTTGACAAATATTTGAAGTCTTTTGTTGAGCATCAAAAATGCTGCTGTGTGCCACAAACTTTTACTCGTCAACATAGGCGTTGATCTCTGTTCGTTCTGTTGTGACTGATATATTTGTTGATAAAATATATTCTCTACTACTCGAACAATCGAATCGATTTGATATAATTAATGCCAATATCGATCGATATTTTCTCACATACTGCAAAAATATGCTGGCCTTCTTCAATAAAGGCTATCGAAGTTGAATCGTTCCTTTAGGTTAATTCCCATTTTTGTGAGTTTTTATTTCAAATATTTATTTATTTTGAGAATTATATATTGTGTGCTACTAATTCTAGCAATTTCTGATGCATTCGGACCTTTATTTTCTATAACAAAAGTGATTTTCTGAATGTTAGGTGTACAGTAAAAATTTATGACAATTTTGATAGATTTTACAGATTTTCCCAAATTTTTTATCTGTAAAGGATTTTATCGGTGCTTAGTATACATAATTTAACTAAATGAAACAGCTTTTTTAAAAATATTTTCAAAAAAATGCAGTAAAGCAAAAAAAATTACACAATGTTTTAATTATGTGGCCACTTCAAAGCCGATGTATTTTCATAAAAACTGTTATTTATGGGAAAATTGCATGCAATAATTTTCTATTTTCACACTAAATCTTTAAAGTGCGATATACTGCACTTTGTGTTCTGAATTAAAAAAATTTCAAAAATACTTCAAACGAATTGGGGGCTTAGGTCAATAACCACAAAAGTATACCAAGGGAAAGCCAGGGTTGTTTCTGACTTCCACGAGTCCATCAGGACGACTCGTCACAAACATTTGCAGAGGGGTTGAGGAACACCTAAATAAGATCCCAATAAAAAATAACTAAAAAATCTTAACCCATTCGAAAGCTACAACGAATTTACTATGATTGTTTTAGGTAGATTATCATTTAAGCATGGATTAAAATATATGTTATTTTAATGTATATATAATTTTGAGTTCCTACATCTAGATCAGATCCGTATAGACTAATTTAAAACAAAAAACCTCACGATAGTCCAATTTTTTAATGAGTTACAGAGCTATCTGTGGATGGGTACAAATGTACCACGGTTATTGATCTACGTAGGTAATAACTTTAAAAAATTGTAAAAATTATATATATTGAAAATATTTATAATTTTTTTCTTCGATTATGTGAGAAAATACCTGAAGAATGATTCTTCAAAATTTGATCCAAATATCTCCATTATTAAAAATTTTACAGCATTTTTATTCAATAAAAGGTACAAATGTACCCGGTTATTGACCGTAGGGTTAATTAGCCTAAGGACGAACTCTATTGAATTTTAGTGAAAATCGGTTCAGATTTAGATATGATTCCAGATATATTTTTGTCCGATTTAATGTAAATGGTGCACCAAAGTCCCTGCTTTTCTTTCGATGTGATGGCATATCGCACTGAATTTACTCTAGAATGGTATGTGCTAAGTTTCGTGAAAATTGATTCAGATTTCGATATAGCTCCCATATATATTTTCTTCCGATTTTGTGTAAATTGTGCACTAAAGTCCCAAAGTTTGTCCAATTAGCACACAATTTAGTACAATGTACTGAAGTTAATACAAATTAATTCCTGGCAAGTTTTGTTGAAATCGGTTCAGATTTAGGTACGGCCAATATATATTTTGGGTCGGATTTTAGGTAAATGGTGCACAATACACCTGTTAGATTGATATGAAATTTTGCACATCGTTTAAATTTGTGCAGTTGAAGGCATAACTCCATAGATACAGTGGTGGCCAAAACATATGCAACAAATATTAGTTTTTGAAGAAGTTCTCTAAAAAAATATTTTTTAAAGGAAACAAACGGAACTTGTTATACCTTTTTTACTTCATTTTATTGGTTAACAGAAAATAAAATTTAATCCATACTTATAAGAAAGAAAACATAGAAAATTTATAGATATTCAATATAGTCTAATATTTCGTCAAAACATCATTTGGTCAAAACATATGCAACCAATCATTTCGTTAAATTTTTTGTGCAAAAATATTAATATTTTGTAGCAAATAATAACAGCCTGACATCGCCGACGCATGGACGATATAATGTTGTCAATAAAATGCTGAGAATCGATTTCTAGGCCTCTTCCAACCTGTTGTACAAAATATTCGAATTTGTACAACTTTCACCATTGATTCTTTGTTTTACGATTTCCCAAAAGT
The DNA here is from genome assembly GCF_032173495.1 of Musca vetustissima. Lineage (NCBI taxonomy): Eukaryota > Metazoa > Arthropoda > Insecta > Diptera > Muscidae > Musca > Musca vetustissima. The sequence goes on from NW_026882507.1 coordinate 35,713, forward strand.
TCTCAATGGGGTTTAAATCAGGTGATTGCGGTGGCCATTGCATTACTGCAACGTCATTTTGCGCTAACCTCGATTTAACAACTCTTGAAGAGTGTTTACGATCCATGTCGTGCTGGAATATCCATCGCAATGGCATCTCATACTCTGCATATGGTAGCATTACCTTTTCCAATATATCTTTGTACATGTACTGATCCATTATTCCATTAATTCTATGCAATGGACCAACTCATGCAGCAGAAAAACACCCCAACACCATTACGCTGCCTCCTCCATGCTTCACAGTCCAGTAGCGAGCTTGGAGCCGCTTATTAGGTGGTCGCCGTACATAACTAGACCTCGGATTTTGCATATTTGCATATTTTTTAATAATGAAGATATCGAAATTCTGATTGGACACAAATTCGTTTCAAAGGATTTAGAATTATTTGAAGGGTTCATATTTTTTAATTTTTTGCATATTTGCATATTTTGCATATGCACGAGATATGCCAAAAATATGCAAAATATGCAAAAAATATGCAAAATATGCAAAAAATATGCAAAATATGCAAAATATATGCAACATATGCAAAAAATATGCAAAATATGCAAAATATATGCAAAATATGCTAGGTCGATATGCAATAAATATGCATAAAATATGCAAAATATATGCTAAAATATGCAAAATATGCAAAAAATATGCAAAATATGCAAACATATGCAAAATATGCAAAATATGCAAAAATATGCAAAATATGCAAAATATATCCAAATATATAAAAAACATATGCAAACATATGCAAACATATGCAAAATATGCAAAATATGCAAAATATGCAAAATATGCAAAATATGCAAAATATGCAAAAATATGCAAAATATGCAAAAATATGCAAAATATATGCAAAATATGCAAACATATGCAAAATATGCAAAAATATGCAAAAATATGCAAAATATATGCAAAATATATGCAAAATATGCAAACATATGCAAACATATGCAAAATATATGCAAACATATGCAAACATATGCAAAATATGCAAAAATATGAAAAATATAGGCAAAAATATGCAAAATATGTGCAAATATGAGCAATCACATATGCAATCATTTTAATCAAAAAAAAAAAAAAAAAATTCAGGGTAGTTTTCGAATTTGTGTGCTTTCTTTATTTTTAACCTATAGAAATCTAATTGTGTATGTATGCGTTTCATGGTTCAACTGTTAGATTTTTGGGGCATTATGAAAAATTTGCTAAATATATGTATAAAACATGCAAACATATATAACCGTTATATGGCGATATACTAAAACGTGGACCGATATATCCCATTTCCAATACCAAACATCCTAGGAGTAATAATAATATATGTGCAAAATTTCAAAGTTCTATCTTTAATATTGCGACCTAGCATACCGTGCATATATTTTGCATATTTTTGCATATGTTTGCATATTTTGCATATATTTTGCATATTTCTGCATATTTTGCATATGTTTGCATATTTTTGCATATTTTGCATATGTTTGCATATTTTGCATATCGACAATGCATATTTTGTATATTTTTTGCATATATTTTGCATATTTTTTGCATATTTTGCATATTTTTTGCATATTTTTGCATATTTTTGCATATTTTTGCATATTTTTGCATATTTTGCATATGTTTGCATATTTTTGCATATTTTGCATATATTTTGCATATTTTTGCCTATATTTTTCATATTTTTGCATATTTTGCATATGTTTGCATATGTTTGCATATTTTGCATATGTTTGCATATATTTTGCATATTTTGCATATTTTGCATATTTTTGCATATTTTGCATATTTTTGCATATTTTGCATATTTTTTGCATATATTTTGCATATTTTTTGCATATTTTGCATATTTTTTGCATATATTTTGCATATTTTTGCATATTTTTGCATATTTTGCATATCGACAATGCATATTTTGTATATTTTTTGCATATATTTTGCATATAGCATACCGTGCATATTTTTTGCATATTTTGCATATTTTGCATATGTTTGCATATTTTTGCATATTTTGCATATTTTGCATATATTTTGCATATGTTTGCATATTTTGCATATATTTTGCATATGTTTGCATATTTTGCATATATTTTGCATATTTTGCATAATTTTGCATATTTTTGCATATTTTTGCATATTTTGCATATTTTTGCATATTTTGCATATTTTGCATATTTTGCATATTTTTGCATATGTTTGCATATTTTGCATATATTTTGCATATATTTTGCATATGTTTGCATATTTTGCATATTTTGCATATATTTTGCATATTTTGCATATTTTTGCATATTTTGCATATTTTGCATATGTTTGCATATGTTTGCATATTTTGCATATGTTTGCATATTTTGCATATATTTTGCATATTTTTGCATATTTTGCATATTTTTGCATATTTTGCATATTTTGCATATGTTTGCATATTTTGCATATTTTGCATATTTTTGCATATTTTGCATATTTTTGCATATTTTGCATATTTTGCATATTTTTGTATATTTTGCATATTTTTGCATATTTTGCATATTTTTGCATATTTTGCATATTTTTGCATATTTTGCATATTTTGCATATTTTTGCATATTTTGCATATCGACAATGCATATTTTGTATATTTTTTGCATATATTTATCGCATATCGACCTAGCATACCGTGCATATTTTTTGCATATTTTGCATATTTTTGCATATTTTGCATATTTTTTGCATATTTTGCATATTTTTTGCATATTTTGCATATTTTTTGCATATTTTGCATATTTTTTGCATATTTTGCATATTTTTTGCATATTTTGCATATTTTTTGCATATATTTTGCATATATTTTGCATATTTTTTGCATATTTTTTGCATATTTTTGACATGACCCCAAATATCGATCAATTAAAGCATGAAACGCCTAAATACAAAATTTGAGTCCAATCGGATAAAGCATAAAAAATATGCAAAAATCCGAGGTCTATACATAACGCATACCATCGTTACCAAAGATGTTAAATTTGGATTCGTCGCTAAACAATACAGTTCTCCATTTCATTTCTGTTCAATGTAAATGTTCCTTTGCGAACTGCAAACGCTTTTTTTGATTACGTATGGAAATAAGAGGTTTTTTTTGCTGGCCGGCGTGCTGGAAGGGAGGCATCATTTAGACGTCTACGAATAGTTCGATCAGAAATTTCGAACTATTTCGTAATGTATTTCGAACGGGTGTCTGATTTGATTAAATTTTGAACAGTTCGGTATACTGAATATCGTGTATCAGGTTTGCTTTAAATCAATTTACATAAATATGTGACACTGTACCCAAACAACTCTAAATCTGCCCGAAAGAAAGTTAGTAAGGTTGCAGAAAGGCATGTGTATGGATTGATTTTAGTCGGTCCACTTTAGATAAAGATCACATATTTAAGTTTGTTCAATGCAATTCAATGTTCAATGTTCCTTCGAAAAAGCAACATCTGTTAGGATGCATATGTAGAATATACCCAAAGTGGTGAAGAGTATTATATAGTAGGCCCAGTACATTTTACAAAGCGAATAAAAAACCAGTAAGGAAAGTTCAAAAGTCGGACGAGCCGGCTATATTATTCCTTTCACTGCTTTGGATAAATACAAAAAATTTTAAAATCTCCAATATCCTGTAGAAAGAACATACATAGAATCTTTGGAGGACCATTGAGATGGAATCGGGCGAAATTAAAGGTGTTATCTAGATGGATATTTGAACCAATTGAAAACCCCCCATACACATATCATTCTGAAATCAATGAAAAATTGAATGTCAAACGGGCAGCCTTGGATTCTTTGGTGTACCATTTGTATGAAATCGAGTCAAATTATGTATGGGAGCTTCATATAAACACATGGACCTAATTGAGCACCCGTTGCATACATCATTTGTTTTTTGTTATCACTGTATATTCAATGTAATACCCTCTCCCAAATGTCGTGTAAATCTAACAAACATAGGTGCATCATTTACATAAAATCGAACGAAAATATATATAAGATCTATATCGAAATCTGAACCGATTTCAACAAACTCTATCACACATCATTTTTTCCTGAATTGCATTCGCTATGCAAAATTTTGGTCAAACGGACAAATACAAGGAGTTTGGTGTATCATTCACAAAAAATCGGGCTAAACTATATATGGGGAGCTATATCTAAATTTGGACCGATTTTAACAAAACTTCACAGACATCAGTCCGGACCTAATTCAGTACTCTGTGCAAAAGTTTGTCCCAATCGAACAAATATTGGGAGTTTGGTGCATCATTTACATAAAATGGGGCCAAACTATAGCCGATTTTCTCTAATTTCAATAGGGTTCGTCCTTGGGCCAAATAAGTGAACCGTGGAACCGAAAGGGTAGATGAACGGACATGCGTAAAACGACTCAGTCAAAGTCATTCGATGCATATTCTCAAAAGGAACCATGTGTCTATCTCGATTCCTTTTGCCTGTTACAAACATATGCACAATGACATAATACCCTGTACCACAGTGTGGTAAAGGGTATGAATATGTCTGTGAATAATAGGCGGAGGATATATATTAAATCGGTACATGTTACTGTAAATTACATTAAGAATTTTAGGAGCATCTCTTATATATATATATATATATATATATTATATCATATAGTCGGCCCTGATCGACTTTGGAACATTATCTACTGGTTTTTATACAAATTCTGTTGTCATCCACAACTTCCACCATTCGCACACACCATTAAAAATCAAGCAACATCGCAACAACCCTGCCACATTCATATTCGACTTAGTTTCAATTTCAAATAATTTTCATTACATCTTTTTGATTCTTGTTTTCTTTTTCTTTCCTTTTTTCTTCTCGTTATTTGCTGAACATGGATGCTGTATTGGGAACAATTGTATATATTTTAACTTAATAACAACACCATGGTTTCGTTCTGTTTGGACACTGTACCCCATTGACGTGGTCGCCTTCACCACCATTCTTATATCGGATATGGCTTCTATGTTGCGGCTTCTGCTTATTTTATTTCCAACAACAAACTACTCGACAAAACTGCTGTTGTATGGCTGTATTTTGCCGGACAACTTGCTCAACAATTTCACCATTTATTTGTCCATGTCCTGGTGCTCGTTTGTCATCACATAATGGATGGAAAAAAAAAACACAAAACTTGAATTGAATTTCTGATATTCCCTTTTGCCTGCATTGGCATTATGACGACGAATTGTTTTGGACAATACCGATGCTGTTGGCCTGAACACCGTTGCCATTTTATTTTCGAGTGTCCACATTGTTTTCGTTACGTTTCATCTTCATCGCTGATTCAATACCTTTAACTGGACAACAAAAAACAAACAACCAACCAACATTGAATGCCACGTTATTCGGTTCGCTGTCATTTTCAATGATTGTCTATAAAATAAAAACAACAACACGACGACAATGGCAAACAAAAACTATATGAAACAAAAATGAATCTATTGTATCAGAATCTGGATGCCCTGCATGACCATTTGGGTACATTATATCCGGGTATGAGAGCTCCTTCCTTTCGTTGCACAGAAAAAGATGGTCAATTATTGCTGCATTATTATTCAGAGCGACCGGGTTTAGAACACATTGTCATTGGCATTGTTAAGGTAAGTAGAAGAAATGCGATACTAAATATTAGGGTGGTCACAAAAACCGGTACGAATAATTGATATTTCTCGAAGAACAACAAAACACAATATGGGAAAAATAAAAACAAAATATATGTACACTGTCAGGACGAACTGAAGGGAGTCTTAATAGATGAAAAATATTCTTTAATAAATCCACGCCTCAGTTGGCCCTTGAAAAATATTCTTTAATAAATCCACGCCTCAGTTGGACCTTGAAAAATATTCTTTAATAAATCCAAGCCTCAGTTGGCCCTTGAAAAATATTCTTTAATAAATCCACGCCTCAGTTGGCCCTTGAAAAATATTCTTTAGTAAATCCAGGCCTCAGTTGGCCCTTGAAAAATATTCTTTAATAAATCCAGGCCTCTTGTTGTCCTTGAAAAATATTCTTTAATAAATGTGTGCTTTATATAGTCCCTGAAAAAATATTCTTCAAAAAATCCACACATCATATAGTCCTTAAAAATGATTAAATAAATAAATACTCCCTCTTCTTTAGGGCCTTGAAAAAATATTCTTAACAAAACCACGCTTCATTGGGTCCGTGAAAAAAATATTCTCTAAAAATCAACGCTTCTTTTGGTCCTTGAAAAAATACTCCTTAAAAATCCACGCTTCCTTTGGTAATTGAAAAAATATTCTTTAAAGTCCAGGCCTTATATAGACCTTACATAAATACTACCTCTTCTTCAGGTTCTAAAAAATGTTTTATTTAAAAATCCAAGCTTCTTTGAAAATTGGTTCTTTGGCAAATCCACGCCCGTATAATGTCTAAATACGGATTATTACATATTAATCATATTATAGGGAACTCAACCGGTTTTTGTGATCTATTTCCACAGCACTAAAAAAACTTTTCCTTTCCTGTTGATATTTTGTCAAACTAAAAATCAATAATATCATTTTTTTATTTTCCATTTCCGTTTTTTTCCTTTTCTACTATTATTGTTGCTATTTCATTCTTTTTTCCTCTCTACAAATACCATTGTGTAGGCTGTGGCCTCAAAGCTACATGGCGTTGATGTGGAAATCGACATTGTAAAACGAAAAGGTGATCCAGTGGAAGAAGATGACAAGGATGATGTTTTTTCACAGCAATTACAACAGCAGCAGCAACAACAACACCAACAATCAAATGCTTCCGTTTCATCCTTCACAAATGAGGAAAATAATAATCGCAACAACAACAATCTGAATAACAACAACGATGGATCAACAGATAATTTTATAAATAACAGAAGGCCAGGCGGTAAGTATTTCAATCGTATAATTTCCACTTCAATTAAATGCTTAAATGACAGGTAGAGAGATAGAATTTCGAAAGGATAGCGGCGGTTGTGTTAAGTGCAATCAATTTGTAAATTCAGGGTCGCTTAAAAGGTCAGATAAATGTAAATGTATGATTCAATGGTACCGATAGTTAAAATATATCCTTGCCAGGTGGTCTTTCTAAAAATGTAATGTAAATATTCCAAGGTTATGTTGGTCCTTGAAAAAATATTCCTTAAGAAATCCACGTCTTATATAGTCTTTGAAAAAAATATTCCCTAAGAAATCCACGCCTTATATAGTCTTTGAAAAAATATTCCTTAAGAAATCCACGCCTCCTATATGCCCTTTGAAAAATATTCCTTAAGAAATCCACGCCTTATATAGTCTTTGAAAAAATATTCCTTAAGAAATCCACGCCTTATATAGTCTTTGAAAAAATATTCCTTAAGAAATCCACGCCTTATATAGTCTTTGAAAAAATATTCTTTTAGAAATCAAAGACTTGTGTTGGTCCTGAAGAAATATTCCTTAAAAATTGACGCCTTTTGTTGGTCCTTTAAAAAATATTCCTTAAAAAATGCACGCCTTGTATTGTCGTTGAAAATTCTTTTTCAAAAATCCAGGCCTCATGTAGTTCTTACAAATATGTTTTAAAAAAAAATCCGCGTATCAGTTGGTCCTTGAAAACATATTTTTTAAAAAGTGCATGCTTCTGCTGTTCCTTAAAATTATTTTTTAAACCAGTAAGGAAAGTAGTAAAGTGGGACCGACTATATAATACCCTTGCCACTTTGGGTATATTCCATATATGTCTCCTAACAGATTCCGCCTTTTCGAACATTGACATGAAATTGAACGAACTTGAATAAGTGATCATTATGCCTTTCTGGAACATATGCTAAATTTCATTTCATTGCACCGAATTTCACGGACGAAATACATATGAGAGCTATATATAAATCTGGAACGATTTTCACGAAGCTTATCGCACATCCTACGCTATGTCAAATTTCGTGCAAATCGAAAGATATATATGGACTTCGGTGCACCATTTACATAAAATCGGACGAAAATATATATGGGAACTACATCTAAATCTGAACCGATTTTCACGAAACTTAGCACATATCATTCTAGACTGAATTCAAATTTTTTCAAATCGAATGATATATAGGGACATTGGTGAACCATTTCTATTAACTCGCACGAAATTATATATGTGAGCCATATCTAAATCAGGAGCGCTATGCCAAATTTCGTGCAAATCGACTGATATATAGGGACTTTGGTGCACCATTTACTTTAAATCGGATGAAAATATATATATACTGCTCCGCTCACTGGTTTACAATTTAACATCTACAGACGGGAAGATAGACAGACGCACGGACGGACCTGCACAAGTCGACTCAGGAAGTGATTCTCTGCATATTCTCACAAGGAACCATGTGTCTATCTCGTTTCCATTAACCTGTTACAAACATATGCACAAAGACATAATACCCTGTACCACAGTGTGGTGAAGGCTATAAAAATACACGCCTTGTGTTGGTCCTTAAAAAATGTTCTTTAAAAAATCCAAGCCTTTTTTGGTTTTTGGAAAATTAATCTTTGAAAATTCCAAACCTTTTTTGGTCCTTGGAAAATTAATATTTAAATATATCCACGCCTCTGTTGGTCCTTAAGAATTATTTTTTAAAAAATCTACGCTTCTGTTGGTCCTTAGGTATTATTACTTTTTTTTAAATCCACCCCTCAGTTGGCTCTTGAAACGATTTTCTTTAAAAAAAATCCATGCCTTATAATGTCCTTGAATATATTGTTTAAAAATCTTCGTATTGTATAGTCCTTGCAACACATTCTTTAATAAATACATGCGTTACATAATCCTTAAAAAAATATTCTTTAAAAAAATCTATCTTCTGTCCTTCTAAACCCATCCCACGTAGTCTCTAGCGCACACAAATAATTCGTTTATCCGTTTTAATATTCTGCAAATAGGCTCTTTCAATCAAATGCTATTGAGAGCCGGAATATCTACTGGCAACAAAGCGAAAAATAATAGGACTACAATATAAGTTGCCTTTGAATAGAATTTCATTCAATGACATAGACATTCTGTGCAAATAGGAAAATTTCCATTACACATTCTGCTCATTCCCCTCAATACAATTTATTTTCATTCTGATGTTTTTTTCTGATTTTCTTCTTTTTTCCCCGTTGCAGAACAACAATGTCCCTTTACAAGAAACAAATCGAATTCGGCCTCATCAATGGCAGGCACAAATGCCGATAGCTTCGACAGCGATGACAAAGAACAGAAATGTCTGCGACTGCTGAAGAATAAAAGTGATGACATTGAACGTTATGACCATGTCCAATTTCTAATACGTGAAACATCGGCCAATAATAAATCGGATAATGAGGCATCCAGTTCAAAGGATGAGGCCGGCAAAGAGCCACCAGATGACACAGATTTCTTGTGTGATGGTAATACAGAATGAGGCGTTCCGACAATTTACAGAATATTAAATGATATTGTTTTTTTTGTTCCTCGTCCTTTTTTATTTCGTTTTTTCTTTCTGTAGCTCCTCTTATATCGCCCGCAACATTTTGCAAAGTCTTTCCATTTCATCTGATATTCGATCGACAAATGAAAATTGTCCAGGCTGGTAAATCCGTGTCAAGAGTCATACCAAGGTAAGTGTACATTTCCATTCCAAGAAAACGAAAAAAAAGAACATTTCAATTTTGTTCGCCATTAAGGACATTGAGGAGAGATGCAGATATGCCACGTAAAAATGGAAAATTTATATTTTTCCATTTTTTATTTAAACATCACAGATGCTGTCATCATTGTTCGTTTCATTTTTCATTTGTCTTTTAATTTTTTTGAGAAGAAGAAGATAAAAACACACATCTGAAATATTCTCAAACGTGGTTATACCGCCCTTCTCTTTTATTTCCTTGGCACTGCATATAGACCTTCCTCAGCATGTATGCGTACCTTTGTATACCTGCCACTGAAATTGTCATTTACAAGTGCATCGATATGCCATCCATACCTTTGTTTTTTCTTAAGTTATTCAATAGTGATGTCTTTGTTATTGTATATGTTCACGTTTTCATCCTTCCTTTTCTCATTTCTTTACTCATCTCAATCCGTTTTCTTCCGTTTTTTGTTGTTGTACAGAGTGGCCGAAGAAAACTGTTTAATATTGGAAGTACTTGAAGCTATACGTCCACATTTACAGCTGACATTTGAAAATGTATTGGCCCACATTAATACCATCTATGTCCTGCAGACACGTCAAGGTGCAATGGGTAAACATGAACGTTATCTACGACTGAAGGTAAGTACCGATGGAAGATGTATGTATGCATGACATTGTTATTACAGCAAAAGTGAATTTATTAGAATATTATTGACTGTTCATGTTGAGAAGAGAGAATTTTTTTGGGAGGAGATGGGAACTTCAATTTCCAAAAAACGAACGAAAACGAATAAATAAAACGAAAGTGAAAGTGGAAATGAAATTGAAGAAGTCAATTCGATTTCAGAGACTTATACACATTCATACTTTTGAAGACTACGAAGTTGCGTATATGTATATGAGTGTTCGAATCTGCATTTATATAGGGCGTGTTAGGGCGACTAGGATGAGCATCGGCATTGATATGTTCTCGGTCTTCCTTAAACCGCTTATACCACAATTGAAGTTGTGTTCGGCTCAAATTAGGCTCGCCAAACGCTACTGTCAACCTTGCAATGTCGTCGCGCATTTTATTGAATTTTTATAGTTTTGTTAATCCATTTTTACGAACAGTCAAGCAGAAATCGAAACTATTGAAAGGAGTCTTCTGTAGACTCTGGGAGATCTTCATAAACATGGTGAATGGAGTCTTCTTTCACTGGACTTCTTTCGGAAGGCTGACCTACATTTTTGAAAAAAAAAAATCAATTTACGCCCATGCTTCGACATAGTCCTTATATAATGGTCTCGTCCAATTTTCGGTATTTTGAAGGTTTTCAATAAAAATGGTTGTAATTTGGAATATCGGTTTTTTGGTGATGGACATACAATTATGAAGACAAATTCATGTTTGGTCATAGTCTCCAATAAATGTCCCACTTTTAATTTTGTAATTTAAGGGTTTTGGCCATATTTCTTACCAATCAACCTGTAATTTAATATTTTCGGTATTCGAAATATTTTTTAACGATATTTATACCCCACATGGTAGACACAAGGTCTCTTTTGGGGGTCTGTGAAGAATCACTTTTAAATTAGCTGTAATTTTTCATTCCGATGTAGGTCCATAGTCCCCAGATATTAGGCCCAAGGACGAACCCTATTGAAATTGGGAAAAATCGGTTCAGATTTATATATAGCTCCCATATATATTTTCGTCCGATTTAATGTAAAGTCCCTATATACAATGGTGTCCAGCTCATCATCAGTTAGGGTGCGATTCCGGATTCCTCTGGAAGCGTATCCCCACATTGCTCTTCTGGTACAGGTCTGTCTAACTGGTCGAAGAGTTCCTTACTTTGCTCCTCTAGACTATTGCGGATAGCGCATAGAGTCCCGTGTAGGTCGTCCCCTCCCAGAACTACAGTCCTGTCAGCCAGATACAGATCTTCATCAGTCTTGACATGATCATTTGCCAAAGGAATAGCCGGTTCGTCAACGTTTTGGTTTTGAATTGATGCACTTGTAATAGATACAGGTGATCTCGACGACACGTGGCTTGTGACCTCAACGATTGCCGCCGGTACTGGGTTATTAACTCCCTGCACCGTAACTTTATTCTTTTTACTTTTTTTACCCATCGTAGTTGATTTATTTAAGGGCACTACCCCGATACATTTTGGTCGACGGGGATCCGAAGATCCCCAAGGTTTCCACGAAGTGCAGAGAAAAGTTGATCTAGGAGACCTAGGTCAGTTTCACTCTACACATCGTGGAGACCCCCTTCACATCCGCCACCCGGGAAGACGCGCCTAGTAGGACATTGGCACCTCTCCTACGAAATGATGTGTGTTAAGTTTCCTGAAAATTGGTCCAGATTTAGATATATTTATATTTTCGTCCGATTTAATGTAAATGGTGTACCAAAGTCTCTATATATCTTTCGATTTGCACAAAATTTGGCATTTCGTAATGAAATAGATCTAATATGACGTGTGTTAGGTTCCTTAAAATCGGTCCAGATTTAGATATAGCTCCCATATATATTTTCTTCCGATTTAATGTAAATGGTGTACCAACGTTCCTATATATCCTTCGATTTGCACGAAATTTGACATAGCTTAATGAATTAGGTCTAGAATGATGGGCATTATGTTTCCTGAAAATCGGTTTAGATTTAGATACAGCTCCAATATATTTTTTCGTCCGATTTTATGTAAATGGTTTACCAAAGTTTCTATATATCTTTCGATTTGCACGAAATTTGGCATAGCGTATTGAATCTTGAATGATGTGTGTAAATTTTCATGAAAATCGGTTCAGATTTAGATATAGCTCCCATATATATTTTCGTTCGATTTAATGTAAATGGTTTACCAAAGTCCCTATATATCTTTCGATTTGCACGAAATTTGGCATATCGTACTGAATTGAGTCTTGATTGATGTGTGTAAAGTTTCATGAAAATGGGTTCAAATTTAGATATAGCACCCACAATATTCTCGTCCGATTTAAGGTAAATTGTGTACCAATGTCCCTATATATCTTTCGATTTGCACGAAATTTGGTATAGCGTACTGAACTGAGTTTCAATTGATGTGTGTAAAGATTCGTGAAAGTCGGTTCAAATTTAAATATAGCTCCCATATGTCTTTTCTTCCGATTTTAGGTAAATTGTGAACTACAGACCCAAAGTTGGTCCGATCGGCACACAATTTTATACAATGTACTGAAGGTAATATAAATTAAACTCTGGCAAGTTTTGTTGAAGTCGGTTAAGGTTTAGATATAGCACCCATATATATTTTCGTTGGATTTTAGATAAATGGCGCACCGAGCGACACGAAATTTTGCAAAACGTATCGAATTGAGACCAGAACGACGGTATAGTATTTTGTTGAAATTGGTACAGATGTAGACACAGCATTCATATATATTTCAAAACGGATGTATGATTTTGAACAGTTCTACCTACCGAATAGCGTGTTTGTTTGCTCTAAATCGATTTAAATAAATTTGTCCCATTGTATGCAAACGACTCGTAAATTGCCCAAAATGAAATGAAATTTAGCATAGTCAGCCCAGTCCGACCTTACTACTTTCCTTACTGGTCTATTTTAGAACACCATACCGTTTCCAGAAGAATGAAAAAATGAATGAAATGATATAAATTTTACCTGAATGATATAGTAATATTTTTACGATGGATGACCGTAAACCTGAAATATTTATTTCAGCTGAATATAAAGTTTTTTAATGAATATATGCTGAGTTTAGACACACATATGTTATTGGCTTAAGAATATTTTAAAATAATATTTTGTAATAATTTGGGTCAACGATAAGCTTTCATGACTTTTAGATATATTCTTATAAGAAGAAAAATAAAAAAAACAAAAACTTATATTATTTTTCAATTAAAAAAGTCCTTCTGTTTCCAATAGCCACACATACACATATATTGATTATTTACACATTATCATCAAAAGCATATACATCCATACATACCAAGCTTGCTTCTTAGAAAATTGATTAAAATTGACACAGCTACACAAACACATAGTCACATTTCTGGCACAATGTAATTATTATTTATTTTTTTGTAAGTTTTTCTCTGAAGTGAAATTAAAATACATCGCAAACTTGGCCACAACTAATGAACAGAGTAGACGAGAACGAGTTATGAGAGTTAGTCATTTCCTTGTAATACTCACACAAATACACATCCATGCAATATGGAGAGAAGGTCAAAACCGATGAATCACACTGATTCACTCATTCCCGGCCACTGGCACAACCAATAATTTGCACTTACACACACTTGTATGTTTGTAAGTATTTCCTACAATAAGAGGACGTGCCTAGCATGTTGATAATTCTTGGCAGAAAGCAAGGCCAATCGTTGGCTAAGCAAGAACAAAACAGTAACTTTAAGAACAAAAGGATTTATTTTTGGTTTCATTTTAAGTTTTTCACAAATGAAATTAACAATTGTCATATTGTTTTGTTTATGTTGTTGTTGAATGGATGGATGGATGGTCGGAATAAAATGAACAACAATTCATATGTTTGACCTTGAGTTAATTGACGAAGTGCTTTAAAATGTCCTAAGGGAACTTGTGTAGAACTTAAAGAAATTAAAGTGCTAGGAAGGTAACCCTTTTGTTGGAAAAGGTAATAGTACAACCAAGACATCCCGTAACTGCAGTACAATATTTTACTACTGAGGAAAAGTTGTCCAAAAACGATCTATGTGCATTAGAACACTGACCCCGTGCCCGAACTAATAATTCAGGATCGCCATGTAAGGTGTTGAAAGAAAAGGTTTATTAAAGTTGATCATGGCTCAAAAAATGCTTATGTCGATTAGTGCTAAGAAATTAAAAAAAAGTACGATATTAGTGCTTCAAATGACTTATAAAATCGTCCCAGTTGACGAGATATGGGTCTATGCGTGTGAGACCGGTTGTTCGAAGGCGTATGATTTTTTTCATGGAAGTTCGCAGTGCTTCTGTTCACCGGATTATTTTCAAAACATGTGGCAACCGATCCTCCTAAACAACACCTGAAGGGTCAATTTTGAATGATATACCAGAACCCGGAATATTACAATACTAGAGGGCAGAAATGTCGCGCGGATTCCTTTGAAATTTTCGATGATGATCAGATGATATTTTATGGAAGAAACGGACCCAATACTTTATTTTTCTCTGGTTTACCAGTCGCCAGTATAAACGCCACAATTATATATTATATTATTATACCAATTCGAATGGATGTGATGATAATAAACGGTCAATACTTAGCGGGTCAAATGAACCAAAACTGTTTTGTGTAATATAAGGAAATTCAGGAAATATGCTACGAAAGAGCTGTTGACATTTAATTGGTCAAGAGAGTGCAAATATCTCACAAGATTACCCAGGCTCGGAATATAGGTCCGTACAGAATAAGAGCCCAGTGGTAATTGGCCATATGACAGCCTGCTTCTTGCACTGGTTATAAAAAATATATTTTTCTATGTTGGCGAGCTTGGGGTTTTTTTAAAAAGTCTTTATCCTAAATTAGCGCATTTTTGGTGGAATTTTAAAGAAGTTTTTTTCCGGACTAGCTGACCTATAAGCGTGAAGTTTTTAAGGGCGATTTTTCCTCAGATCAGCTGGCCAATAAGTGTTGATTTTTTTAAACACGATTGTTCCTACTTTATATGATTTATACGAGTGCGTTCTTTAAAGAAGGTCTTTCCTAAATGTATAATCCAATAAGCGTGTAAATCATAAGAAGGAATTTTTCTAAATTCTTTATCAGAATAATGTCACATTTTCGATATTTTCATTTTAATTTGTACGTCCGCAAGCAGATGAGGCATCCCTTGGAGTGTTTGAGAGACAAATTCTCCCAAAGACCTATGGGACGATCTGCGTCGACGCTGAATATCGCAGTCGAATGAACCGTGAGTTGTACCATATATTCTCGGACATCGACATAGTCAGACGTATCGAGCTGCAGCAGAAGACTAGGTCATGCTTTGAGAATGGATGAGGATGCCCTAGCACAAAAGGCATATACAAGCGAACCAACAGATAGTTCACGCAGAAGGGGAAGGCACGAATCCGGTGGAAAGAGCAGGTGGAATGCAACATTTCGGAATATGGTCTTTCAAATTGGAAGAACTACACAAAAGACCGACTAGCCTGGAAAAATTTTTTAAGGTCGTCTTATGGAACAAATGTTCTGTTACAAGCCAGCTAAGTATGTAAGACTGTATGTTATTATTTCGACGACATTTTTTCTCCGTTAAACACTATTGTTTTTTAGTCTATGAAGACCACTTCATGTGTATTTGTATACCATCTGCCTTATTGTGAATCAGGGTCTATAAACTTCGGCTTGGCAAAATATGCTTCATCTAAATATTGGTTTTCGAATTGTGTATATCGGTCATAACTGTTAGAGGCTTTAGTCGCGTTTTCTAAACTAAGGGACTGCAATTTCTATGCCTCATATAAATTTACCGCATTTTATCCATATTTGCCTCGGGGGGTTTGGAGGGTGAATAACATCATTGCAGAAAACTTTCGATGTAAATCCATTTGTTGATATATCCTCCATAAAAAGGTCTAGACTCATTTTTTAACTGAAGTGACTGTAATTTAGCATTTCGGGTCCTTGATGTTCATCAATCGATTCAGGAAATTGTCAATACATTTTCCGTGTGTTGAAGTCCCTAGTCCAGCTTTCAGAATAGAGTATCTACATTGAGAATCTACCATTTTCACCAGAAGATCTTTCTAGAAACCTCTAGAATTATATAACCTTCTAACCCTTTCAGAGGGTCTGGTATATATCAGAAATCGCTTTAAGGAGCCTTCTCTAGTCTGATGAAATTGTGAAAGTTATTCAGTGGACAGTAAAGGATGGACAACGTTTCGTGCAAAATGTATTTTATTGACAAAACTCCTTTCTGAAGCTGATAGAAGAAATTCCAACGGATTCAGAGTGTTTTTCAAAGTATACTCTATAGAAAACTCGTTTCAAAGGTCTTCTATAGAAACAAGTGGTCTTTAATACCCTGAAGACGTTTCACGGTCATAAAACATTTTTTTAATACACCATATTTATATCCTTCACCACACTGTGGTACAGGGTATTATGTATTTGTGCATATGTTTGTAACAGCCAAAAATAATCGAGATAGACCCATGGTTCCTTTTGAGAATATGCATAGAATCAATTTCACAGTCGGTTTATCCGTTCGTCCATGTATTTTTGTTAACAAAGTACAGATCGCATTTATGATCCGATTTGGATGAAATTTGGCACAGGTCACTTAATTGGCCCAAGAACGAACTCTATTGAAATTGGGAAAAATCGGTTCAGATTTAGATATAGCTCCCATATATGTTTTCGTCCGATTTAAGGTAAATGGTGCACGGAAGTCCCTATATATCTTTTGATTTGCCCGAAATTTGGCATAGCGTAATGAATTAGGTCTAGAATGATGTGCGTAAAGTTTCCTGAAAATCGGTTCAGATTTAGATATAGCTCCCATATATATTTTCGTCCGATTTAAGGTAAATGGTGCACCAAAGTCCCTATATATATTTTGATTTGCCTGAAAAATTTGCATAGCGAAGTGGATTAGGTCTAGAATGATGTGTGTTAAGTTTCCTGAAAATCGGTTCAGATTTAGATATAGCTCCCATATATATTTCGTCCAATTTTAGGTAAATGGTGCACCACAGTCCCTATATAGCCTTTGATATGCACGAAATTTTGCATAGCGTAATGAATTAGGTCTAGAATGATGTGTATTAAATTTCCTGAAAATCGGTTCAGATTTAAATATAGCTCCCATATATATGTTCGTCCGATTTTTGGTGAATGATGCACCAAACTCCCGATATTTGTCCGATAGAGCAAAATTTTGCATAGCCAATGCAAATGAGGAAGAAGAGGAATTATGTGTGATAAGGTTTATTGAAATCGGTTTAGATTTTGATATATATTTTCGTTCGATTTTATGTTAATGGTGCACCGAAGGGCCTATGTATGTTTGATTTGCACAAAATTTGGCAGAAGGTGTTAAATTGAATATTGAGTGATAAAAAAAATTATGTATGCAACGGAACATCTCTTGTATATACCTAAAGTGGTGAAGGGTATCATATAGCCGGCCCCGTCCGACTTTTGAACTTTTCTTACTGGTTTTATACAAGAGTTTCAATACGCCCCATCATTGAAATCATCAAAGCTACATTTTATGTACTGATGAGTTTGTAGCCAGAATAAGTGGTCTTCTAGAGAGAAATTATTTTTGAGAGCATTTAAAGGCAAAAAAAAACTTACAGAGAATTTAGTGTGAATTTCAAAGGGTCACATATAGGCAGAAGTACTTTTAGAGGGTCATCACTAGAAATTCAAACATTGATTACACCTACGAATTTCAAAGGGCCTACAATAAAATACTCATAGAAGACCTTTCACCACATCTTCTACCGACTGAAACAAACTGTCTAAACTTTCATTCCTTCATTGAATGACCCATTTCTTGTGTTCAATACTTATCTTCCCTTCATTAAAATTTAATTATTACAAATAAGTGTACTTAACAAAAAGTGTTTTCCAACTAATGCATTACAATAAATTTCAAAACTTTCGCTTTCAAATTACTGTCATTTGAGTAGGGTTCTCTCCCGTCTGTCTTCCCTTACACGCACGCACTTATTTACTTTGCACAAAATCACTGAACTTAATTGGATAACTTTTTCTTCACTTTAAGTTCGAATTTCTTTTCGATACACTTTTTCCTTTAAAATTAGGACAAGAGTTTTTCGCTTACTTTCTACACAAAAAATTCGAAAAATAAAAAGAAAAGTATTTCATATCATTGAAGATGACTGCTTCCGACCAGGGACAGTGACATGTTTCTGACATTGATGTCTACCGCAACTGTCTGGTTATATTTTACAGTCAAATAATGGTCCTTAACAGGCGCAAAACCCTAACAAAGTAGCTTCTGAAATAAGGAGAGGGAGGAGAAAGCACACAAAAACAGTATCAAATAGAATGAACGCATCTTTTTTCCAGCAGGGGAGGGTGTTGTTGTTCAAGAAACATGAGAGGGTGAAAGATGACATTAAGTGGTTTTTATGAAAAAAAAAGAAAAACAACGAACACAACATGCTTTATTTTGCTGTTTCTTCTTTAAGGATATATCATCGGCAACATTATACGTTATGTGAAACAGCCACAACAACAATAAAGACAACAAGAACAAAACTACATGACAAACTTTATGGTTGGGAAATTGAAAGAAAATGAGTAAGAATTCAACATGAAAACGTATGACATAAAATGTTAGTATGTGTGTGTTGGTTCGTGTACATTAGCTACATGTTGTATGTCTGGCTGCGTATGTGACTAAATTTAATTTTTACGATAGGCAGACAAGAAAACTTTACAATTTATTTAATTACTATGCCAAAGGCGTGTCACGTGGATGTGTGTGTAGGGTAGTAAACTGGAAGCAGAAAACCGGAAATCTTTATGAGAGCTATCATATAAGATTATCGATTAGTTTGAAATAAACCAGATAAGAGACATAAAATCTGGAATAATATATTATAACTTGTAAGTCGCATTAATTGTCCCCACATACACACACAAAAAAAGGAAACAATTAAGGATGTTCGGTGTAGTTCAGCGAATAAAGTTATTTGTCCCAGAGGGAATACTCGTAATGACAGAGTAGGTTCTAATCTCTTTCTTGGATATTTCAAAATAATAATATACCGACAAGTAAATACGTGGTTAATAAAATCCAATATCGATTTTTTAAAAACACCCTATTGAAGTCATTTCAAAGGATCATAAACCGAACATTTTAATCATGAGCTTATAAAGAGGAATTTGTATACAGAACAACATACAGAGCGTCGGCCGGGCCGCAATTTTTGTACACTGCACCATGAGACAATAAAATATTCTATATCTTTTTAACAACATTCGATATTGTTTATTTCACAACAATTTCATTTGTTTGTTTTGTTGTTTTTACAATAACAAAATAAATTTAAACCAGTAAGAAAAGTAGTAAAGTCGGACTGGGCGTGAAAATCGAAAATATATATGGGAGCTATATCTAAATCTGAACCGATTTTCAGGAAATTTAACACACATCATTCTGAACCTAATTCATTACGCTGTGCCAAATTTCGTGGACTTTGGTACACCATTTACATAAATTCGGACGAAACTATATATGGGAGCTTTATCTAAATCTGAACCGATTTTCACGAAACTCCGCACACATCATTCAGGACCTAGCTCATTACGCTGTGCCAAATTTATTACAAATCGAAAGATATATAGGGACTTTGGTACACCATTTACATAAAATCGGACGAAACTATACATGGAAGCTATATCTAAATCTGAACCGATTTTCACGAAACTTCGCGCACATCATTCTAGACTTAATTCAGTAGGCTATGCCAAATTTCGTGAAAATCGAAAGATATATAGGGACTTTGGTGCACCATAAACATTAAATGCCAAATTTCATCCAAATCGGATCATAAATACGACCTGTTCACAAAAATACATGGACGGAGAGACGGACATGCGTAAATCGATTCAAAAAGTGATTCTATGAATAAATCATAAACTATATATTTTATAAAAACAAAATACCAGGTATGGACTGTATACCTGTGGAGAATAGTCCTTTATATATGGAAGACTTTTCGGTGGCTCTTTATTATACCCTACACAACTATGTTGTAACGCCGCGAAATATTGATCCTAGACCCACCATTAAGTATACCGATCTTCATATCTTGACTAGCTGAGTCGATATAGACATGTGTGTCCGTCCATTCGTCAGTCCATTATAATTTGTATGCACGATACAGGCTACAGCTATGGACCAATTCTCACGAAATTTTGCATGCAGGACGGGTTCTGGCCAAAGAAAATTTAATCCCTATTGTTTTAGGTAATGATCGGTTAATATTTAGGATATGAAATGGATCAACAACTTTATTTTTATATGTTTTTTTAGTCGCTCTAGAGGCTACAATTATGACCCGAACCCCACGAAATTGTGCATGAGGTTATGGCGAAGGAAGGCGATTATAATTTTCGAAAATGATAAGATGATAATTTGGGAATGAAATGGACCAGAAAATTTGTGTTTTTATCCGGTGTTTTAGTCTAGACGTCACAATTAAAAGCCGAACATAACAAATTTTTCAGGTAAAGTTATTTGACCAACTTATTGACACTCTAAATATCATTATCATGATGGACCACCATTTTTTCAGTGTAAAATAACAAAAATGTAATCTTATGAAATAATTTTTACTCCGGAAAAACATGATTCGAAAAAGATACCACATAGAAACTCTATTCGGTCAAAATAGTGCAAATGTCGCGAAATATTACCCAGGCTCGTAATATGGGTTCGCAGAAACATAGAGCTCGGTGGAAGTTGGTATCATATGGTCAACCCCGTCCGACTATACTGCTTCGCTCACTGGTTTTTTACTAAATTTACTTGATCTTGAGATTTGAAAAATATGATACAACATACTAAGTTTTGCTGATATTTGATTCCTGACATTCCTGTTGGGGTATGTTTTATTAAATATTTTCAGAATATTATCGATATGCTTCGAAATAGGCCCCGAAAATAATATCGGTAGTTTTATATTTTCTGCATTTCTCCAAACCAAGAGGCTGAACTTTGGCTTTCATAGTTCTTTGACTGTAAGAAAATATCTCTACCGCAAACTTTTCGTATAGAATCAGGTTTTGGTACAGTCCCCGCATAAGTTCCCGCTAAATTTTCGGCCTTTCAAACCAAAGTGGCCGTTATGTGGCACCCCAGGATCCTGGATGGTGAGAATCATTACCAATACATTATCCATGTTTTAAGGTAACCCCTCTATATTGGCATTCTGTGTTCTTGGGGGATAACAAACTTATATGCAGAAAATGTTGAAGGTGTGTTTCTAATTTACAATGTAGAATACGTCCAGGTTTTGACTACCTTCCTCTAAGGATCTCAACAGATTGCAGGTATTGTTAAAAACCACCCCATTGTGTAGAGTATAAATTGTTTGGCCTGGTTGAACATAACGAAGTTTATCCTTGTTTAACGTATTGCATTTAAAATTAAGTTTTTATAAATTAATTCATTAAATGTATACATTTTCATAAATTACATTGACCTCCATTTATCGAATATTCTATCAACCACCGATGAATACCACATTCGTTTTACATTGAAAATATATTTCAATGTAAAATCTTCAATCTCAAATTTCTTTGGAACATCTGCCTTCTTTTCTTTAGTATCTGTTACAAAATGCTCCTATAAAATCCATTTCGAGTGTATTCAAAATCTGTTTGTGTGTGCCTACGAACAGATAATTACCTCTGTTTCTGTTGCAAGTATCAATCAAATTTCACTTCAATCAAACCCAATATTCCATTCGTAATGAGTGTATCGGTAATATAATACCTATGAAACTAGGAATTGAAATTGGAGGCCAATAGCATCATCATTGTAAAGAAGGTCTTTCATAGGTTTTATTGTTTAGAAAGGCTGGCATTCAAACACACACACACACACATGTAAATTTCTCAGAATAACAACAACAGTAGCAGTAGCAGCAAAATAAATACATACTCGTATGTGAATATTTACCACTTAAATTTATTTTGGAAATTTTTATGGCCTGAACCGCTGCTGAAGACTTCGTGACGGGAGTTGAGGGAAGTAAATTAAGTGGCACATGTGTGGTTCATTTATTTGGGGGTCTTAAATTTTTATTAAAGCATAACATGATAAAAGGAATCTCTGCATAAAATTTAATGCCACATTATTTCGTCTTCGTCTTTATGGGAGAAAATGTATTTGGCTATTATTTTTATTATTATGGGCAATCGACGACAACAACGTCGACAACAACACATAACCACATTTCTGAGATTGTTAAATCTCTGTCAATGATGCAAATTTAAAGAAAGGGCTTTTGATACGCAAAAAATAAAGACATTTTCCTTGGGATGGCTTTTCATTCCAAGACGACAATGTGGTTGCTTTATGACCTGATCTCCTTCTTTGTTATGAACTTCGTCTTCGTTTTCTACCACGTCGTACCGTCAGTTAGGTGGCAACAGGATATGTTCGCTCTCGCACAACATTTCATTTCACACTGCCAGCCTGCTGCCTAGTAATTGAATAGAAATTGAAGGCGTAATAAAATGACAGGATAATATCTGGAGCAACAGTTAAATATTTTTATGAATAGCTTTTCTGTATGAACTTTGTATGCATAAAGATGTCATTACCTCCATTCATTGTCTGTTTGCTTTTCTTTACAGGGTCAAATGATGTACATACCGGAATCAGATCGCATTTTATTTCAATGCTATCCAAGTGTAATGAATTTAGATGATTTGACAAAGTAAGTAGAGATGGAAATCTTTTTTTATTCTTCTGAGAATTATTTTTTTTTTCAAAGAATGTATTTTAGATGGGGAAATATAATTCGAATAATATAAACATACATTGTAGAAAATATAACTTTAAATTACCATAGGAACTCACACTTTAAAGAATTTGAGAATGGGACCATTTAGAGGGGTACCTCTTTCGAAGTGCTGAGGAGAAACTTATGGACAAGTGGAGGAAAGTCTTGGAGACTATTTGAGGGGAGTCTGACTAGGTACAGGAAATCTTTAGGGGAGAGGATCCTTTGTAGACTACTTTAAAGGAATTCTTACATACGAATTGAAAGGTGTCTTTATGGATGAGCTAGAAGCACTTTTAATATAAGAGCTGAGCGACTTGTAGGATATTTTTATAGACTCGCTAAAGTGTATCTTTAATAGACGAGTTGAAGGGTGTCTTTGTAGATGACCTAGGGGAAGTATTTATAGATGAACGTCATTATAAACTTCATGGATACACTAAAACGTGTTGGGGCTGTTTTTTAGACAACTTGGAAGAAATCTTTATAGACAAACTGAATCTGAAAGTCTATAATGTAATTCTTTATGGACGAGCATATGATAGTTTTAAAGAAAATCTGAAAGGGAGATTTCATAGACAAGCTTAGAGGAGACATGATATATGAGCAATGGAGTCTTTATAAACGAGCGGAATGGCGTATTTATAGATTAGCTGAAGGAAGTCTCTGCTGAAACGACTTTCTATAGACGCGCTGAAACAAGTTTCTATAGACGCGCTGAAGAGTGTCTCTATAGCTGAGCTAAAAGGAGTTCCTTTAGAGAAGCTGAAGGATGTCTTTATAGACGCATTGAAGGGAGTCTCTATAGACGCGATGAAGGTAGTCTTTATTGACCGGTTGAAGGAAATTTATGGACGAATCTTTATGAAGAGATGACCGAAGGAAAGATGTGTGGGTTTCTAGATTACATGAATGCAGTAAGGTATCTTTATTGGCGATCTAATAGACGAACTGAAGTCTGTTTTATAAGCAATTTAGTACTTGAAGATGATGATGTGAAAGGAGTCTCTAAAAGCGAGAAGACTGGTCTAATTATAGACAAGATACTGCAGAAAGCCTTTATGTGTGAGAGTTTCTGTAGATTACATGAATGCAGTAAGAAATAACCACGAAAGAGTCATTGAGTCTTTACATATGTCATTTCATTTCGTCTATATAGAATGCCACGTCTGCAGTTCGTCCATATGGACTGCCTACTCTTCAGCTCGTCCATATGGACTCCTAGCCCTTCAGCTCTGGTCTTTAAATACTCCATGCCTTTAATCTCGTCTATACTGGGTGAGCATATAATTTGGAACTAAGAACTCTCTTGTCAAAAAATAGCTATAATCCCCTCAGCTATATTAAAATATAGCCTGTTTCAGTTCTTCTCAGGGACTGATCATCGGTACGTTTATAACGACTCCATGTTTTAATGACAATACCTGTCAGCAGTTTCCTTTTAAGATTCATCTATAATTACTTCCTCAGTACCCTGGAGGTTAGATCATCTATATGGACTTCCTTGCCTCGTCTACACTTAGCTCGACTATATACACTCCCTGGTATAGACTCCCTGACCTTCAGCTCATATATATAGACGCCCTGCCTTCAGATTATCTACATGCACTCCCTGGTTTTTAGCTCAACTATATAGACTTCCGTCTAAATAAAGTCACCTCTATTTAGACTCCCCTATAAATAAACTCCCCTCTATTTAGACTCCCGTCTATATAGACTCCCTGGAATTCAGCTCGTCTATATAGACCCCTGGCCATCAGCTCATCTGTATAGACTCCCTGGCCTTCAGCTCGTCCATATAGACACCCTGGCCTTAAGCTCGTGTATATAGTCTTCCAGGCATTAAGTTCGTCTATATATACAGCGTGAACTTTAACTCGTCTACATAGCTCTCTATCTATGCCGACTCTTTACACTTCCGCCAGCCCATATGGCCTCCCTGCCTTCGAGCTCGTCTATGTGGACTTTCTGTTCTTTTTGTGGTGACTATAGATTACATACCCTTCAGCTAACATATATAGTCTAGCTCCCTGGTCATCAACCTGTCTATGTAGACTTCCACATTGTTTGTCTGTCATTGTTTGACTCCCTAGCCCTCGTAGATTCCCTAAACTTTAGCTCAGAATTTTCAGAATTTCCTGATCATTAGCCCGTCTAATTAAATTCTCTGAACTTAACTCGTCGATATGGACACCTTAATAATTAACTCGACTTTATGGGCAACCTATACTTCAGATTGCCTCCCGTCAGCTCGCCTATGGAGACTACTGGCCGTCAGCTTTTCTATTTAGTTCGCATACAGACTCTCTGGCCTTCAGTTCATCTATACAGACACCCTGGCCTTTAGCTCTATATTAACAACCTGGCTTTCAGTTCGTCTATACAGACATCCTGCTATTTATCTTGCTTATTTACTTGGTTGCCAGGTCCTCTTGAAAGGCCTTTTATAGAACTCCCTGTTTTTTCTGGTTACAAGGAAATCCGATATATCTGGAATAGTTGGAGTCTTTGAGATGGATGCTTGGATTTTTTATACACTAGCTTGAGCCAAGGGAACTTTGTAGTGCATCCTCATTGATGAGCTGAAGGTCAGGAAGCCTGAATGGTGGGATTTCTACAGAATTAAGGAATATAGGTTTAATTAATTCAAACTTAATAAAAGCGTCGAAAAGCATATTTCAATATTAAATACTTCTTCATTTGCTCGTATATAAACATGATGTCCTCAGCTAATCGTTCGTTCATTTTTGTCTCATCTTTGTGATTTCTTTCAGGTCTTAATTTGAGACCCAATTTTACTCCACTACATTGATGTACTACAGATCGACTGATTCATATCATTTGAAATAACTATTACCCGCTAGTCAATAATTAAACCGATAATAATTGCATTTTCTTCTTAAGGAAATTAAAAAAAACTGGCACAAACAATAGATGGCAATTTAACACATCCGTGAGCGGAATACACATCTGTGCTAAACACAAAAACAATTGTCACTAATCACACTAAAAGTGAAAAACTAATCGCCTTAAAAGAAACGTTCAATAATTTCCGTTTTCTTTGATGGTTATCGGTTTAAGAACATCCACAGAAAAAAAAACAAACACATCAAAGGTCGTCGTTGCCAAAATTCAATTAAAAAGTAGACAATGGCCTAAACTGGCTGCTGGTACATGATAGAGGATATACATGTATGTTTGTATGTATGTCTGTGTTGTATCACTTTGATAGAAGGCAATTCATTATTACAATCGACAGTATATCGAATTCACTGCCAGAAGGAACAATTTCTGTGGATACAATTGTTGGTTGACCCCCGGGTGCTTGTTTAATAGTCAACTCCTCAGGCATAGCGCAGCATGCAGTCGTATAAGTGTACATCTGCCATTGCCATCATCCCCCACCCGCCATCTCTGCCTGCACGCAGCCTGGCTGCCATCCATGTCAGCTATGCTTTTCACTTTCTTCAACTAGACAGATGAACGATAGATGTTTATTGTGTTGAACTTGACGTTGTTGGCGATGTTGTTGTTGTTTTTGTTTCTTGTTGTTTTTCCTGCAATTTGTCATTGGTAAATGGAAGTTGTATTCCATAAGCGTTTCTAGGATTTTATTTTCTACTATTTCATTTTGCTCATTCATGCCATTTGTTGTTGTCGGTTTTTATTATTATTATTTCGTATTTTTTTTTAGAATGGACAACATTTTGCAGAGTCTACAAAGTTTGCGCTACAAAGTTGATGAGATTGTTGTTGTTTTTTCTGTTGTTATGTTACTGCAATTGTTATAAATGTTATTCGACAAATTCACTTTCGTTCACATGACATGTGTCATGGTATGTTACATACACACGCACACACCCATACATATACATGCGGACATCTCTGAATTTCGATGTCATTGCCGAAATAAAGAATTATTTCACCCGAAAGGCCTTTTCCTATGAAAGATCTGAAATTTTCAAGTTCATTGGTATGTGTCAACAATGACAGTTTCACTTTAAATTGTCTGCATGAAATTTGTTAGACATTATTAGGGTGTTTCGGGTAGAAAATGAAATGAAAATGAAAAATTATATAAACAGTTAATTAATAACAAACAATCAAATTAGTAACTAGTCTACATCTCGTCCATATAGACTCCCTGGCCTTCACCCCGTCTTTTACATAGTGTCCTTGGCTATCAGCTCACCCATATAGATCTGATCATCAGCTCGTCTATGTAGACCCTAGCATTCACATTGTCTATATAAAATCTTTGGTCTTCAGCTCGTCTATATATAACTCCTGGCCTTCAGCTCGTCTATATAAAAACTCAGGCCTTCAGGTCGTCTTTCATATCGTCTATATAGACTACCTGGCCTTCAGGTTGTCCATATAGAATCCCTGGCCTTCCACTCGTCTATATAGACTACCTGGCCTTCAGGTCGTCTATATAGAATCTCTATCCTATAGCTCTTCTGCATATACTCCTTGCCTTCATCTCATCTATATAGACTCACTGGCCATCAACTCGTCTATGTAGACTACATGGTCATAAACCCCTCTATATAGACTACCTGGCGTTCAACTCGTTTTTATAGACTCCCTGGCGTTCAACTCGTCTATATAGACTACCTGTCCATATACCCGTCTCTATAGACTCCCTGGCGATCAACACCCCCTGGCGTTCAACTCGTCTATATGGACTTCCTGGCTTTCAACTCGTCTATATAGACTCCCTGGCCTTCAGCCCGTCTATATAAACTCCATGGCCTTCAGATCGTCTATATAGACTCCGTGGCCTTCAGCTCGTCTATATAGACTTCCTGGCCTTCAGCTCGTCTATATAGACTCAGTGGCCTTCAGCTCGTCTATATAGACTCCCTGGCCTTCAGCTCGTCTATATAGACTCAGTGGCCTTCAGCTCGTCTATATAGACTCCGTGGCCTTCAGATCGTCTATATAGACTCCGTGGCCTTCAGCTCGTCTATATAGACTCCCTGGCCTTCAGCTCGTCTATATAGACTCCCTGGCCTTCAGCTCGTCTATATAGACTCCCTGGCCTTCAGCTCGTCTGCATAGATACCTGTCCTTTAGCGAGTCTGCATAGACTCTTTGCTTCATCTCGTCTATATAGACTCCCTGGTCCTTATCCAGTTTATATAGACACCATGGTCTTCCGCTCGTTTAAGTAGACTCCCTGGCCTTCAGCTCGTCGATAAAGAATAGCTGAAGGCCTCATGTATATAGACTATCTGGTTTTCATCTCGTTAATATAGAATTCCTGGCCTTCATCTTGCATATATAGACTACCTGGTCTTCAGGTCGTCTACATAAACCTCCTGGCCTTCAGCTCGTCTATATAGACCCCAAGGCCATCAGATCATCTGCATAGACTCCCTGGCCTTGAGTTCATCTATATAGACTCCCTGGGCTTCAACTGGTTTCTAGGGCCTCTTGAAAGGCCTTCGAAACAACTCCCTGCCTTTGGCTCCTGCTTACAAAAAAATCCAAACATTAACTTGATCGTACATTTAATTTCTCCAGCTACCAATTAACAACATTCCCATTCCCAATAGCTGTTGGAATTGTTGTATGGTATAAGAACATGTATGTTTAAATATGTGTCGGGGTTTGAACACTCACACACATACCAACTACAGCAAACGGACAATGTGTTGGCAAAAACACTCTTTATTTGTTAAGCGGGACATATGTCAGAGCAATAAAATATGAAAATGCCCCATAATGAAATATGTTTAAATGTTTATAAGTCATGACATTATAGAGGAGTTATGTATTTCTATAATATTCATAATAATCAAAGAATAACAGAGCGTATGAGTTATATATAATATTGTATAATATATAATGTATACGCCACCGAGAATATTTTTAACACAGAATGTGTGTAATATTTCATTTTGGTCATAAAACTCCTTGGTGAGTTATTAGGAAACTGGGAAAAGGATAATAATGCAGTAGAACCCAATTTAATGTTAGGACGTGATGAGTTTTATATTTTTGATGACCCTGAAGTGTGTGATGATGTAGCCACATGAATACGTTTTCGGTACTGATGGTAATATGTTTTGGGTTTGTCTGCAAAAAGAAGATGAAGATTTTTAATGAATATTTTTTCTGGGACTATCTGAAGCGTAGATTTTTGTAAAGGACCATCTGAAGCATATTTAGTTTTTCAGGGGGCCTGCTGTATCGTAGACTCGTCAAAGATTATTCTTTCTGGGGATATCTGAAGCGCAGTTCTTTAAGGGATAGTTTTAAGGACAACCGAAGCATGAAGTGTTTAAGGAATCATTTTAAGGACTATCTGAAGCGAGTAGTTTTTAAGAAAACTTTTTATGGACTATATAGAGCATAAATTTTCCAAAGAACAATTTTTCTGAACCAAAGATTTTTAAAGAATATTTTTTGATACACCATCTGAGGCGTAGATTTTTGTTAACTTTTATTGTAATCTTCACTATAATATCATAGAAAAATCTACTTCCACTCACATCATCACAAACACTATGTGCACAATCACTCTCACTAATATTTGCCAGTGTCTAGTGGTTCCTTAATATTATTTTTCTTTTGGGAAAGCTTCCTCTTTGCTTAATATTATTGTTCACATCCTGTTTGCCTTTTCCTCTAGTGGGCATTTGTTATTATTTAAGCTTAAGTTATACACATTCCATCGCCATGGGCCATGAAATGCTTGAACTGAAAAGCCAGACAGAAATTGGCATCTGTGAGAAGTGAACTATGACAGAGATTATTGCGTTCAATATTTTCTCTTTCCTCTTATTTTTGTTATAGTCAATTTTTGTTTAAAGAGGATAATTTACATTATGAACAACAACATTACCAGCAGCCAGAACAACAACATCAACGACTAACCACTGACTGAGTGTTAATAACTGTCAGAATATCCACTGACAGATTTACTCAACTTTTGTATATTTTTTGGGGGGCCGTCCCACCACACAAATGCAAATAACTCTAGACTACGCACATACACGCGCGCACACACACACTACCACACCTCATAGACCACAAAATGGGGGTTGGGGGCCTTAAGGACTGGTTGAATGAATTCTTCTACATGTTGTTGTTATTTTATTTGTTGTTGTTATTGTGGAAACCCGTGGTGTCTGTCATTTCACATCCCCAAGGCAATATGCAGAGGAAACAAGCACATTCTCTTAACAAATTATTTCTGTCGAGCATATCGACCTGACCAAGGAAAGCTGGTGCAGATTGAAACCAAAATAAAAAAAATGAAGGGCCACATCACTGCAGTGAATGGAAAATATTTAATATCCCTCCATGGAGTGCTAAACGGAAAGCATAACATTTAACACATCTGATTTGGATAAAAGATTTTAATAGTCATGGTGAAATTCAATTTTAAAATATTTGTTTTCTTCATTGGTGAATTATGAGACCAATAATTAGAATTGATATCAAAGCTCAATTTTGAAGACACATTTTCAACGAGGACCTACCGAAGTGTGTATTAGTTAAAAAATATATTTTTCAATGACCAATAAAGGCTTGAAATTTTTAAGGGATATTTTTTACCCTTACCATCAGTTAAGCGTGGATTTCATAAAGAATATTTGTTCAAGGACCATCAATAAGGCGTTGGTTTTTATAAGAATATTTTTTCAAGGACCATCAGTTATGTGTAGATTTTTAAAGAATATTTTTCTCTTAACAACCCAAGGTGTGGATTTCTTAAAGAAATGTTTTTCAAGGACCATCAGTTAGGTGTGGATTTTTAAAGAATATTTTTCAGGGACAAACCCAAAGTGTGGATTTCTTAAAGAATATTTTTTCAAGGACCATATAAGGCGTGGATTTTTTAAAGAATATTTTTCCAATGATCATCAGTAAGGCGTGGATTTCTTAAAGAATATTTTTTCCATATAAGGCGTGGATTTCATATAAGGCGTGGATTTCTTAAAGAATATTTTTTCAAGGACCATATAAGGCGTGGATTTCTTAAAGAATATTTTTTCAAGGACCATATAAGGCGTGGATTTCTTAAAGAATATTTTTTCAAGGACCATATAAGGCGTGGATTTCTTAAAGAATATTTTTTCAAGGACCATATAAGGCGTGGATTTCTTAAAGAATATTTTTTCAAGGACCATATAAGGCGTGGATTTCTTAAAGAATATTTTTTCAAGGACCATATAAGGCGTGGATTTCTTAAAGAATATTTTTTCAAGGACCATATAAGGCGTGGATTTTTTAAATATTTTTTTTCAAGGACCATATAAGGCGTGGATTTCTTAAAGAATATTTTTTCAAGGACCATATAAGGCGTGGATTTCTTAAAGAATATTTTTTCAAGGACCATATAAGGCGTGGATTTCTTAAAGAATATTTTTTCAAGGACCATATAAGGCGTGGATTTCAAGGACCATATAAGGCGTGGATTTCTTAAATAATATTTTTTCAAGGACCATATAAGGCGTGGATTTTTTAATATTATTTTTTCAAGGACCATATATGGCGTGGATTTCTTAAAGAATATTTTTTTCAAGGACCATATATGGCGTGGATTTATTAAAGAATATTTTTTCAAGGACCAAAACAAGGCGTGGATTTATTAAAGAATATTTTTTCAAGGACCAAAACAAGGCGTGGATTTATTAAAGAATATTTTTTCAAACCGACCAAAACAAGGCGTGGATTTATTCAACGACCAAAACAAGGCGTGGATTTATTAAAGAATATTTTTTCAACGACCAAAACAAGGCGTGGATTTATTAAATAATATTTTTTCAACGACCAAAACAAGGCGTGGATTTATTAAATAATATTTTTTCAACGACCAAAACAAGGCGTGGATTTATTAAAGAATATTTTTTCAACGACCAAAACAAGGCGTGGATTTATTAAAGAATATTTTTTCAACGACCAAAACAAGGCGTGGATTTATTAAAGAATATTTTTTCAACGACCAAAACAAGGCGTGGATTTATTAAAGAATATTTTTTCAACGACCAAAACAAGGCGTGGATTTATTAAAGAATATTTTTTCAACGACCAAAACAAGGCGTGGATTTATTAAAGAATATTTTTTCAACGACCAAAACAAGGCGTGGATTTATTAAAGAATATTTTTTCAACGACCAAAACAAGGCGTGGATTTATTAAAGAATATTTTTTCAACGACCAAAACAAGGCGTGGATTTATTAAAGAATATTTTTTCAACGACCAAAACAAGGCGTGGATTTATTAAAGAATATTTTTTCAACGACCAAAACAAGGCGTGGATTTATTAAAGAATATTTTTTCAACGACCAAAACAAGGCGTGGATTTATTAAAGAATATTTTTTCAACGACCAAAACAAGGCGTGGATTTATTAAAGAATATTTTTTCAACGACCAAAACAAGGCGTGGATTTATTAAAGAATATTTTTTCAACGACCAAAACAAGGCGTGGATTTATTAAAGAATATTTTTTCAACGACCAAAACAAGGCGTGGATTTATTAAAGAATATTTTTTCAACGACCAAAACAAGGCGTGGATTTATTAAAGAATATTTTTTCAACGACCAAAACAAGGCGTGGATTTATTAAAGAATATTTTTTCAACGACCAAAACAAGGCGTGGATTTATTAAAGAATATTTTTTCAACGACCAAAACAAGGCGTGGATTTATTAAAGAATATTTTTTCAACGACCAAAACAAGGCGTGGATTTATTAAAGAATATTTTTTCAACGACCAAAACAAGGCGTGGATTTATTAAAGAATGGATTTATTAAAGAATATTTTTTCAAGGACCAAAACAAGGCGTGGATTTATTAAAGAATATTTTTTCAAGGACCAAAACAAGGCGTGGATTTATTAAAGAATATTTTTTCAAGGACCAAAACAAGGCGTGGATTTATTAAAGAATATTTTTTCAAGGACCATATATGGTGTGGATTTCTTAAAGAACATTTTTCAAGGACCATATAAGGTGTGGATTTCTTAAAGAATATTTTTTCAAGAACCATATAAGGCGTGGATAGAATCAAGGACCATTTTTTCAAGAATATTTTTTCAAAGACCATATAAGGCGTGGATTTCTTAAAGAATATTTTTTCAAGGACCATATAATGCGTGGATTTCTTAAAGAATATTTTTTCAAGGACCATATAAGGCGTGGATTTCTTAAAGAATATTTTTCCAATGATCATCAGTAAGGCGTGGATTTCTTAAAGAATATTTTTTCAAGGACCATATAAGGCGTGGATTTTATAAAACATATTTTTTTATTATAATTTAAATTTTATTTATTTATCCTAATTAAAAAATCTAAATACATCAAATTAATTAACAAAACAATTTTCCATTTACAGAAAAGGCCTCCACATCTCCGATGTACCATTGCACGATGCCACCAGAGATTTGGTTTTGCTGTCTGAAAAATTCGAAGCCGAATATAAATTAACCAAAAACTTGGAAATGCTCACAGATAAATTGCAGCAAACCTTTAGGGATTTGGAAAGTGAAAAGCAAAAAACCGATAGGTAAGTTGGCTAGTTAGCCAGCCAAGTAAAAACACAAACAAACCAACAGATTAGAGACTTTATTGGCAATACAAATTCTGTGGCAGATACAGATTAACCACAACACTCAACATTTTTCGATTTCTCTTTTTTTTGCCTTCTCCTTTTTTCTGATTCACTTCAAATAGACTTCTGTACTCGGTGCTACCGAAATCTGTGGCTAATGAACTGAGACATCAAAGACCAGTGGCACCCAAACGGTAAGTAAACATAGAAGCGGAGTTGCAGCAATACCAAGACTAGTAGTATGGCAATGATGATTACTGCACCATTCAAATCATTGGCCAAAAAAAAAGTTGATACTTTTTTTCAAATCAACTCTTTTTTCTATCTCCAATTGATGTTTTTGTTTCTCCTATTCAATTTTTTTCTCGTTTCAGTTATGATTCGGTTACGTTAATGTTTTCGGGCATTGTGGGCTTTGGCCAATACTGTGCTGAAAACACCGATCCAGAGGGAGCCATGAAAATTGTGAAAATGCTAAACGAATTGTATACCGTCTTTGATGCTCTGACTGATTCAAAACGCAATCCAAATATTTACAAGGTAAATAATGCAATATTGATTTGTTGGTTTTCTCCTTTTTCTGTTGATTTCTGTGAAATGGTTTTGTTTTCGATTGGAGAATTGGAAATTGATAAACACAAGCCAGAAGCCATACAAATACATTGGTGTTCTATAGACAACAACTGTTCAGGTGTTGTAGTTAGTTTTGTTTTTCTTGGTATTTGCATAACAAATTGATTTTCCGATAATGTGAACAGTGATTGAAATGTGACAAATTTCTCAAGAATCAATAAAGAATATACTTAAATTATCAAATTACTAAAAACTGCAGTTAGATGCCATTTTGCAAATTTCTATATTTTTCTAAAAGAATGAGGTGAAATAGACGTCAAGTTTGCCAAGCCAATCTTGAGTCTCCTACTGATATTTAATAGCAATGAAATTTCCATCCCACTTGGAATGATGCTGTATAGTATGGATATATAGAAGTAATATATCAATACTAGACCAATTCTGACCATTTTTGCCATGAAGATATTTTAATCTACTCAACATGATTAAAAACGTTACAAATATCGTATTTCACTGAAAATTCATTTAAAATTGTAATTATCCGTATATGTATGCAAGGAATACATTTCAGACGACTCCGACAGTTATTCGTAACGTAGAACGGGTAAAAGTGAAATAGGACGATGTCTTTGGCAACCTTATCTAAGATCCCATGGGCAACATTTTTGTAAAATATTGCGAGAATAAAAAAATTGCATCTTGTTATGAATAAAAATAAATTCGCAAGAAACCGAGTTATTAGGAGGAAATTTATGGAAATCGATTTATAGCACACTTGATATACGCTATATCAATATACGCACTGTTCAAAATTTAGTCTCAATCAGACACCCGTTCGAAATACATATGGAATCTATGTCAGCATCTGCACCAATTTCAACAAAACTCAATAACATCATTCTAGTCTCAATCTTATACGTTGTGCAAAATTTCTTGTCAATCGGACAAACATGAGGAATTTGGTGCACCATTTATCTACAATCGGACGAAAATAAATATGTGGGAGCTATATCTAAATCGAAATAACTTCTCACGAAACTTAGCACACATCATTCTAGGATCAATTCAGTACCCTACGCTAAATTTCGTGGAAATCAAAGGATATACAGGGTGAGATAAAAAAACTGCAACAAAGTTAAACGCCAAATTTTTTACATGTTGTCAAAATTCTTACATGTTTTACGCTTGCCTGAGGTGATCAACACTTTGGTATTTTTTAGTGCCAACCTTGCTTTTCAAAATACTCCAGATACAATAGTCCAACGTATTGGTATCAGGAGATGTTGGTGGCCATTGTGCGCTGGAAATGAAGCGAGGAACCTCATTTTGTTACCATTATTAGGTGGCGCGTCCACCATCGCACTCAGAATGGTCCTGTTGGAATGTCCAAGGTCTGCGGCCAAAATTTTTGCTCAAGGTTTTTATACACCCTCCAGAATATTTTCGCGATAATATTCTGCAAGAGCTACCATCGGATGTTATGGCGGCCCAAGCCATCACCATGGCCGGCGCTTGAGTGACGAATATATTCAGCTGACATCTTTGTTTGTTTGCAAACTGCTGGACAACGAATGTTTTCTCATCGGAGAAAACCAAATTCGGCAGTTCACCACTTTCGGCCAAGCGAAGTAACTCTTTAGCTCTTTTGAGTATATTTTCTTTCTGTTGCGGTGTAAGTTCTGGCACGTTTTGGAATTTCAATGTCTTTTCCCCGAGCATATTTTTTAATATTTGCCGAATGGAATATTGTGATATGTTCAGCTCAAGAGCCACTTTTCGAATCATTTCTGCTGATGTTGCTGTTTTCTACCGTCCACTTCCTTGACGTCCACTTGAGACACAAAAATGTCTTCAAATTTAAATGGTGGAGTGCTCTAACGATAGCCACTTGTGCTTTTCCAGCCAAATATAAAGAAATCACACTATCACGCTTGAATTCCGTCACGAATAAATTTTTTTCTGGAAATTTCTCAC
This sequence comes from Musca vetustissima, assembly GCF_032173495.1. Taxonomy (NCBI): domain Eukaryota; kingdom Metazoa; phylum Arthropoda; class Insecta; order Diptera; family Muscidae; genus Musca; species Musca vetustissima. The sequence goes on from NW_026882507.1 coordinate 72,041, forward strand.
CAAAGCGCTTTTGTACGCTTGTAAGCAGTATAATGAGCTGTCACTTGAATAATTTTAACAGCTGTCGGAAGAGTGGCTTAGAAATTACAGCAGTCTGAGGATGGTAGCACTTTTTTCATTTCACCCTATACAGGACTTTGGTGCACCATTTACAAACAACCAGACGAAAATATATATGGAAGCTAATTCTAAATCTGAACCGATTTTCTCGAAATATAACAAACATCATTCCAGTTTTAATTCAGTACGCCCCGCCAAATTTCGTGCAAATCAAAAGATATATAGAGACTTTGATACACCATTTACAATAAATCGGACGAAAATATATATGGGAGCTATATCTAAATCTGAACCGATTTTCACGACTTTCAGGAAGTTATATTTAAATCTGAACCGATTTTACCCATTTTCAATAGGGTTCGTACTTCGACCAAATAAGAGTCTTGTGTCAAATTTAATCCAAATCGGATCATAAATACGACCTGTACTTTGTTTACAATTTTACATGGACAGACGGACGGACGGACATGCATAAATCGACTTGAAAACTGGTCGGACAGATACCCTGAAATATTCGGAGTAATTCGAAAATCGAACATGAAAACCCGTTCTCTCTTCAATCGACCATTATCAACACCATTTTGACAGACAAAAAGCGGAATTGATGTGTCATCCGCCTTACAGCTCTGACTTGACACCCAATGCCTTTTTTATTCCCACTCATCAATACAAACGTTCGATATTTTCATCGCATATAATGATTTTGAAACGTTTAAAACTTTGGTTTAGTATGTGCCTACATTAGGTCAGATATATATATATATATATAGTAGCCTCTCGGTAAATCGAGAGAGACCCATGGTGCCTTTTGAGAATATGCATAGAATCACTTTCTGAGTAGATTTACGCATGTCCGGCTGTAGGTCCGTCTGTCCATGTTAAATTGTAAACAATGTGCAGGCCGCATTTATTATTCGAATTGGATAAAATTTGGCTCAAGGACGAACCCTTTTGAAATTGGCAAAAATCGGTTCAGATTTAGATATAGCTCCCATATATATTTTCGTCCGATTTAATGTAAATGGTGCACTAAAGTCTCTAAATAGCTTTCGATTTGCACGAAATTTGGCACAGCGTAATGAATTAGTCCTAGAGTGATGGTTGCCAAGTTTCGTGAAAATCGTTTCAGGTTTAGATATAGCTCTCATATATAGTTTCGTCAGATTTCATGTAAATGGTGCACCAAAGGCCCTATATATTTTTCGATTTGCACCAAATTTGGCATCACGTACTGAATTGAGTCTAGAGTGATGTTTGCCAAGTTTAGAGAAAATCGGTCCAGATTTAGATATAGCTCCCATATATAGTATCGTCCGATTTCATGTAAATGGTGCACCAAAGTCCCTATATATCCTTCGATTTGCACGAAATTTGAATTTAGTCCAGACTAATGTGTGCCAAGTTTCGTGAAAATCGGTCCAGATTTAGATATAGCTCCCATATATAGTTTCCTATATATCCTTCGATTTGTACGAAATTTGGAATAGCGTACTGAATTTAGTCCAGACTGTGTGCCAAGTTTCGTGAAAATCGGTTGACATTTAGATATAGCTCCGTTATATTATAGATTGATTTTAAGTAATTGACGCACCAAGGATCCAATATATGGCTGATAGGAACAAAACGTACTGAAATTAGTATTACCTAACCTGTGGCAAGTTTCGTTGAAATCGGTTCCATATATATTTTCGCCCGATTTTAAGTAAATTGGACATCAGACTCCTCATGTTAGTCAGATTGACTTCAAATTTTGCACAACGTACAAAATTGAACATAGAATTACTTAGTTGCGTTTTCTAGAAGTACAGAGCTCTTGATGACCTATTGATATTTGTTTGAAGTCTATTTGCATACTTTTGTCCCATTGTAACAATCGAATTACATGTTTATGTATAGATTTAAGTCGATTCACATTTAGATAAATATCACATATATTATTTCATCCAATTTCATTTTAATAGTCCTGTTTAATATACCCATAGTGGTGAAGGGTATCATATAGTCGGCCCCGTCCGACTTTACTACTTTCCTTACTGGTTTTTCTTAAAAGCAGTTATTTATGGAAAAAATGATTGCAAAAATGTTCTATTTTCACACTAAATCTCTTAAGTGTAGTATATCTAAGTGTTCTGAATGAAGAAAAAATAAATAAAAATTATTCAAACGAATCGAGGGCGGATCAAAAAATGTTAATGTTTTAATTGCGTGAACACCACTGTATATATTATACATATATATGCCATAAAGTCGAAGTAATCATCTCATAGAAGTTTCGCAAAAACGTATCTCTCTTAACGCTCTTTAAAAATTATCTATTCCTAAACATTCAATTCATTGGAAACTGTAATTCAATTCAAAAGTTCACATTTTCCATTTCGTGTCCTTTATTTCAAATGCCTGCATTCAAATTGATAACTATGGGACTATGGCATTCATAAAACCTCAATTTCTAATTTCAATGTTCAGCAGAATTGAAAGTGAAAGTCTTTCACTCACTTTGACTGTGAAAATTCAAACAAAACTGATGGGAAAATTGCTGCAATTGTTGTTGTTAAGTGTTATGATAACTGCTGTGTCGGTAGCGGTGCCGGCAACGACGACGGCAGCCGCACCATTCAATCAAATCTCACCCTCAGCACACAGTCGACACACAATTCATGCACACATAAAATGGTTTAAAGCCAACCCAACCGGACAATCAATTCAACAAAAGTCATCGGATTCCCTATGGTCATGGTGTAGTTGTAGTTGTTGGTGTTAGTAGTTTTCTTTTTCTATGGATATTATTTTCCTTTACTCATGGAAACTAATGCAATGAAATTGAAATATGAAATGAAGAGGAAAATTGAGAATTATAGAGTATGCAGTTCTTAAAGCAATTTGTGGACAAATATAAGGTAAAGTTTTAATACCAGACATCAATAAGGAGGATTTGATAACGTCATAAGCAACGCGGTTGAAAAGAGAATACGAATCATTCAAATTCAATTAAAAAGAGATCGAGAAAAGCCTTTTTTAAATTTAATATTTACAACCTTATAAGATCAAATTTCGATACGAAAAGTTCTAGAAGTTATATATGTATCCCAGATTTACTTCTGGGATTTATTTCGAAGGAGCCGAACAATTTGTACCCTGCACCATGTGGTGTGATTGTTTCACGAGAACCTTTAGATGGGAACAATGTCACGGGATGTTGTGACAAAATGAAAATTTGAATATGAATTTTAAAAACTAGGAACGTCGTAATAAAGGGGTATTCCAAAACATGGGCCGAGCTTTATAATTTTCGCCACAGATGAATGTCATCCTCCATGAAATCGAAATGCAAAATTTCAGTTACAATTTACAGTTGAGAAATGCGGTTAAGAACTTCAAAATATCGAAAGGATCAGTACCATCCTATGGGGGCTTTGTCAAAATGGGGTTCTATATCAAAAATGTTCTGCAATTCCAGTCACTTCGCTGGAAAGGGCTACTAACAACTTCAAAATATGATATCAAAACATGGACCCATATTGAAAATTGTTAAGAAATACATGTGTATTTCCAGTATTTCTGTGTACCTTCAGAAATACCAGGCGGGACCTTTATATGGTAAACTTACAGCCACATCTTTTGGAAAAGGCGGCTATGTACTTTAAAATACCAAAAACGGACCCGGGCCCTTATACAGGAGCTTTGTCAATATATATATATTGTACAATATCCAAGAACCCGGTATGTCAAATTATCACCTCTTCGGTTGACAAGTTCGTCTAAAAACTTCATAATTCCGAACATAGAACGTGACGATGCCATAATATAAAATGTTATTGAAAAATATTATTCAAGGTCCAAGATCCCGGAATACCATATTATAATAAATTCCGTTTAAATAAGCTTGCTAAACATTTTAAAGAAACCCGAAAACGTGGACTTCTATACCCTATTTGCAATACCAAACATGGCTGTGAAAAATGTCAAGACTTAAATAGACCGATCTGTATCATGATTTCAAAAGGCAAACGGACATGGCGAAATCGACATAGGATATTCCGATCCGAAATATCTATATATAACAGAAAATAGACTCTATATGAATCGTATCCTTTACACGCATTTTATAGATAACAATTTTATCTTCCGACCTAGGACCTTCTATAGACATCAAATCTTCTCCAAGTCGCCTATGGGCAGGAAACAGCAGGTCTGCTATGGAAAACAAACCATCTTCAGATTCAGACTGAATGTCTTCTATATAAACAAAAAAAAAAATCTCAGGTCTTCTATAGCTAGGTATTTTTTAGGTCTTTCTTAGACTACAGACCTGCTCCAAACGCAGAATGACTTCTATCAACAGAACATCTTCTCCACATCTTATTTAAGGAGACTTCTACAATCAGAAGTCTTATTTGGGCAGAAAACCTTCTTCAGATCTTTTGTAGTCAATCAAACTTTTCAAGACTTCTCTTCCATAACCAGAAGACCTTCAAAAATCTTCTATAGTTAAAATCCCTTCCCTTTAGAACGCATAGTACCATCTTCTTATCTTTCATAGACAGAATACATTTTGCAGCTCTTCTATATGGATGTTTAGTCTCTTCTATATACAGGATAACAGACCTTCTTCGTCTATATACACAAACTTTTCTCAGGTCATATATAGCTAGAACACCTCCTCTGATTCTTCTGCAGACAAAATTCTTTCTTAAAGTCTACCATAGACAATTCTTCCACAGACAAATAACCTTCTGCAGGTATTTTATAGAGCTAAAACTAAAATATAGCTATTTTAGGCCTTCCTAAGACAGCAAACAGCTTCTAAATCCAGGTATATATAAAATCTTCTTTAGCTGCTCTAGGCCTAAAGAAGATTTTATATATACCTGGTCTTATTTAAACGGAAACCCTTTTTCAGGTCTTCTATAGGCAGAACCATCTTTCGTTCTTCAATTGACAGAAAAACTTCTATAGTCAGCAAATGTTTTTCAGTTCTTCTCTAATGAGAAAACCCAGTTAAACTCTTCTATAGACAGAATCCCATTTCAGAATCCCCATTTCTATAGTCAGAATAACTTCTTGTGGATTTTTATAGCCTGAATACCTCCTTTAGGTTTTGGATAAATAGCAGATTTTTCTATTTAAATGCTCTTCTCTTCCATGGACAGAATAACTTCTTGTGCAGTATAATTCTTCAATAGACAGAGGATTAATTTCCAGTTCTATAGACAGAAAGTCTTCTTTAGGTCTCCTTTAAATCGAAGACATTTTCTTTTGTATAGACAGAATGCATATTTAAAATATTGTATAGGGTAGAGAACTTCGTTAGGACTTCTATGAAAGTAAAGTCTTCTTATTAACATAAGAAGTTTTTCTATGGATAGAAGAACTTCTTCGGGTCTTCTATAGATATAAGACCTTCATCATGCTATATACGGAAGATTTTCTTCAGATGATGTTCTATAGGCAGAAGTTCAGAATTTCTATATTTTTTTATCCCCTTCACCACACTGTGGTACAAAAGGAAACGAGATAGACACATGGTTCCTTTTGAGAATAGGCACAGAATCACTTTCTAAGTCGATTTATGCATGTCCGTCCGTCTGCATGTCTGTCCATGTTAAATTGTAAACAAAGTACAGGTCGCATTTATGATGGAATTGGATGAAATTTCGCACAGCTCATTTATTTGACCCACGGACGAACCCTATTGAAATTGTGAAAAATCTCTTCAGATTTAGATATAGTTACCATATATTTTCGTCCGATTTAAAGCAAATGCACCAAAGTCCCTAAATATCTTTCGATTTGCACGAAATTTGGCACATCGCACAGAGTTAAGCCTAGAATGATGTGTGCTAAGTTTCGTAAAAATCGGTTCAGATTTAGATATAGCTCCCATAATATAATTTCGTCCTATTTAAGGTAAATGGTGTACCAAAGTCCCTGTATATGTTTGATTTGCACGAAATTTGGCACAGCGTACTGAATAAAGTCTAGAATGATGTGTGTTAATTTTCGTGAAAATCGGTTCATATTCAGATATAGCTCACATATATATTTTCCTCCGATTTAATGTAAATGGTGCATTAAAGTTTCACGAAATTTGGCATAGCGTAATGAATGAGGTCTAGAATGATATGTGTTAAGATTTCTGAAAATCGGTCCAGATGTAGATATAGCTCCCATATATATTTTTGACGGATTTAATGTAAATGGTGTATCAAAGTCTCTATATATTTTTCTATTTGCACAAAATTTGACATATCGTACTGAATAAGGTCTAGAATGATGTATGCTAAGTTTCGGTTCAGATTTACACATAGCTCCTATATATCGGTTCAGATTTCGATGTATCTTATATATATATTTTTGTTCGATTTTATACAAAATTGACATACCTAGAAGTTGGATATAAATTCCGCACCAAACTCCCTAGGTGGCCCCGATTTTGTATAACCTAATCTGTAACAAGAAATCGGTTTAGATTTCAATATAGCTTTTATATGTTTATATTTTCGTACGATTTCGTGTTTATCACATATATCCAAATAATTAATGGATGTCCGATCGACATTTGCCTTAAATTGATTTACATAAATTTGTCCTATTGTCAGAAGTAACTCTATATCTGACTGAATGACATGTTTATGGATCTAATTACATTCTACTGGTCCTTAAAAAATGTAGAATATATCTAAAGTGGTGAAGGGTTATCATATAGTCGGCCCCGTCCAACATTACTACTTTCCTTACTTTTTTTTGTATTCTTCTATAGAATAATACCATATTTATGCCATCTATAGAGTATAACAGAATAAGTTCTAGTATACTTTTATCGTTCTATTATGGACTGCAGATCTCTTTTATTAACCCAGGACTTGTATGAAAATAATAACTTATTCAGGCTTTCAATAGACAAAAGGCCTGTATCAGATCTTCAAATACAGAAGTTAAATTTTCCCATGAATCGAAGCCAATTTTTTCTTGAACAGAAAAATTAAAGATTTATTCCCCTGTAGAGAGATAGGATTCATCTGGTCTCCTATAGACAGAAAACAATCATCAGATACTCTATATAGAGAAAACATTCCTTAAATATTCTGTATACAGAACTACATTACACTATTGACACCGTATATGCTCATTTTATATAGTTAATTCCTTAAATGATATCCCTTTCCATTGTTACTTATTATTTCAGGTCGAAACAGTCGGTGATAAATATATGGCCGTATCAGGATTACCCGATCATTGTGAGAATCATGCAAAATGTATTGCCCGATTGGCCTTGGATATGATGGATATGGCTAAAAATGTTAAAATGGGTCCAAATCCAATGGTAAGTACACACAACATTGCAATAACTTTATGCCAGCTTATGCTATTAATGGCAAATAATATTGCGAAAGCACATTCATACATACAACCCCATATTATTGAACTACAAAAAACATCCACAATGTTTGTTGTTGGTTTTAATTGCCCATGAAAAACTTCCGAATGCATGAACGAACGAACTGTGACGATAATTGATCACTTTATTGAAGGTGTTGGTTGTTATGCGAAAACAACAAAACCAAACAAACAAAAACAACAACTTCTGCACAATAACAAGTTCAATAAAATATTGAACTTTTTATATTATTTTTTGTTTCGCAAAAAATATTTACGCCCCAAATATCTGTGTAATGGTATAGCACACAAACACACATTCACAAAGCAATAAAGAATTCCAAACAACTCAGAAGCAAACAAACAAATATAAAAATGAACTTTCAATGAAAGCAATTAAATTAAGTATCGGATTTGACTTCGTAGTAAATGTACACACACACGAACACACACATAGAAATACACCCTATTAAATACCACACACTACCATGACCGAAGTATGAAATTCAAGAAAAACTTGAAACTTAATCCAGTGTCATAAACATGAATTCTACTGCCACCAGGACATCAGTAAAAGCAGGGAGGTAAATGGAAGGAGGAGGTTGAGGAAGTAAAGAAAGTCAACTGCAGTAGAATTTCTTCGAGAAATAATTCCTGCAAAAATTTTTGCTACTTAAATATTGAACAATTATCAACATGATTTGCAGAATCAAAAAAAAAGAGAGAAAAAATCAAGCCTCCATGGTGCAGACATACTGGACAATGGATTTAGAGGTTTTCATTCTGGCAACAGTATCCCAACAACAGCAATTACCAGAAATCTTACAAAAACAATTTGCAAAACTTTCACAATTTCAGTGCATACCAAAATGTGTTTGACATTCCATTTGTTGAACTAGTTTTCCAACCACCCCTTCCCACCCACTTTGTTCCGTCATAGTAATAAACAAATTTCATTGAGTAGCAGCAAGCAACAAGGATAATAAAAAACACACACACCGAACTACGAAAAGTATGAAGGCAAAACTGGAAAAAAGTGAAACACAAATTACTTGAAATCAAAGTAAAAGTAAAAAACTTCGTCCTTACAGTTCGTAAATTTACATTGCATTGTATTTAAAGTAAAAAATAGCGGCGCATGAATGGAACACAAAAAAACTGAGATTGAAAAATTTCCTGCAAAGGATGGCAAATTTGTTCGAATGACAAACAAATAAACGATTTTTTTTCGTTGAAGGAAAAAAACTTTTAGTGAAATTGTAAACGCACGTACAACTTATCAAATTATAGGAACAATTTGTGTTTATTCCATTAAGAGCATATTACAAATTTATAAGTGTAATTTAAAGTTTGTAGCAGAATTTAAGTGCTTGTGATGAGTTATATTGATTGAGTATATACTAATAATGATAATAAGAAATTGAGAAAAATTTACAAAAGTATGAATTATTTTAAACAAACAATAACTAATTAAAGTACCATAAAGTATAAAGTAAATCAATTAAAACAAACAATAACATATAAATTGAAGATAGTATATAAAAGCAAGTGAAAAAAGCGTTAAGTTCGACCGGGCCGAACTTAGCCCCGGTATACTGAAACGAACTTGAAATGAAAATACAGGGAACATACCAAAAATTGGACCTATACTGACAATTCTACAAACCGACTATTGTAAAATATTATGTACACCAAATATAAATTTAAACGATTTTTAATGGGGATTTTCTTAAAATCTGAAACAACAACATCAACGTTATGTGCATTCGTCACAAAATGACGACACATAGCAGTGGGAAATGTAATGTAGTTGTCTGTAAATGCCTTGTTGACCACGAAGTCAGGCGCCAACGAAACGAACTTCTCATTGGGGTCGTATCGATGGTAACGTAAGAACTTCGAATTGTCACAAGAGACATTTGGGTTTGAAAGGTTTTTTGTAAAGAAGCTATTAATAGCTTCTGGGTAGTATATCCCAACAAAAAACTAAGGGAACTGATGAGAATCAGTGGCGAGATCCGAAACTATAGTCTTCCCTGCCTTACCCTTCGGCGGACAATGCCATACATTCCCCACTAATAAATAGTTGTTTTTTATAAAAACAACAAACTGGGATTAAGCCTAACCTATGGACCTATATTTCTATATGTTTTTATGGAGAGGTATGCTACTCAATAAGAACTCAAAGTACTAAATTACAGCTAACTCAGTCGAAAAATACGCTCAAAACTAGTGTTTCCGAAAGTGGGCATAAAAATTTAAAATTTATGACTTGGGCGGATTTTGGGCATTTTTTGTTTTCATCATATTGATATTTTTTATATTTGTTTTCTCGATGTTGTGAGGCGTAATATTGCTCCATTATAGTATACCGATATATTTCGACCATCTGCCCATTATAATTTGTAGTTATGGATCCTTCGTCATTTGCATGTAGGATGTCACCTATCGTTTAGGTCAATGTTCGCTAAATATTTGGGGGATCAAATGGACCAACAAATTTATTTTTGGCTTTTTACTGGTCCCCCTAGACATCACAATCTGTTCTGGAAATAGATGTTCTCATAAATATCGACCAATATTTGGCGGGTCCAATGGTCCAAGTCTTTTGTGTGAAAAATTAAAAATAAAAAAATACTCCGCAAAACGAAGAACGTGGAAGGTGACACTATATCAAAGATGAGTGCTTGACATTTAAATATATACCAAAAATTATGATGTATGATGTATATGGGATTAAAGGCCATGTTTATAATCCGAAATCCATGAAATTTAACCAGGAAGTGGATGTGGGCAACGAATAAACAAGTTTTCTACATTGTTATTATTATTAGAGACACAAATATGGACAATTGTTGCTGAAAATTTAAATCCAGTGGTATTTGTATAGGGAAACATATGGCCCAACCGACTATGCTGCTCCGCTCACTTGTTTATTTTGGATAAACAAATACAAAATTCAATTGGTGTTTCCGACAGATAAATTGCCGGTTTGTGGCAGGTACTACAGATGATGGTAGCCGATAATTGTCGTAAATTTGCCTTGTTCAAATCGGGCATTCCATTCGCCTAATATTGGGTTTATAAATAATGACAATTTTGACACTTTGTGGGGATGTACCAGAAGAATTGAACCGATGCATCCCATCTTTGGACTTGATTTAGATTTTAAAATATTACGATGTACTAAGTTTGGATAACATATATATTCCGTTCGCTTCAATATTCAAAATATTGGCCCTTTAATGGCGGTGTAAGAAGTAGTGGACCATATTCCACTATTATACAGGCTTGTTTAAAATATGTTGTACAAAGCTTATAAAATAATGTTCATCAACATTTTTGTGTGGGAGGTACCAGAAGGAGTGGTTTGATATTCCCCATCTTTGAACTTAAACTAAGTTTAGAAGAAATATTAAGATTATTCCCTTCGAGAGTTATCGTGCGCACCAGCCAGCAATATTTATAAATCCAATATCAGGCTAATGGAATGTCCGATTTGAACCAAACTTTGCACAACCTATTATCTTTACCAAGCCTAGATCAAGTTTGAAGATGGGATACATTGGCCCTCTCCTTCTGTTACCTTCTGTTAAAGGTCAAAACTTTCAATATTTATAAATCCAATATAAGGCTTTTGGAATGTCCGATTTGAACCAAACATTGCACAACCAATTATCTTTACCAAGCCTAGATCGGGTCCTAAGGTGGTACCCGTCTGCCCTCTCTTCTGGTACATCCTACAAAAGGGTCAATATTATATATTTGATCAACATAAAATCCTTTAATTGAACATATACCTTTCATAAAATGGGTAATAAATCCTGCGTAAAACTCCGCAAACCATAGGGTAAGGGCAGGGACGTATAGAATATAAACACTTTATAGGGTCGGAAATGATTGTTTCGATGAGTTACAAACGGACAAACAAAACTAATATACCCTTCATACTGTGTTGGTGGGTATAATAATAATACTTGACAAAATAATGAGTAATATTTTTTCTGAAACATGTCATCTTCTATGTCGAGTCCTTATACAAAATTTTTGTCCTTATTTTCTTGGGCCGTATACGATATTGTTTGGTTACCAAATAGTCCACAAAATATCGCTTATAAGATTTTAGATGGGATATCCAAAAACAAAAATTCCGTATTTGTATGTATTCAGGTTCTTATATTGACAGAATATTTATTAAACAGAAGATCTTCTTCGGATATTCTACAAACAAATGATATCCTTCAGGTCTACTTAAGACAGAATATGCACTAGAATTTCTATAGTACGAAGATCTCCTTCAGGGCTTCTATAGACATCAGCTGTACTGTCTGGTATGATATACACTAGAGAACTTCTACCTCCAGGTCTTTTATTGAAGAACTGTATTCAAAAAATTTTCTGCTGGTCCTCTATACACTGCAGACCTTCTTCTAAATTCGAATAAAAACAAAAAATTCTACAGGTCGTCTATAGCCGAAACCCAACTTCAGGGTTTCTATAGAAAGCAGACCTTTCTCTGGTCTCGTATAGACAATAGAGCTTCTTCAGATATACTCCAAACAAATATCCTTCTTCGGGTCTTTTTAACAGAATAGCTTCTTCAAATCTACTATAAACAGAATATATCTACTCTATAAACAGAATAACTTGTTCAGGTATTTTATAGACATACGATTTTCTTCAGATCTTCTACAGAAAGAAGACCTCCTACATATCTTCTCTATTCAGAAAATGTTCTCTTGGTTCTCTACACTATATAGCTGGAAACCCTACCCAATGGCAGCTGACCTTTCTCTGGACTCATATAGACGAACGAGTTTTTCAGATATACTCCAAACTAAATACCTTATTGAGGTCTTATATAGACAGAACATATTGTTTAGTCTTCTATAAACAGAGGATTTTTAATAGAAATCATAACTTATAATCATAACTTCTAAGAATTCGGAAAATCTCCTATTGACGGCCGTCCGAGCATATCCAAACTTAAAGAGCATATTCAAACCTAATTCCAAACTATATGCAAATTATATGGTGACTATGTCAAAACTTGGTAAATATTGATCATTTTCTGCATATATGAATATCAGCCTCCACCAACCACTTGGTAAAAAAACGAAAATTATGCTTTATTGATTGATTTTTAGATGCATGGAGGCAATATCAAAATATGAGCCTATATCCAAATCGAAAATATATAATGCACAATTAAGTCGGTGATATGGAAATAAATACTGCGGTTTCTATCGCTATAAGGTAATAGGTTTTGTAAACTTATCTAAAAATCAGGTTTTGTATCAGAAACTAGAATGGACTTAATCCACTTTCTAAATAAACGACTCAAGTATAAATGCTGACTAAGTTACGTTTTTTGACTGAGTTCATTTTTAAGACTTAATATTGTAGGTCAGATTTCATTGACCTAACTTTTTGCACTTCTATTACCAATAATAATGTCAACTTGATTTTAGTGTTATTTAATTCTCTAAGTATTAACGAAATACATTCACCCCATTTAAACTCCTCGAATAAATTACAACTCTGAAAAACTTTCACAAAATCTGTTTACTTTTCAATACTTAAGACACCGCTAAAATGTTTTTAAATTATTACAGTATAAGTCGCAAAATGGTGAATAAGAATAATAATATTATTATTTAATACGGAAAGTAGCCGTTTTTCGCGTTATTCGACAAAAGAAGTATCAGACTCTGTTAACTTAGACGTACTTTAATAAATGGTATTTCATTATAGCAGGTTACTTGTAAGAAAAAAGAAAAGAAAATATTCTGTGAACTCTGGGCTTTAAACTAAGTCGTGACAACACAAATGTCTGACGTCAGATGTCTGTCGAAGGCAAGCAAACGGAAGCAGAGTTACTTATAAAAGTTAAGGCAGCAACCCTTCTTCTTCTTTTAAAAAATTAAATGGCCAGGAGTAGCATAGCCTTAAACTTTGTTTTAATAACAACCTGTTCGACACCACCCCACCCTCACAAGTCTCTGTTAGACAAAATACTCAGCAAAAGAAAAAAACAACTTCGTATCAAAAAGCAACAAAAACGAAATGGCGTAGAGTTTGAGTTCAACGCCGTGTTGTTGTTTAATGCCTGTCCTTTGAATTCTATTCACTTCCGCTACCCCTTGCAAAAGAAAAGCATAAAAAGACTGGCAAATGTACTACCACATCAGCAACAACAAAAAATAAATGTTTGTAACAGTATTAAAACAATACTGAGGGCCCAGCGTTCAGTAAACTACTTTGGGGTGTGGGAGACGAAAGGGAAAGATGAATTCATGTTGTCATAATACCGACAGCATCGCATAATTGTTTTCCACCATCTGGCTGTCATTAAAACGCACTCCGTTTAAATATTCCCCAAGCATTTTTTTTATAAAACACGAAACAAAATTGACGTTATGCTGAATGAAGGGAGCTTTGAGCAGAACTAAAGTTACATGTCAAAGTTTTTATTTGGATTTAGAGATATGCAAATGCAATGCATACATATTTTCTGGACAGTGGTCCTACGAGGGTTTGCGTTTGAGGGAAAGCGGAGTGTTATTTTGAAATCATGTTCGTAATATATTGAAGAAACCTAATCAAATTCCGTCAACTTCTTAATGGCCTTTACAATGAAGTTGAGACTTGAAAATACGTCAGAACGTGTCTTATCGTTTGAATAACAGAAATAGTAAATTACAGACACTTGCATTGAAAAATTAAATAGACCTTCACAGTTGTATGTTCTTAGGTTTATTCTCCGAGCAAATTACGAAATTACAGACAGCTCCCTATTACGTTTCCATTAAAAAAACGTATATCTGCAAAGAAAATATTCTCGGGTATCTTGAATGTCAAATTACAGCCTAAAATGCCTAACAACTAGCGTCTCCTTCTAAATATGGGTAAATGTCCAACAGAAACCTATATAAAATATATTGCAAATATATGTTTCAACCAACTGCCACTTCTATGGAGAGATGCGGCTAAATCTTTTAAAATGTCGACATGGGCACCTTTATGTATATGCTATGTCAAAATATAGACCTTTATCGACATACTTCTGCAAAACAGGTTCATATCCATTGGGAAAATACGGCTAGACCCCTAAAAGTACTGAAAATAGGGAAATACGACTAGTCCCCAAAAAATAATGAAAACACACGTTGTGCTTTAAAAAATATTCTACAAAAAGGCTGATCATCAACCAAGAACACGAAGTGCCAAATTACAACCTCTTTCATAGGAATATATGTTTAAAACCAAAAAGGCGAGAATTTATAAAGATAGGACAAAGACATGGACCTCATGTCAAAGCATGGGCTTATGCCAAAAATCTTCTGGAAATAAGAATTTTTTAGCCTTCACGAACTAGAATACCAAACTTAAGCTACATTAGTGAAAAATTCAAAGAATGGGTCGGAACCTTCATATGAAAGCTGTGTCCAAAACATGTCAGCCTCCAAAAACCCGAAATACCAAATTACAGCTTTGTGTTGAAATACTTCCTAAACCTAAACATTCCTAACCTGAGCATATCAAAGTGGGTCGGGACCTTTATATGGGAGTTATATAAGATCCTAGACCTATATTTCATATTGTTTGCAAAAATGCTGTGTTCACTCTCAAAGAATAACAAATGCCAAATTATAACCAAATTGATGCGAAAATCTATTTTGAACTTTAAAATACCGAAAATAGGGCGGAACCTTTTTGTAGAGGCTATGTCAAAACATCAATATAAGTATATTTATCATTTTTGCGCAGATTTATTTTTTCCTTCAAAACTTGTAATGACAAAATACAGATATTTAAGTGGGAAAATGGGCGGGACATTTTCGATGTAGTTTTTCCACTCCGATTGAGATGCCAAGATGCCAAGGTTTTTAAATGCCTTAACGGTTTCCAAATCAGTTTCCAAATGACCACTTTTATTCAAGACAAATCCGATGGATTTAGCTGATTTTACTGAGTTTCATCTTCGAACTTGATCTAGATATTGGATTGGATTTTTATACCCTTCACCACAATGCGATTCGATGTGCATATGTTTGTAACAGGCAAAAGGAATCGATATAGACCCATGGTTTCTTTTGTGAATATGCATAGAATAACTTTCTGAGTCCATTTATGCATGTATTTTTGTGAGCAAAGTACAGGTCGCATTTATGATCCGATGAAATTTGGCACATGCCACTTATTTGGCCCAAGGACGAACCCTATTGAAATTGGAGAAAAGCGGTTCCGATTTAGATCTAGCTCCCATACATAGTTTCGTCCGATTTTTTGTAAGCGTTCTTATGTATGTCTTGTTTAATGTATATGAAGCTTTGTTGGAATCGATTCAGATTTAGACATAGCTGCCATATTTTATGTAAATGGAGCACCCTACTGCCAATGTTTGTCCGATTGAGACAACAATTTGCATAGCAAATTGAAGTTACTACAGGTTGACATCCGAGAAGTTTTATTAGCATAGTTTCAAACTTAGGTATAGCTCCCATATATATTTTCGTCCAGTTTTATGTAAATGGTTGCCTAGGAAGCTATATATTCTATATTTATGAAATTTAGCAGCGGGTATGAAATTTAGTCTAGAACGTTTTTAGCTAATTTTGAAACCGGTTCAGATTTAAATATAGCTCACATATTTACAAAAGTCCCATTTTATGTAAATGATGCACCATAGCTCCTGTTCTATTTACACAATATTATGTTTTTGCAATCGGTTCAGATTTATGCAAACGAGGGAGCCTAAATGCAATATTCAATAGCGTATTGGATTGAAGACGTTTCAGTTTTAGATATAGCTTCCATATATATTTTCATCCGATTTCATCTAAATGGTGTACCAAATAACTAAAGATTGTCCGATTAGGAGGAATTAGCGCACAACGTACCTAATTTATCCTAGAATAATGTGGATTGAATTTTGTGCCGAGATAATTTTGGGTAGCGCACTGTGTTGCAGCATACAAAATGGTGGATGTCAACGTTGCTGACAGCTCACGTACATGTTTTGATCGATTTCATACAAATGATTGACATTAATTTTTTCATAAATTTCAGAATGGTATGGGTTATTTCAATTTAATTCAAATATCTATGTAGTTCACAAAGTTTATTTCGTCCAATTCCATTTCAATGGTCCCCCCTCCATATGTCTATTCTATCTGCAGGATATTGTATGTGTCCAAAGAGGTGAAGTTTATCATATAGTCGTCCTAGACCAACTTTTAAACTTTCCTTTTTATTTTTTTTTTTAATTTTGTGGACGAAATAATAAAACGTTTGGATCGATTGACTCCAGTTTTATATTCCACCTAGGTCTGGTAAAAATATTATTTTTGTCAAGTTTGGAGGACTTTGAAATTCCGTTCGCTTAATACTAGATTAAAACCAGTGAGCGGAGCAGTATAGTCGGACGGAGCCGACCATACGATACCCTACACAACTACCACGGAACTCAAATTTTCTGCGGATGTTTATTCCGAGCCTGGGCAATATTTAGTGATATTTGCACCCTCTTGCCCGATTAGAGATAAACAGCACCTCTTCCTCACACTGACATATTTTCCGAATATTACGAGTATTCAGTACAGCTATTGTCCAGATTTTCTTTCACCGTGGGTTGTATTGTGATGTTCGGCTTTCATTTGTGGTCTATAGATCGACTCGAAAATAACACAAAACATTAAGTTTTCGGTCCACTTCACTCTAAAATTATTATCTGATATTCACCGAAAATTATAGGCGTTGTCCTTGACCATAACTGGAACCTCATTGAACATTTCTATAGTGATAATGGGTTATTAAATAATATACGATTACGGAGATACCTGTAAATATTTAGGTGTAACTGCCACATCCGGGAACATACAACAATATAATTGATACTAATTTAAAGGTCAACCACTCCTCTATGATATAATATCAACTTCTCGGGTCTATGTCCTTCAGGGGTAAAAATAATACGCTATAGAATACAAATTTTGTCATTTTTCACACAAAAGTCAGGGTTCATTTGACCCGCTAAATATTGACCGATCTTTATCAAAACAGGCATGCTTATTCTTTGGCCCGATCCCCTTCTCCATGCAAAATTTCACGATGTTCGGGCCATTATTGCGGCCTCTGGAGCGACCAGAAAAACCGACAAAAATTTAGTATTTGGTCCATTTCATCCCCTAAATATTAACCGATCTTTCCCAATAACAATAGGGGTCTTCATTGGCCAGAACCCATCCTACATGCAAAATTTCGTGAAGATTGGTCCATAACTGTGGCCTGTATCGTGTTTACAAATTATAATGGACAGACGGACGGACGGACACACATGTCTAGATCGACTCAGCTAGTCGAGATATGACAATTGGTATACTTAAAGGTAGGTCAAGGACCAGTATTTCGCGGCGTTACAAACTTTTGGGGCTGCACAAATCTATAATACCCTGAAAACATAGTTGTGTAGGGTATAAATATGTATATGACTTCATTAGTCATAAGTCTGAGCATTATGATTGCATAGAAATGTTCACTAGTTAATTCCATTATTGTTATTAATATTATTTGAAGTATTCAAAACTTTAGGAATCTAGTAAAAAATCATTAACATTATTGGCATATGTCAGAGGAATCCGACAGTACCCCTTAATTCACAATGTATGCGAAATTTATTAGTGTACATTTATATACGAAATTCAGATCGAAGTTGTCCTTCTGGTTGCTCAATTGCTATCATCTACATAAAGAATTTCCCACCGCCCAGACCAAAAGCTTTATTTTGACGCATAGTGTAAAAATTAATAAAATGGTATAATTTCTGTAATTCGCATTAGAAGCACGAAAGCATAGTTAGTGTGTGACCAGGAAGAGTTGGAGTTCTTACTTTGTCAAAAACTTCTGCCCAATATTAAAATTGTCTTTAAAAACTGTTGGACACATTTTTTATTTTAATTATTATTTAAATTTTGCTCAGGACCATGTTTTTCTTATGATTTGTTATTATTTTGATATTTTTTTTGTAAAACTTTTGATACACCCCTCCTATAACAGCGTTATTTTCCTATTTCCCTTGTCACTGTTAGTTTTGCATTTGCCATGGCAGCGCGATTGTATGAATATTAAATAGTTGTATATTTTTTGTTGGATGTGAAAAATATGACAAATTGTACAAAAAATAAAAGTTCTTTTCGCATTCGCTTTCCATTTTTTAATCTGAATTTAAGTTGTTTTCAAAATGAATTAAAGATCAAGGGAATTGGCTAGCCTCCAACAAACTACAAATTGGCGTAGAGAAATTAGTCAACACGATTTTTTTTGGAGGCGAGAATGGTATAAAATGAACAAATTATACAAAAAAGTTAATTTCAAAAGAAGTATTTAATATTTAATAAATATTTAATTTGTTAATATATATTAAACGTGGATTATTTTTTTTTTTTTGAGGTTTCATATATTGATAATTTTATATTTAAGATTAGATAAAATTTTAAAACTCATGAGTTTTTAACAAAAAAAAAAAAAAAAAAAACTCACGGAAGGAGTAGTTACCATAATGGAACTTAAGGTCGTACTTATGATCCGAAGGTGATGAAATTTAGCTCATATATAGGCCCAAGAGAAGCAAATAGGTGAAATACGTTAAAATTTAGATTAGCCCCTAAAAGATACAGTTAGCCCCACCCGACTTTGGTCTTTTAAAATATTTTTAGTCATTACGCATAATAAATGTTCCACAAATTTAAGGGTATCGCATTATAGACAGGTAACAAATCTTAAAAAAAAATTAAGAGGATTTCCCCTATTCTCGATTTCAAATATTTATGATTTTCAATTGGCTGGCAAATGGTGGCAAGTATTACTTTAAAAACTTATAAAATTTAAAAGTTCTTCTGAGTTATAAACATGTTTATAGCTTTTCTTCGGCCACAATTATTCCCATTTATCAGTTTAATGATAAATTTATACGACCGAACGGATTATAATTTAAATTGTTCTGAAGCATTTTTTTCGTCCAGAAATCATTTTAAGAACTCATAATAATTTTAACGTTAATAATAAAGAGTTCATGGGTGACGTGTAAGTACTGTTAATACGTAATGGACATTAAGCTTGAAATTAAAAATTTCTGAAACATGCATCTTCAATAGCTGATTTCAAACTCCTGATGGGCTTGTATCTTCCACATTTTTTTTATTAGTAGTAGATCTATCATATTCTAGGGGATTTCTCTGCCACAATTTATTCTCAATACTACGGTACACCTTCAGCAAGACATTGCAAATCAAAGAAGTAATTCAAAAATGTTATTATACCCTACACAACTATGTTGTCAGGGTATTATAGCTTTGTGCAGCCCCAAGAGTTTGTAACGCCGCCAAATATTGGTCATAGACCCACCTTTAAGTATACCGATCGTCATATTTCGACTAGCTGAGTCGATCTAGACATGTGTGTCCGTCCGTCCGTCTGTCCATTATATTTTGTAAACACGGTACAGGTCACAGTTATGGACCAATCTTAACGAAATTTTGAATGTAGGATGGGTTCTGCCCAATGAAGACCCCTATTGTTTTTGGTAAAGATCGGTTAATATCTAAGGGATGAAATATACCAAATACTTAATTTTTATCGTTTTTTCTGGTCGCTCTAGAGGCCGCAAGTATGACCCAAACATCGCGAATTTTTACATAGAGAAGGGGATCGGCCCAAAGAATAAGCATGCCTGTTTTGATAAGGATCGGTCAATATTTAGCTGGTCAAATGGACCCTGAGTTTTGTGTGAAGAGTTACAAAATTTGTATTCTATACCGTATAGATTCACACCTGAAGGACATAGATCCGAAAAGTTGTTGCTATATGCAAGGGCAGTGGTTGGCCTTTAAATTCATACCAATTATATGGTCGTATGTACTCAGATGTGGGAGATACACTTAAACATTTACAGGTACTTATGTATTCAGATATTATTAAGTAACCCTTTACCACACTAGAGCGCGTAAATATAGCGCTGGTCGCTTTAAAATGTTCCAGGAAGTTCCAGTTATGGCCAAGGATAACGCCTATAATTTTCGGTGACGACCAGATAATTATATTGTGATGAAGTGGACCGAAAACTTAATTTTTTGTGTTTTTTCGAGTCGATCTATAGGCTTCAATGGGAATAAGAAGATCACAACACAAGGGATGGGAATCTGGACAAGTAATTAGAAGGGCTGTACTGAACATTAGTAATGATTGTCGGCCTCTAGTTGGTCCAGATGGTTCAAATATCGCGAAATATTGCCCAAGCTCAGAATATAAATCCACAGAAAGTTAGTTTTTCGTGGAAGTTGTGTAGGGTATCATATGGTCGGCCCCGTCCGACTATACTGCTCCGCTCACTTGTTATTTTAGAACCTCTTCGAACTCACTTATAATGAGTTTAATATATTGGAAATTCTCCGATTTGATTAAAGGGATCTGAAATGATTCTTAGTGTTTTTTTAATGCATTTTCTCTCTAAAATTATTTGAACAATTCTAATGGCCTTAGCCAAAAATATATGAAGTACATCACTACGTCCTAATTCAATCCTTTAAAAATATAAAACCAAAAAACTTCTGAGACATTTTTCTTTGAAAATATCTACACCAAGATCACTTAGAGCCCCTTTTAATATTCTCACTGTGTGGCGTATAAGTACCGTCAACACTTATACGTACCATAAAGAAAGTACCAAAAGCAAATTCGTAGATCTCACAATTTATTAAACTGGGTCTGAAAGGGTTACCTAATTTTATTAAAAGACTTTTCCTTCCAAAAATTATTTAAAGGGTTCATTGCAAAAAAAATATATATCAAAGAGTTCATTACGTTCTAAATCATTAAAAAAATCTGAGACCTTCTCTTTGAAAATTTTACATCAAAATCCCTTAGAGGCTAATGTATATTAATTTACTATTTGGTGCGCAATTTACAAGAAGTCCGCCGAAAATATATATGGGAGCTATATTTGCATCTACAACAATTTTTACAAAAATATGTTGCCAATCAGACAAACGTAGATAATATCGGACGAAAACACATATGGTAGCTATATCTAAACATGAACATGAACCGATTTTCACTAAACTTTGCAAACTTCATTATAAACTCAATTCAGTACCCTGTGCTAAATTTAATGCAAACCGAAAGAAATATAGGGGTTTGGTACACCATTTGCACAAAATCGTGCGAACATTTATATGGGAGCTATATCTAAATCGGAACCGATTTTCACAAATTTCAATGCGAGCCATCCTTGGGACTAATAATTTAGGTCATAAATGCGACCTGTACTTTGTTTACAATTTAACATTAACAGACGGACGGACGGATGGGCATGCATAAATATACTCAGAAATTGATTCTATACATATTCTCAAAAGTAGTTTTTCATAGAGCTCAATGGTGAACACTGAATTAAATTCTTTTCTCTGTTCAAAAAAATCGTCAAATGGCAAAAACGATGTTTTCCGTTAGAATTTGTGTTCAATGTTCTGCATGAAATGTTTTGTACAGGGGAAAAATGAATAACAACACCGTAGAATGCCGAAAAAATAGCATTCTTATCAGGCATACTTTTTGTTATAACATTGTAGGAAACGGAAGTAGCTGCTCAAACGAAAAAAACAGCAGAACATACAATCAGAATAAATTTCCTTCGCTTTTTTATTTTTGCATGCAGCACTCAATCTGTTTTTCATGTCACCTACCTACCTCCCTAGCTGCTGGAGCCTACACACCAAGTGTCACCCTCGAAAAAATGTAACACCCATCAAAACACCACCACCCTCAACAAGGGGAAACCTGAAAGTATTAGAAAAAGGGTCTCAGTTAAAATATCTCCACTATGTAATAAATTTGTGTAAGGTCATTATAATTTTGTTTCACTGTAGTTCGGGGCTTTTTCTTTCGTTTTTACTACCTTCACTGCAGATTTGTGTAGATGTAGTAAAAATGCATGATTTATTATCTGAGTGTCAAGTAGTTATAGTTTGCCAAAGAGTGGTAGATGTTTTCGTTTGGTGGAGGAGGAGGAGTAGGCGAGGGTGTGTCAGGAAAAAATCCTGCCTGCATTTCTTTGCAACGTTGGCCTAGTTAAGTATTTTTAGTTGCAACGTACAACGAAAACAAACGATAGAAGTTTCTTTTTCTCTTTTTTTTTTTTGTTTAACTGACAAAACTTTAAAGTGTGATTTTTAGTGCAAAGTTAATTTAGCTCGAACGAAAATTTATAAGTCTATATATGCAGTTAAGTGGAACTTGTCGATTTCCACCTCTTCCTCCCGCCCACAAATGCAAGCCCACCCACTAGACCACTTGAATATGCTGACGACGCCGTCGATGATGATGATTGCTGTGTTGCTTTGAACATCTTCTTTTCATTTCCGCTAAAAATAACTGAATTTGACCCATATCGATGGGGATGGAGTCGGCCGCCGCCCGCTCCGCCATGGACACCGAGTATTGATGGCAGGAAATATAGAATTTCAAATTTTCAGTCATGACCTTTTATCGTTCAACTATTTTGTTGTTACTTTCGCTATTTCTATTCTTCTTCATGGTAGAATATCGTATTTTTTGCGCCCGCTTTAGTTTACAAAAACTAGAAGGAACAGCATTATGTCCTTTTTCCCGTAGAATAAAAGGGAAAAACAGAGAAAAAATAACTTGTAGTCAATAAATAATGTTTTACTAACTGCAAATAATATTGTTGTGTTTCTTTTCTTTGTTGTTGTTGCTAGTATTTTATTGAAGTCATTCTAAGGACCGGCAAGAGTAGTTTCTCGATTTTTTTGTTCTTTCATCCGGTCAAAGCATAAGTTCTGTGCGCTTTGTTCGTGTGGACTTAGACGGTGTAAGCCTTTTGATAAATGTCATATTTATATGATAGCATCGGATATGTGAGGTTAAATGGTATCGTTTGAATTTGTCAGAAGGTTTTCTTTTTTATGAATAGAATATAATATAGAATTGTCAGATGCAAAAGGACAATTGTTCAATGTCAAATGTGTAAATGATTTGAGGAGTTTCATCTAGGTTTATGAAATACATAGAACATGTTAAGGAAGTAAGCCGGAATGGAAATTTTCAATAGAATTCAACAGAATAAAGGATAGAATTACGACAAAAAACTAAAAACAAATTGTCTTTATATATTGCTGTATTGAAAGTTTCTTTCATATACATAGTACTGTTAAATGAGGAATTACAGCAAATTCGAAAGGAAATGTGGCAAATCCTCAAAATAACAAAAAAAGGATGGCTTCGTTCACATATACTATTCCAAAACGAGCGCCTTAATGAGACCAAGCTTCAAAAATGATCTTTACTAATGTTTGGCATGAAACCAGCCAAATGTTTATATGTAATCTGTAACTAGAATGAAGATCAGCCATTAGCATTGCAAAAACTACCAATGCATGCAGAATTGAACCGTACATCATCAAAGATGCTGAGAGTTACTGTGAGATTAGATCCACCTTTTTGCCCAAAATGCAAGACATTGACTGTTATGTGGATTGAAGCGATTTGAAATCAGGACCATAAACACGAAAATGGAAATACAAAATTTTTCTGACCAAATGAAAAATTATTATAGAGTTGCTATATATATATATAGCAAGCTTCAAAATATATATATATATATATATATATAATGTGAACCGATATATATATATATATATATAATGTGAACAGATTTCAATGAGATTTGCCAGAGATTAACTTATATTAACTACAGTTCATTGTACAAAATTGTGTGACAATCGGGCAAACTTTGGGTATTTAGTGCACAATTTACATAAAATCGGAAGAAAAGATATATAGGAGCTATATCTAAATCTAAACCGATTGTCACGACACTTAACACACATCATTCTAGACCTAATTCATTACGCTATGCCGTGCAAATCGAAAGCGGAGGAAAAAATATATGAGAGCTATATCTAAATCTAAATCATTACGCTATGCCAAATTTCGTGCAAATCGAAATATATATGGACTTTCATTCACCATTTACATTAAATCGGACGAATATATATATATGTGAGATATATATCTAAATATGGACCGATTTTCAGGAAACTTCACACACATCATTCTAGAACAAATTCAGCACGCTATGCAAAATTTCGTGCAAATGGAAAGATACATAGGGACTTTGAGTCACCATTTACATTAAATCGGACGAAAATATATATGGGAGCTATATCTAAATCTGGACCGATATTCAGGAAACTCAACACACATCATTCTAGACCTAATTCATTACGCTATGCAAAATTTCGTGCAAATGGAAAGATACATAGAGACTTTGGTACACCATTTACATTAAATCGGACGAAAATATATCTAAATCTGGACCGATTTTCAGAAAACGCCATCAAAATTTCGTGTAAATCGAAAGATATATAGGGACTTTGGTACACCATTTACATTAAATCGGACGAAAATATATATGGGAGCTATATCTAAATCTGGACCGATTTTCTGGCAACTTAACAGATATATAGGGTCTTTGGTACACCATTTCCCTTTAATCGGACGAAAATATATATGGGAGCTATATCTAAATCTGGCCCGATTTGTTTCAATTTCAATAGGGTTCGTCCTTGGGCCAAATAAGTGACATATGCCAAATTTCATCCAATTCGGATCATAAATGCAACATGGACAGACAGACGGACGGACGGACATGCGTAAATCGACACAGAAAGTGATTCTATGCATATTCTCAAAAGGAACCATGTGTCTATCTCGTTTCCCTTTGCCTGTTAAAAACATATGCACAAAGACATAATACCCTGTACCACAGTGTTGTGAAGGGTATAAAAAGTAGCACATTTCATTCTATTCTCAATTTGGCAACCTGTGCAAAATGTAGTGTCAATCGATCCTTGATATACGTTTTGTATACAATCGAGCGAAAATATATTTGGGAGCTTTATCTATATCCGCATTTGAAATTTCGTAAGGAATCGGACAATTGTTGGTTTTTCTGACAAAATTTACCCAAAGCAAGACGAAAATAAGGGAACTATATATCGTCATCATAAATGCAAACGTTCGTAACTACACTTTGAATAATTTCACAGGAGAAGCACAACACGTTATAAAATATATAAAAATGGAAAATGGATGGAATTTTTTAACCGCACTATAGAGCCGTATTTATTTTTTGAATTAAAATATATTAAAATTAAAAAAATTAATATATATTAAAAATTAAAATATTTTTTTTGTTTGTTTTTTAAAGGTTTTATTTCAGTTACGTCCTTTTGACTTGACATTTTCTGAAACCAAAGGACATAACTACAACACAATTGTAGAACAACAAAGTAACTAATAATTATCCGATTGAGACTAAAATTTGTACAGCGTAGCAAATTGAGTCCGAAGTGACGTGTGTTAAGTTCTGTTGAGATTTAGGCATAGCTCCCACACATATTTTCGTCGATTTTGTGTAAATGGTGCATTAAAGCCCCTATATTTCTTTCGATTTCCACGAAATTTTGCATAGCTTACTGAATTGAGTCTAGAGTGATGTGTGTTAAGTTTCGTGAAAAACGGTTCAGATTTAGACATAGCTCCCACACATATTTTCGCCAGATTTTGTGTAAATGGTGCATTAACGACAATTTATTTCTTTCGATTTGAACGAAATTTTGCATAGCGTACTGAACTGAGTCTAGAGTATTATGTGTGAAGTTTAGTAAAAATCGGTTCAGATTTCGATATAGCTCCCGTATACAGTTTCGACCGATTTTATGTATATGTTGCACTAAAGACATTAAATATTTCTCTGATAGCAAACAAAAATATCTACTTATAGCTGATTAGTTAAAAAATAAAGAAAACCCTTAAATATGGGATACCGCTATATGGGGGCTACCGTAAAAAATGGGTCGATATATCTCATTATACCCTTCACCACACTGTGGTACAAGGTATTATGGCTTTGTGCATAGGTTTGTAACAGGCAAATGGAAACGAGATTGACAAATGGTCCGTCATTCAGTCTGTAGATGTTAAATTGTAAACAAAGTACAGGTCGCATTTATGATCCGATTTGGATGAAGGACGAACCCTATTGAAATTGTTGAAAATCGGTTGAGATTTAGATATAGGTCCCATATATATTTTCGTCCGATTTAAGGTAAATTGGGCACCAAAGTCCCCATGTATCTTTTGATTTGCACGAAATTTTGCACAGAGTACTGAATTAGGTCTATAATGATGTGTGTTAAGTTTCCTGAAAATCGGGTCCGGTTTTTGATATAGCTCACATATATATTTTCGTCGGATTAAAGTTAAATGGGGCACCAAAGTCCCCATATATCTTTTGATTTGCACGAAATTTTTTATAGGGTACTGAATTAGTTCCAGAATGATGTGTGGTAAGTTTCGTGAAAATCGGTTCAGGTTTAGATATAGCTCCCATATATATTTTCATCCGATTTTAAGTAAATAGTGCACAAAAGTCCCTATATATCCTTCGATTTTCACGAAATTTGGCATGGCGTACTAAATTGAGTCTAGAATAATGTGTGTTAAGTTTCCTGAAAATCGGGTCCGGTTTTTGATATAGCTCACATATATATTTCCGTCCGATTTAATGTAAATGTTGCACCTATATAACTTTCTATTTCCACTAAATTTGGAAATAGCGTACTGAATTGAGTCTTGAATGAGGTATGTTAAGTTCCTATAATATCGATTCAGTTTCAGATATAGGTCCGACATATATATTTTCGTCCGATTTGAGGTAAATGGTGCACCAACTTCTAATGTGTGTCCGATTGACACGAAATTTTGCACAACGTACCATTTCGAACGGGTGTGTGATTGAGATTATATTTTTAACAGTGCGGCATATTGAGTAGCGTGTATCAAGTTTGCTTTAAATCGATTTCCATAAATTTGTCCCATTGTACGCAAACGATTCTAAATCTCTCTGATTGAAATTAAATTTAGTATAGGTTGGAGAAAGGTGTATGTTCCTTCGAGGGAACATTGACATGGAATTTTTAGGATACATATGTATAATATACATGAAGTGGTGAAGGGTATCATATAGTCGACCCAGTCCGACTTTACTACTTTCCTTACTGGTTTTCAATATCAAACATCCCAGAAGTAACATATATAATAAGTTTCACACCCTTAGTCACCTCCACCTCATTGTTGAACTGCATTTCTGGAAAACAATATATGATTTTCCCCCATGGGCATCGTATATTTATGCGGTTGTCGTTACTGAACACAAGAAGTCGTTTTTGCTCTACAAGATATTTAGTCTATATTTTTCGACACACATCCGTCCAACGAAAATGGTTGATATCGAAGAATTAACAACTTTTGTCATTGATTCTGTCATTTGGCAGTCCCTAGTCTTACCCGATCAGTTCGGATGAGCATAATATGCGCTATGTCAATAGAAATTACCCGAGATGAATTTGGTGGATATTTGCAGCGATAGCAACAATGAAACTATCGATTGTTTTTGTTGTCTTCCATCCTTGACTTAGGATTTATTCAAATTGCTTTTGTTTGATCTCAATGCATTTTAAACAAACCTCACCACACTTTTCAGAGGTGCTATAACGAAATTACTATGATTGTTTTAGCTAGATTATCATTAACATATTTTGTATATATGATTTTGAGTTCCTACATCTAGATCCGATCCGTATAGACTAATTAAAAAAAACTCACATATTCAAATTTTTGAAAAATTACACAGCTAACTATGGATGGGTACATCTGTACCACGATTATTGATATACGTATACTTTTTTGATTGTTACATTATAACAACAGATTTCTGGTTCGACGCCAATTATGACCCCCTGTTGGAACAAGAACTTCTAGAACTTAGTGAATACATTTCCTCCTAAAAATGTAAAACAGCAACATAGTTAAGGTCTGAGATTAGTCTAAGGTCTGTGCGAAGTTCCGCTTAGTCTATCATACGCCATATCGAAATCGTATATGTATTTCATTTATATAGCTAAGCTATGATATATCAACATTTACAATTTCAGAAACAACATATTTGGAATGCTTACAAAAAATGAAACGTGGCCATAGTTTAGATAGGGTATATTTTTGTAAAAGGTAGGAATAATGATGGTGTTTATTTCATGGAAAAGGATTACAATTAAATCCTCGATTCTATACCTCACAACCAATTTCTACACCTCACATTCAATACCATTCAATATAGGATTACAAATTTGACATCACAATTACGACGTGATATTAGTCCCAACATCTAAAATCTCAACACTACTACAAATACCTGTATACGTTTTTAAAATCCTTAAATACCCAATCCCCATCAAGTGGCCAGTAGACCACACACTCTTCTCGAATGAAGAAAATGCCAAACAGCTCAACAATAAAAATCATTATTATAACTTATTACTGCAAGAGCAGCATTACTTGAATGCTTTGAGGTTGTAGCTGGGAGAAAAACTTCGTAATGCAATGTCACACATAATAATGGAAGCAAAAATAAGAAAAAAACTACACAAAGGAATGCGAGAAAGGAATGTAGAAGTGCAAGGTTGTTCATTCCAACTATTGAGTAAGAAGGACATGTGTGTGGTATGTACGGGCCAAGTTTAAAGAGGGAAAAAACTATTTTCGATGTAGAAGTAAGGTTAGAAGATGTTCTTAAATTCGAATATGCGAGCTACCGGGATTTTAAAATATAACGAAAAGCTAGTTGGGAAGAATTTTGACCTATATATTATTAAATGATATAAATTATAGCTAGACTATATGTGAGCGGAAAACTTTCTTCGCTTTCGCTTTTTGTTTTGAAAAATATCGAAAAATCTTTATTATCACCTTGATGCACCACACTATCCACACAATCGACAATTGATAATGATCATTTATGGATTTCCCTATAAAACTCTTTAAGTAGATTGTTTGTGGTTGTTACGCACTTGTGTACGGTTCGTTAGCTGCAGCATCATCATCCACTTTACAACACAGCACACACTCTACATATATATTTATAAATTTTTGTTCTTCACACATTCTCATGAATTTTTTTTGAATTCCTTTTCGTTGCTTTTGCTGCTACTGCTTATGTGCAGGACGACAGATATTCGTTTTGCTTCATTGCGTAAAGAATTTCCACAAATTTAATTTTATTTATAAATGACATTGATTCCACTCTATATTTATATATTAACAACAAGGTAATACGTATATCCATATATATATATAATATGTATATCCATAGATATTGAGAGCTCTTGATTGAATATGGGACACTACAAAGAAAACATTTCATACACTAAACTTGAAGACGGAAATGCTTAAGAACATCTAGAAAACCACTTAGAAACTTTTCGGAAACTAGGATATGATATTATCTTTGTTTATTGAGGCGCTTTAAAATCGACATCGGCGGACATTTAGCTTGCCCATAGAGCCAACCTTTAGCTCGCCTATTGAGTGGACATTTAGCTTGCCCAAACAACCGACCTTAAGAAGCGACCTTTAGCTCGAATATAGAGCCGACCTTTGGCTCGCATATAGAGCCTACCCTTAGTTCGCCTACCACTTACTTACAGCTATCGGATGTGTTTGGTACCAGGACACCGTGACATCATGGGTAATAAAAGAGCAGACGAATTAGCTAGAAGAGGATCTAAATCCACAGATCTAGCAATTGATGACTCAATCAAACCACCTATGCCTATGAACTTTGGCACAACCAAGGTGCAATGTGCTCATTTTCCACCGAGTCTTAGTTTCTTCTTTCAACAACTGAACCTGCTCTAATCTACAGCATAATTAGAAACCTAAAGTGGTTGGGAAAGTGCAACCTTGACACGTAATATATCTTCTGTCCGATCTTTATAGCCGTCGATACTATTTCATACTTACCTTCTCACACTTTCTTGTAAACTTCTCATCTCTCTCTCTCTCTATCCCCCTCTTTTCTCCCTCATAGATCTCTCCATATCTCTTTCTTTTCGTGGATGATCACAATGGGCCTGACGATCTCAGCGTGCTGCAGCCACATACGTCACTGCACATCCCCAAACCTAACCTAACCTCGCTCCCCTACAGAACTGACCCTTAGCTTGGCTACAGAGCTCGCATACCGACTATGAATACGGTATTTACGACGCCTAGGGTCTATATTTAGCTCGACTATAGGGCCGACATTTAGCTCGCCTATTGAGTTGGCATTTAGCTGGCCCATAAAATCGACCTAGAGGAGCGACCTTTAGCTCGCATATAGATTCGACTTTTGGCTCGCTTTAGCTTGACTATAGAGCCGAACCTTAGCTCGCCTACTGACATTTAGTCTTTACCTTCCGACCTTTAGCTCGCCTATATATCCGATCTCTAACTCCCCTGCAGAGATCAATTTGAACTCGTATATATAGCTGACCTTGAACTCGCCTATAGAGCCGACCTTTCGCTCGCCCATAAAGCCGACCTTTCGCTCGCCCATAAAGCCGACCTTTAGCAAGCCGACTCCCTACAGCTCGTCTATGAAAGACTCCCTACAGCTCGTTTATGAAAGACTCCCTACAGCTCGTCTGTGAAAGACTCCCTTCAGCTCGTCTATAAAAGACTCCCTTCAGCTCGTCTATAAAAGACTCCCTTCAGCTCGTCTATGAAAGACTCCCTTTAGCTCTTCTATGAAAGACTCCCTTCAGCTCGTCTATGAAAGACTCCCTTCAGCTCGTCTATGAAAGACTCCCTTCAGCTCGTCTATGAAAGACTCCCTTCAGCTCGTCTATGAAAGACTCCCTTCAGCTCGTCTATGAAAGACTCCCTTCAGCTCGTCTATGAAAGACTCCCTTCAGCTCGTCTATGAAAGACTCCCTTCAGCTCGTCTATGAAAGACTCCCTTCAGCTCGTCTATAAAAGACTCCCTTCAGCTCGTCTATAAAAGACTCCCTTCAGGTCGTCTATGAAAGACTTCCTTCAGCTCGTCTATGAAAGACTCCCTTCAGCTCGTCTATGAAAGACTCCCTTCAGCTCGTCTATGAAAGACTCCCTTCAGCTCGTCTATGAAGGACTGCCTTCAGCTCGTCTATGAAAGACTTACTGCTTCAGCTCGTCTATGAAAGACTCCCTGCTTCAGCTCGTCTATGAAAGACTTCCTGCTTCAGCTCGTCTATGAAAGACTCCCTACAGCCCGTCTATGAAAGACTCCCTTCAGCTCGTCTATGAAAGACTCCCTTCAGCTCGTCTATGAAAGACTCCCTTCAGCTCGTCTATGAAAGACTCCCTTCAGCTCGTCTATGAAAAACTCTCTTCAGCTCGTCACTGAAATACTCCTTTCTCCTTCAGCTCGTCTGTGAAAGACTCCCTGCTTTTCATCTAAAAATACTCTCTTCAGCTCGTCTATGAAAGACTCCCTTTAACTCGTCTATAAAAACTCTCTCCACCTCGTATTTAAAAGGATCCCACATTCTCAAATCCCTATCACGCAAAGCCCCATACTATTTCTTCTATTTAAATGTTTATCTTCAATGTTTGTGTGTGTGTGTGTGTTTCGCACAAACACACTCTCACTCGTTAAGGTCTCAGCCACCCACACTGTGTCGGGAGGATTGTTATGAGCACCATAAGAACCATTGACCTCATTCCAGGTCATTACAAAATACAAAAAGGAAGGAAGCAACACTGAATGTCATCAGGGATGTGAATAGAACGCACACACTTACATACACTCCTTCTCAAAATTACCAGGAAGAGAGTAGGGTCTCCAAAATTGTGTCGTCTCGGGGATTCGTTTTTGGGGAAACTTTCATCGTTACACTTTTGAAAATATCGTTTAACACTTTTACGCCACATTAGACATAGATTAGATGGATGTACGTGATTGCAATTATCGCAAGATTTTGTCGTCGATGAGTTGGTGTTGTTCGTGCTGTTGTTGCGGTGGGAATGTAATGACATTGTGAACATGGTCAAGATGGCAAAACATTGGACCTTCGTGCAACAACATGCCTTGAAGATGTGCAATTACCCCGAAAAATGTTTTTGGTGATGAAATTTAGATGTCATGGTGCAGTGCGAAGTCGAGTAAGAGGAAGGGCCCTTTGCACTAACTGCAACAAATACACTCATGCACACACATACATGACGATCATTATATAGCAATTACATTGCGCTTCAAGTTTGTGGTGGTCCAAATATACATTCATTTTCTTGTGTTTACTTTCATTTGCAAAACTTTTGACCATTAATTAGTATTTGTGGTTCAAAGTTCTTGCCCATTCCCCCAACACTCCTTCGGTACTACTATTAAACAAAACCTACAACTTGTTTGTGGAAACATTATCATTACTTGTGGGTAATTTGTATCTTCCATTTAATGTTAAACTGATGAAATAAAGTTTGTCGGCGTTGTATGTTTGACCATTGGTTAACGCACACAGATACTCTCCAATACATATGTTAGTAATTTATGGTAGTATCTGATGACTACTTTGCAGTTTTATTGGAATGGTTTGCGGGATATTGTAACCAAAACGAGCAGCTAAAATACATTTTCACTTACTTTTCACAAAAGATGTAACATATTGAACCGGAAAGTAATAAAATCCAAAAAAAAGAATCAAGTAGAATAGAAGAAAAGAGTTATTGACCATTTTTGCTGACAGTTTAAAAAAAAATGTTTTCAGTTCGAGCAGAAGTGTTGGAAGTACTACTTGTGGTTTAAAAATATATGACTTCATGTATCCTTAAAAATATTATTAAAAAACGTGCAAATTGCTCAGTTAATCTTTGAAACATATTATATAAAAAAACTATGCATATAGCTCAGTTATTCCTTGAATAA
Source organism: Musca vetustissima (assembly GCF_032173495.1). Classification (NCBI taxonomy): domain Eukaryota; kingdom Metazoa; phylum Arthropoda; class Insecta; order Diptera; family Muscidae; genus Musca; species Musca vetustissima. The sequence goes on from NW_026882507.1 coordinate 105,339, forward strand.
TATTATTTAAAAAATCTACGCCTATAGCTTAGTTAATCTATGAAAAATATTATGCTTCCTTATGCTTCTTAAAAAAATGTTGTTTAGGAAATCCTATGACTGATATGATCCTTAAAAAATATTGTTTTAAAACTCCTAAGACTCATATGATCCTTGAAAAAATATTGTTTAAAAATTCCTATGACTCATATGATCCTTGAAAAAAATATTGTTTAAACCAGTGAGCGGAGCAGTATAGTCGGACGGGCCGACCACGGAACTCTAACTTTCTGCGCATTTTTATTCGAGACTAGGCAATATTTCTGATATTTGCACCTTTTGCTCGATTAGAGGTCAACAGCAACTCTTCCTTATACTGACATATTTTCCGAATGTTACTAATATTCAGTCCCTTTAATTACTTGTCCATATTCCCCTCACCATGGAATGTGTTGTGATGTTCGGCTTATAATTGTAGCCTATAGATCGACTCTAAAAAAACAAAAAAAAAGTTTTCTATCCCCTTCTTCCAAAATTATTATCTGATCATCATCGAAAATTATAGGCGTTGTCCTTGACCATACCTGGATCCTCATGGAAAATTTCAAAGCGATCATTGCTATATTTCCGCCCTCTAGTGTGGTAATGGGTTACTAAATAATATCTGAATACGTAAGCATATGTAAATATTTAATTGTGTCTCCCACATCCGAGTACATACAACAATATAATTGGTATCAATTTAAAAGTCAACCTCTCCTCTTGGATATACTGTCAACATCTCGGGTCTATGTCCTTCAGGTATTGAATACTAATTTTGTAATTTTTCAGACAAAAGTCAGGGTCCATTTGACCCGCTAAATATCGACCGAGCTTTATCAAAAGAGGCTTATTGTTTGTCCCGATCCCCTTTTCCATGTAAAATTTCGCGATGTTCGGGCCATAATTGCGGCCTCTGGAGCGACCAGAAATTCAGACACAAATTAAATATTTGGTCCGTATCATTCCCTAAATATTAACCATCTTTACCAAAAACAATAGGGGTCTTCATTGGCCATCCTACATCCAAAATTTCGTGACGATTGGTCCATAACTGTGTCCTGTATCGTGTTTACAAATTATAATGGACAGATGGACGGACGGACACTCATGTCTAGATCGACTCAGCTAGTCGAGATATGATGATCGGTATACTTAAAGTGGGTCTAGGACCAATACTTCGCGGCGTTACAAACTCTTGGGACTGCACAAAGCTATAATATACCCTGACAACATAGTTGTGTAGGGTATAAAAATCCTACGACTCATACGATCCATAACTATGGCATGTATCGTATTTACAAATTATAATGGACAGAAGGAAGGACCGACGCACTCAGCTAGTCGAGATATGACGATCGGTATACATAAAAGTGGGTCTAGGACCAATATTTCGCTGCGTTACGAACTCTTGGGCCTGCACAAAGCATTAATACCTTAATAACATAGTTGTGTAGGGTATAAAAATCTCATGGCTCATACCATCCTTGAAAATATATTATTTAAAAAATCCACGCCTTATGTTAGGCCTTGAAAAAATATTCTTTAAAAAATCCACGCCTTATGTTAGGCCTTGAAAAAATATTCTTTAAAAAATCCACGCCTTATGTTAGGCCTTGAAAAAATATTCTTTAAAAAATCCACGCCTTATGTTAGGCCTTGAAAAAAATATTCTTTAAAAAATCCTCTCCTTATGTTAGGCCTTGAAAAAATATTCTTTAAAAAATCCACGCCTTATGTTAGGCCTTGAAAAAATATTCTTTAAAAAATCCACGCCTTGTGTTAGGCCTTGAAAAAATATTCTTTAAAAAATCCACGCCTTGAAAATATATTCGTTAAGCCTTGAAAAAATATTCTTTAAAAAATCCACGTCTTATGTTAGGCCTTGAAAAAATATTCTTTAAAATTCACTCCTTATATAGACCTTCACGCTTCATATAGTCCTTGAAAAATATTATTTAAAAAATGCCACGCCCTTTATAGACCTTGAAAAAATATTCTATTCATGCCTTAGATAGGCCTTATAAAATATTATTTAATTGATCTACGCCTTATATAGACCTTGAAAAAATATTCTTTATAAAATCCACACTTTTTATGATCATTTAAAAAAATATTCTTTAAAAAAAAGCAAACCTTATATGGTCATTGATAAAATATTCTTCAAAAAAAACCCACTCTTTATATGATCCTTGAAAAAATATTCGTTAAAAATATTCTTTTAAAAATCCATGCCTCATTTAGTCCTTGAAAAAATATTCTTTAGTTTCTGAAAATTGAATTCTTTAATAAATCCATATATCTGTGGTTGTTTCAAAATAAAATGCACCAGATTTTTCAAAGTATATATTATTTTATTGACACCAAATATTTATTTAAATAAATTCCATTTCAAAATTCTACTTATTGATTTAAGTATGGATACTATATTTTATGATGAACTTTTTTTTTATTTATTTATGTGTATGACTAGTTAGTATTTGGTTTCGTATTTTCACTTTCAAATTTTCTCTTCCTTGTGTTTTTTTAGCAAATCACAATTGGCATTCATTCGGGCGAGGTGGTGACCGGAGTCATTGGCAATCGTGTACCGCGTTATTGCTTATTCGGCAACACCGTTAATCTTACCAGTCGCACAGAAACCACAGGAGTACCGGGTCGCATTAATGTTAGTGAAGAAACCTACAGGTAAGTTCAGTCCAATTTTTGTAAAAAAAACTTCTGTTGATGTTGTTTTCTTCGTTTTGGCAAAGGCGGTAGAAAAAGTTTTGTTGTCTCCCTCATCGCGAAAACAAAAAAGAACATTTGGAGACAATGCGACAAGTGAATGATGGTATTACATTGAACTTTTGCTCTTTCTTTCGAAATCTTGTTAAGAAATGTCGTTAAACAAGAAAAAGTCGAACTTCGTGGTTTTTTGGCAAACGAAGAATGAAAATAACAAACAAACAAAACGGTTGAAAAAAAAACAATGGAAAAAATGCCAAGAAAATCAAAATAAAAAAGGTTTATCGATAATAATCACTGGAGTGGCATTATTGTCCTTCGCCTCCGCATTCTCCTCCTCCTGTTCATCATCAGTCGTTGAGGAGGTTGGTGGTAATTCGTCGATGGTTGTTGATTCTTCAACTTCAGTAATACTAATGGTTTGTAGTTGTTGGTCTAGTTCGGTTACTACTTGCTCAGCTTGTTCCACTAATGTAGTTGTAGTGCTAATGGTATCATCGGTGGTCGTAGTTGATAATTCCGTTGAAGTGTTTGCTGCATTGCTATCTTCAGTTGTGGTAACGGCATCCGTTACTTCTCCTTTTTCTTCTGCCTCTACTTCTGTGGTTTTAGCTGCCAAAGATGTTGTTGCTTCTGCCACTGTTTCTGTTGTTGTTGTCGGTCTGTCTTCTTCTTCGATTGGTTTAAGTACTTTGGCACTGGCTGTTGCCTTTTTAACGGGGTTTCTATTTTGGCCAGCCTTACTGGTGGTGGGAAAATCATCCGTATCGTCATTGTTTTTATCCTTATCTGGTCCTTCGATTTCTTCCATTAGATCGATGTAACGCTGTAAACGTCTTGGCAGCCGCAATGTATCAATGCCATCGGGCAATTGTCCATTATGCCGCAACAAATCACGTATACGACAACTGAAATGAGAAATAAAAAAAAAACAAAAGGGAGAAATATTAAAAAAGGGGTTAATATGTTGACACAGTTTGATATATTTAAAAAGTATGTCCTTAAATAAAATCCCTTAAAAATCCACGCCTTACTGATGGTCCTTAGAAAAATATTCTTTAAAAAATCCACGCCTGAGATGGTCATTGAAAAAATCTTCTTTAAAAATATTCGTTGGAAAAATATTCTTTAAAAATCCACGCCCTCCTGAAGGTCCCTAAAAAAATATTCTTTAAAAATCCATGTCATACTAAGGGTCCCTAATGAGCGTCCTTGAAAAAATGTTCTTTAAAAAATCCACGGCTCAGCCGGTCATTGAAAAAATATTCTTCAAACAATCCAGGCCTCAGTTTGGCATTGAAAAACCAGTAGCTATATCTAAATCTGAACCGATTTTCACGAAACTTGGCAGACATCATTCTCGATCTTATTCATAACTCTGTGCCAAATTTCGTACACAGCAAAAGATTTCCAGGGTATTTAGTGGACTATTTACTTAAAATCGGGCGAAGCTATATATGGAAGCTATATCTAAATCTGAACCGATTTTCACGAAATTTTGCGCACATCATTCTATACTTAATTTAGTACGCTGTGCCAAATTTCATGCAAATCGAAAGATATATAGGGACTTTGGTACACAATTAACCTTAAAACGGACGAAGATATCTATGGGAGCTATATCTAAATCTGAACCGATTTTCGCGAAACTTGGCAAACATCATTCTAGACCTTATTCATTACGCTGTGCCAAATTTCGTGCAAGTCAAAAGATTTCCAAGGACTTTAGTGGATTATTTACCTAAAATCGGGCGAAGCTGTATATGGGAGCTATATCTAAATCTGAACCGATTTTCGCGAAACTTTGCACACATCATTCTAGACCTTATTCATTACGCTGTGCCAATTTTCGTGCAAGTCAAAGATTTCCAACGAATTTAGTGGACTATTTTATTAAAATCGGGCGAAGCTATATATGGGGGCTATATCTAAATCTGAACCGATTTTCTCAAAACTTTTCACACATCATTCTAGACCTTATTTAGTACGTTGTGCAAAATTTCGTGCAAATCGAAAGATATATAGGAACTTTGGTGCACCATTTACCTTGAATCGGACGAAAATATATATGGGAGCTATATCTAAATCTTCCCAATCGTTTTCCCAATTTCAATATGGTTCGTCCTTGGGCCAAACAAATGAGCTGTGTCAAATTTCATCCAATTCGGACAAATGGACGGACGGACATACATAAATCGACTTAGAAAGTGATTCTATGCATATTCACAAAAGGAACCATGGGTCTATCTCGATTATTTTTGCCTGTTTCAAACATATGCACAAAGACATAATACCCTGTACCACAGTGTGGTGAAGGGTATAAAAATGGACGCCTTAGTTAAACATTCAAAAAAGATACTTTAAAAAATCGGCCATTCAGTTGGTCATTGAAAAAATATTTTGTAAAAAATCATTGAAAAAATATTCTTTAAAAAATTCACGCCTCAGATGGTCATTGACAACATCTTCTTGGACTAATTACACCACTCCATTAAATATTTTGTTTTGCAAATGTGCGTATTAGTAACGAAACAACGTATACGCCGTATGGAACAAATAATTTAAAGTGAGTATTAAAATAGTTTCTAGTCAAATTTTGTTCATGGAGCAATTTTGTTCAAGCCTATGTTTTGCACGTGCACATTTCAATAATTTCCAAAAACAGATGATGACCTCTTGACTTTGTTATCAAAATGTAATTTTACTTTCGCCCTTATAATGTAAACCTAGTTATCTCCATTTAGTATTCATTACATCTACGTTTATATTTCACATCTTTGACTTTCTATTGATTAGAAAGTTTCTACAAAAAGAGGATGTAACAAATTCGTTTTGCCAAAAAAAATCGAAAAGAGAAACTAGAACTCTGAATAAAGGAAACAGAAGCAAAAAAAAAAACAAAATTGAAAATAGAAAAGGAAATAACTTGTCGAATTTCATTATCGTATCGAAGAAGTTAACGGAAAACTAGTTACAATGGAACGACATTTAGATAAACGTGCTATATAATAACTTGTTCTCTCAAAATGGCTTACTTCCTTATTCAAAGTACGGAAGAAGAAATATCAGAAATTTACAATGTAAAATTTAATATATAAAAGTCAAGCAGCATGTTTTTTTCGCTTTCACTTTGTGGCAAAAATACACGCGCCACATTTGATTGAATGTTAAGCATTTAATGCCCTTCTTTTTCTCGGAGTAATCCCAGAAGTTTGCTTCTTGTTCTTTTTTGTTGTTTTCCTTGTGGTTTTATTTCATCTCTTAAGCAGTTTATTGAAATAATTTTGCGTATGCATAACAGATGATGATGACGATGATGAAGGGTGGGCAACAATGCGTTAATACTTTTAATACTCTCAGATTTATTCGTATTAAAGAAATTCCGTTTCACTCCTTTACATTCTGAAAAATTATTAAAGGCAAAAAGTTTTCTAATGAATTGAATACATGGAGAATGGTTTCAAGCGAAATGTATAATTAGGACCCCATATTATTATATGTATAATCATGTTTCCTATTCACGTTTGTCCCTCACAAAAATAACTCATTAACGGCCTGAACAAGTTTAGCCAATTTACCTGTTCATTTGCTACTGTTTGTGACCATTCATTTATAAAATTAGGTCTCCAATAGACCCTTGGGCCAATTTCATCACTACATTAAACTTGTTTGCTGTATTCCCAATATGCGTATTCGTAACGGCACAATGTATACGCCGTCTGGTACAAATGGCCTCCAATTCAATAACAAAAACAAAACCAATTACAATTTTTCTAAATAACTACCAAGAAAAATGCTGATTGGATTTTTATTAAGAGAACACATGGTTCCACGAAAAAAAAAATTATTAAAATAATTTTTTCCCATAAATATTATTTACTTCTGGCTGGCTGTATTTACACGAAAAACATGGGTGACACCATGCAGAAGCCAAAATCAAATTACACTGTGAATGTGTTTTTGTATTTTGTTTTGTTTTTAATTAAAAATAACATATATTTTCAACATTTGTATTTTTGGGAACAAAACAAAATATTTAATTAAATCAGGCGGAGACATATTTATATGTTGTAACCACATCGAATACGCAACAAACATATTTTTCTGGTTGCGTATACAAAATATTGTTAATTAAGCGGAATAAATATAGAATATATGCTGTTTATATTTGATTGCCAGATACGCCGGAAGGGTCAAAGGTTAACATAGAATTCAATATATGGATGAAAAGAGACATAATAAAGAAATTTGTATGGTTATGGAGTCTTTAATAGACGAGCTGAAGCAGGGACTCTGCGATACACCAGGACGTCTTATAAAGACGAAGGGAGTCTTTGATAGATGAGCTAAAACTGGGAGTCTTCTAAAACAACTTTAAGAAGGGGGAGAGGGGAAGAAGCTGAAGTAGGAAGATTTTCATAGAGGAGCTGATGTAGGGAGACTTTCATAGAGGAGTTGAAGGGACTATTTATAGACAAGCTGAAGGGAGAATTTATAGATGAGCTGATAGGAGGCTTTGTAGACGAAGTCCAGAGACTGGACAAGTGGAAGTGATCTATATAGAGTATTTGTAAGGAATCATATACGACAGTAATGGAGTATTCATAGACTATCTGTAAGGAATCTTTATAGAAAAGATGAGAATGCCTTTATAGATGAAATGAAGGGAATCGAGCTGAATGAATTGAAATGGATATTTTTAAAGGAGTAAGAGGGAGATATAATAATTGAACAGGTGGAAGTCTACTTTTGAGCTGAGAAAGCCTTTATAGACTAATTGAATGAAGGAAATCGTTCATAGACTGGAGGTGAAGTGTATTTTACAGTCTGAGAGTTTGATACTCAACGAATTTTATTAAACTAGTCGATGAGGGACTCAACATAAAGAACCTTTTCACCTCACGTATGGGACTCCTTGCAGAAAACGATAGAAGGCAAGGAGTCTTTTTATACCCTCCTCCATAAATTTTGTTTTCCTTTTTGTAACTCATCGAAATAATCATTTCCGACCCTATAAAGTATATATATATTGATCAGCGTAAAATTCTTTGACGATATAGCCATGTCCGTCTGTCTGTCCGGTCGTCTGTCTGTTGTAATCACTCTAGCCTCTAAACAAATTGGGATACATCGATAGAATCGGTCCACGTTTAGGCATAGCTCCCACATAAGGTTACCCCCCAAATTTCGGTATTTTGTTGCCTGTTACAAACATATGCACATAGACATAATACCCTGTACCACAGGGTGGTGAAGTTTATTGAAAAAATATTTTGTAAAAAATCATTGAAAAAAAATCCTTAAAAAATCCACGCGTCAGATGGTCATTGAAAACATCTTCTTGGACTAATTACACCACTCCAATAAATATTTTGTTGTGCCAATGTGCGTATTAGTAACGACACAACGTATACGCCGTATGGAACAAATAATTTAAAGTGAGTATTAAAATAGTTTCTAGTCAAATTTTGTTCATGGAGTTTTTTTACAAGCCTATGGTTTGAACGTGGACATTTCAATAATTTTCACCTCTGACCTCTTGATTTTGTTATCAAAATTTCGGTATTTTGGGGTTCTTGAGCGTGTTTTTCAACCGATTTCGGTGAAATTGCATACATTGGGTTCTTATTTGGTACCAAATATCTCCACTAAAAATTATAAATATAAGTCAATTTTTTGTGGTAGCCCCCATATAAGAGTACACCAAAATTTCGGTATTTTGAGGTTCTTGAGTACGTTTTTCAATCGAATTCACTGAAATTTGGTATTTTGTAGTCGTATATGGTAACAAATCTCTCTACCAAAAATTATTAATATTCACCCCCTTCCCATATAACCCCATTTTTATATTAAAATAGTTATTTTATTTGTTCCGCGTTTTGGGTTTGGTTCATAGACTCTGTTGTAATTACTTCACCTGCGGAGGATTTCGAGAACGTTGAACTATCGTCCACATTTAGGCCTAGCCCCCAAATAGTGATACCTACCGATTTTCGGTATTTTTAATATTAAGCGTAAAGAAATGTATTCTGATGCAAAAAGTTTCGCAATAGAGCTATATCTGCCCTCAATTAGGCATAGCACCTCAAATGTTCGGTTATTCCACCCAACCCGCCGAAATAAAACCTGTGTATATTGGTTAGGGTCTTATGTACCTGTGACCTTTTAATTGCAGTATTTTGGGGATGTTCCACCCTACCATGCGTCGTCAATATCGGACCACTTTCTGGGGTTTTTAGAAAAAATATCCATTAAAAATGTCTGAAATTTGAATTTGGTGTACATTGAATTTTCGGTATAGGTCCACTTTTGTGTTTTGTGTGTACCCTATATTTTTCAAAATGCTAGTATCTGACCACAAACTAAGTTTAAAAATAGTATTGTCTTTATCCTAATTCATACGATAGCTATACACTCACAGAGAAACGGGTAAAAATTTGGAATCGATTGAAATTTGAAATTTTGTAGGGACATTCTTGAATCAATGTAGATTCAAATTAAATCAACAAAAATTTTGACCCCGAGAATGGGGGGGTCCCCTTAACGCTTTTTTCACTTGTTTTTTTTTTTTTTTTTTTGACCTGCCAAAGGGATTCTTCATCGACTTCTCAGTTGAATCAGTTTGATACTCACGATTTTTTCTCGATAGATGATTGCATAAAGGCTATAAATATCGAAGACCTCCAAAGGTTTTTAGACTTCGGAAGTTCTCACCGAAGTTAGTGTATACAAAATACTCTATAGGCGTGAGGAAGGGGTCTTCATAGGCTGATGAGGGGGTAGAAGATCTAATAGTCTTACAAAAAATAGCCGAAATTGACTTCTAACAAAAGGGAATAAGTTCTTCTGAGTATGAACTATTTATTGAACATCACAGTACTCTAGGTGTAGAAGATTTCAAAGATTGTTCAAACTACCTTCTATTTACTAAAGACATCCAAATAATAATAATTGTAATAATAAACTCTGAAGAGAGTTATACTTTGTTAATTACAATGCGTTATAAAGCCGTTGAAAAAATATTCCTTAAGAAATATACGCCTCATATAGTTCTTAAAAAAATATGCTTTAGGAAATCTACGGTTCATATAGTTTTTGAAAAAATATTCTTTAAAAAATCTACGCCTCATGTAGTCCTTAAAAAAATATTCTTTAAAAAATCTAGCCTCATGTAGTCATTGAAAAATATTCTTTAAAAAATCTACGCCTCATGTAGTCATTGAAAAATATTCTTTAAGAAATCTACGCTTCATATAGTCTTTGAAAAAATATTCTTTCAGAAAACTACGCTTCATATAGTCTTTGAAGAAATATTCTTACAAAAATCGACGCCTTATATGGCCTATGAAAAAATATTTAAACAATCTACGCCTTATATGACCGTTGAAAACAATAGTATTTAAAAATCTACGCTTTATATGACTTTGAAAACAATATTCTTAAAAAAATCTACGCGTTAATGGACATTGAAAAAATTTCCTTTAAAAAATCAACACCTTATATGGGCTTTGAAAACAATATTCTTTAAAAAAAACTACGCCTTATATGGCCCTTGAAAAAAATTTTTAAACAATCTATGCCTTATATGGCCCTTTAAAAAAATATTCTTAAAAAATCTACGCGTTAATGGACCTTGAAAAAATTGTCTTTAAAAAATCAACGCCTCATATAGTCCTTGACAAAATATCCTTTAAAAAATCTACGCGTTAATGGACATTGAAAACATATTGTTTAAAAATCTACGCCCTATATGGCCCTTGAAACATATGCTTTAAAAATCTACCGATTGTAGGTATTTTAAATGCCTTCCCTATGCCAGAGGTTATAAAATGTTTGTCCCGTCCGAACATAATGAAGTTTTTACTTATTTTCATGGCAAAGAAATCTTTTTATAAAAATAGCCAAATTGCAAGTGTTAAACTTGAAAAGGGGAAAATTCAATATTTCAACACATAAACCCTGGCACGGGCCAATTAAATACTATGGAAACAAATTCAAATATGTTTGCTTGCTTCTTCATCCCCATCAAAACTAAATGCCAATAGTCAGTTGGTATGTCATTTGTTTATGGAAATTCCCTTTCAAAAGTAAATGTCAAGACATTTATCTTCGAACTTCAAGAAATATTTATCCTTTTTTTTCGTTCCATTCTTTCCTTCTTATCTTCAAATGACATGGAATTCCTTTGCATTTCACTGATAATGGCGGGATAGGGAGGGGATGGAGATTTTTATTGATTGATTTGGGCTTGACTGTTCGTCAATGAGGCGCAAAAGAAAAGGAAATGTAATTCCCTGATTGGTCTCTAAATGCTTGAAATATTTCTTCAAAGTGAATTTCATTTTCTTGTTATTTTTTCTTGGTGATGGTGGCCACATTCACAGGGTTTATAATTAATTATATTTTTATTTATATGTAAACATGTATGCATACAACGCATATTTACATAATCTATGTATAAGTTATGACTTTTTAAAAGTTAGATATAGAAAAACTTATGATTTCTCGAAAATCAAACAACTTTTATTTTTTCTTGTTCTTTAGAAGAAGAGGAAGATAAAAAGCAAATAAATTGAAAACAACTCAGAAAAAAAATGATTGGCTTCTATCATCATCATGGTTATCAGCATCCTATTCTATGTTATGATAGTAGTTTATGCTTATTCGATATTATGGTTTATTGTGCTACTTCAATACTGAACAGTGGGTACGAAATGATAATCCAACTGCACATTATTCATGAATTCGAAAAATTGAGCATTGAAAGATTTTCAGAAGAGTTCGAAACAGCTTTTGGTGTTGTAAGAGAAAATTAAATTTATATATTTAAATTGAAGTTATTGCACAAAATTGCTATAACCCACTGTTTCACCTAAACTACAATTACACATTCTATGGCTTCATACGTTAAGTTTTTATCATCATCATCACTGTAGTGGTGCATAAGTTCTATATCACATACCACTCCCTCCCCCTCCGACCTCTACTGAAGAAGACAAATTATAAACGTTTTCACAACAACAAAAACAATGTCAATAATAATAAATCATCAATAAATTGATGTCCATGTGTGTGTGTATGTGTGCGTTGTTAGTTGGTTTTTGTATTGCTTCTCAATACTTGTCAAACACATGACAGTTACGCCATCGATTTTACTTTGTAAACGTCAACTATTAGTTATCTATTCAACTTGAATGCGGTAATTTATTTTGGACGAAAAAAGAAGAAAACGAATAAGGAAACAAAAGGGTTTCGAGGATATTGACACCAATCGAATGTGTCATTACATTGAAAAGAAAAATTTGAACTGAAGCATAGAATTTCTAAGAAAATCGGCGCCTTTTGTTGTTGGATCCTTGACAAAATATTTTTTAAAAAATGCACGTCTAAAATGACCATTGAATAAAATATTAAAATCTACGCCTATTATGGCCATTGAAAAATATTATTTAATAAATCTTCGCCTAGTACGATCCTTTAAAAGCATTCGATAAATATACACCTAATTTCGCCCAAAAAATAATTAATAAATCTACGCCTAATATCATCCTTTAAAATCATGCGATAAATATACATAAATTTCGCCCTCAAACAATATTCTTTAATAAATTTAAAACTAATATGAACGTTTAAAAATGTTTCTTTAATAAATCTACGGTCCTTTAAAAAAATTATTTAAAAGCAGTGAAGAAAGCAGTAAAGTCGGACGGGGCCGACTATATGATACCCTTCACCACTATAGGTATATTCAACTGACGGAATCCTAACAGACGTCGCATTTTTGAAGGACCATTAACATGAAATTAAACATGTCATTCTGCAATCTAAACCGATTTCATCGAAAATTGTCATATGTTAGGTTATACTTATTTCGGTATGTTTTGTGCATTCGGCCACATTTTGAATTCTTCAATTACTTATAAATCCAAATTTCGTCCACATCGAAGGATATATTGCGACTTACATAAAATCGTATGAATATACATATGGGAGCTATATCTAAATCTGAACCGATTTTTACGAAATTTAGCACACATCGTTCTAGACTTAATTCGGGACGCAATGCCAAATTTCGTGCAAATCGGAGAATATATAGGGACTTTGGTATACCATTTACCTTAAATCGGGCTAAAATATATATGGGAGCTATATCTAAATCTGAACCGATTTCCACGAAATATAACACACATCGTTCTAGACTTAATTCAGGACGCTATGCCAAATTTCGTGAAAATCGAAGGATATATTCGGACTTTGGTATACCATTTACCTTAAATCGGACGAAACTATATATAGGAGCTATATCTAAATCTGAACCGATTTTTCTCAATTTCATTAGGGTTCGTCCTTGGCCAAATAAATGAGCTGTGCCAGTTTTCATCCAATTCGAATCAAAAATGCGACCTGTACTTTGTTTACAATTTAACATGGACAGACAGATGGACGGACATGCATAAATCGACTTAGAAAGTAATTCTATGCATATTCTCAAAAGGAACCATGGGTCTATCTCGAATCATTTTGTCTGTTATAAACATATGCACAAAGACATAATACTCTGTACCACAGTGTGGTGAAGGTTACAAAAAATCCACTCCTTTTATGGTCTTTGAAAAAATATTTAAAAAATTATTTAAAAAATCCAAGTCTTATATAGTCATTGAAAAGAATATTTAAAAAATATAGGCCTCAAATCTACGCAAAAATAATCTTTAAAAATCTACGCCTTATATGGTCCTTTGGAAAACTAATCTTAAAAAATCTACGCCTTATATGGTCCTTGAAAAATAATCTTAAAAAATCTACGCCTTATATGGTTCGTGTAAAAATATTCTTCAACAAATCTACGCCTCAAACGGTCATTGAAAAACAATATTATTTAAAAATGGCGTTATATGGTTTTTGGAGGAATATTTATTAAAAAATCTATGTCTTATATGCCCCTTGAAATATATTCTTTAACAAATTCACTCTTTATATAGTCTTTGAATAGATATTCTTTAAAAATCTACCAATTTTTTATTTTTTTACTCTCTTGCATATTGCCCCCTACCTAACTTACCATCCTTCATTCACCAACAACTTATTTTATAACACTTCTGTTGCTGTTAGTGGAAAACTACATATTCTGTCACATATCGTATCATTTATATTGGCTCACTTTGACTTTATTGCATCAAATAATTTATAGTTTTTTTTTTTCTTTTCAAATTTACGATCATCAATTTTACGACTTTAATATTTGTTCTGCCATTTTGCAAAACGCCAACAATGCATTCTGGAGTTCGTAGATGAACTCTTTGGCAGAAAGCAGGAAATTAAAATTGTTTTTAGCAAACTGCAACAAAAATAATAGGAAATGAAATAAAAAAACTTTAATATCGATTGTAAAATATAACAAAAAGACTTCCTTGAATTTATATTGCAACATAGGTAACAGAGAGAGGATAACAAAAAGGATTTCTAATAAAAAATCTCAAATATCTGTAACAATTGCATGGCGTGATATTGCTGCAGATAAAAATTACAATTTTTATGCTTGCACCATGATAAAATAGATTGAATGAATTTAATCAAATATAAGAAGAAAGAAAATTGTATTAGCAAGCCGCTTATGTGCGGGATATTGTGTGATTTTCCGCTTTTCATTTCGAGTGGGATGTGGGTATTGTGGCGCCCAACCAGTTCTTTTCGTTTGCAAAACCCCCCAAGTTAAATGCCAAGTATTTAATGTGTTTTAAGAATGTCTTGCTTGTTACGCCTACAACAAAAATTTCTAAAAGTATTTTATACATTATATACTGGCATATATATGTAAGTACATTTGTAATGGAATGGAGCAGGCAACAGCATAGTGTCTTAGTCCTTTATTGTGTAAGACATTAACATTGTTCTTTGTGGTGGTGGTGGTAGTTTAGTTTAATGTGGCCGCCTAGCCTAGTTTTGTCATCAATGATAAAATCTGTTTTCTTCTTCTCTTTCCTCTACCCCTCTATTTCCTCACCAAATAATAATAAATTAAATTAAATACTTATTCTCTAAATTCAATTTGTTTGCAAAATGCCATCTTATCTGGCAAATGGTTTGGAAACATGTGTTTCCATTACAACATCTAACAGTAAATGGCCAACCTGTGGCATTGTCAATATGCATAACAATGACATTAAAGAAATTAAATGTGCAAAAAAAACCCCGAATGAATGAAAGGAATTAAATTATGTGAAAGGAAATTTGCGATTGGGTAATTTCCATAAGTTATCATAATATTCAATAAAGGTTTAAACTCAATTCCATAATAATAAGAGGATTTTTGAATTTGCAATATGTTGATATGACAACGTAATATTAATAGGAAATATATTCAAGCATATATTTTTATTAAGGACCAAGCAGAATTTTTTTTAAATAATATTTTTAAGTATCCATTTTTAAGGAGGGAGTCTTTGAAAAATATATTTTTTCAAGTAACCAAAGGGGCATTGATTTTGTATACAAATATTTTTTTTTCAAATAACCACCTAATATTTTTTGAGACGTGGATTTTTTAAATAATATTTTCAACAACGAACCCACCAGACGGGATGTGGATTTTTTAAATAATATTTTCAACAAGGAACCAACCCCAAGAGGCTTGGATTGTTTAATGAATATTTCGATCAAAGAAGAATCCATAAGGAAATTTTTTTTTAAGAATATATATTTTCAAGTAGCCACACGGGACGTGGCATTTTTAAGAATATTTTTCAACCTTTCAAAAGGGACTTTTTAAAAATATTTTTTGAAACTTCCACAAAAGGCGTGGATTTTTTAAGGATATTTTTTCGAGCTTCCGCAAGAGGCGTGGATTTTTTAGCAATATTTTGTCAAGCTTCCACAAAGGGCGTGAATTTTTTTAACAATATTCTGTCCAGCTTCTACAAGAGTCGTGGATTTGTATATATTTTTAGCTTCCACAGAAGGATGATTTTTTTTAAATATATATTTTTTTTTCAAACTTCTACAGAAGGTGTGGATTCTTTTAAGAATATTTTTTTCACGATTCCAACTTCTACAAGAGTCGTGGATTTTTATATATTTTTCTAGCTTCCACAGAAGGGTGGATTTTTTTTTAAATATTTTTTTCAAACTTCTATAGAAGGTGTGGATTCTTTTAAGAATATTTTTTCACGATTCTACAAGAGGCGTGGATTTATTAGAATATTTTTTAAGCTTTCACAGAAGCCTGGATTTTTATACCTTTCACCACACTGTGGTATTATGTCTTTGTGCATATGTTTGTATCAGGCAAAAGGAAACGAGATAGATACATGATTCCTTTTGAGAATATGCATAGAATCGGTTTTTAAGTCGATTAATGCTTGTTCGTCTGTCCGTCCGTCCATGTATTTTTGTTAACAAAGTACAGGTCGCATTTGTGATCCGATTTGAATGAAATTTGGCACAGTTCAATTATTTGGAAAAATCGGTTCAGATTTAGATATAGCTCCCATATATATTTTCGTCCGATTTTATGTAAATTGTGCACCAAGGTCCCTATATATATATATTCTTCGATTTGCACGAAATTTGCCATAGCATTCTGAATTAAGCCTAGAACGACATGTGTTAAATTTCTTGAAAATCGGTTCAGATTTAGATATAGCTCCCTTATATATTTTCGTCCGATTTTATATAAATGGTGCACCAAAGTCCCTATATATCCTTTGATTTGCACGAAATTTGGTATACCATTCTGAATTAAGCCTAGAACGTCGTGTGTTAAATTTGCTGAAAATCGGTTCAGATTTAGATATAGCTCCCATATATATGTTCGTCCGATTTTAGGTAAATAGTGCACCAAAGTCCCGATATATTCTCCGATTTCCACGAAATTTGGCATAGGATTCTGAATTAAGCCTTGAACAATGTGTGTTACATTTTGTGAAAATCGGTTCAGAGTTAAATATATTTCCCATATATATTTTCTTCCGATTTTAGGTAAATAGTGCACCAACATCCCTATATATATCCGTCGATTTGCACGCAATTTGGCACAGCGTACTGAATTAAATCTAAAACGATGTGTGTTAAGTTTCGTGAAAATCGGTTCAGATTTAGATATAGCTCCCATATATATGTTCGTCCGAGTTTAGGTAAATAGTGCACCAAAGTCCCGATATATCCTCCGATTTCCACGAAATTTGGCATAAGATTCTGAATTAAGCCTTGAACAATGTGTGTTACATTTCGTGAAAGTCGATTCAGATTTAGATATAGCTCCCATATATTCGTCCGATTTTAGGTAAATAGTGCACCAAAGTCCCGATATACACGAAATTTGGATTTATAAGTAAATGAAGAACTCAAGATGTGGCCGAATGCAAAAACATACTGAAATTAGTGTAACCTAACATGTGACAAGTTTCGATGAAATCGGTTTAGATTTCGATATTTTGCTTAAAATTTATTTACATAATTTTGTCCCATTGTAAGAAGCAACTCTATATCTGACCAAAATTTAGTATATGTTGCAGAATGACATGTCCCGTCCGACTTTACTACTTTCCTTACTGGTTTAAGAATATTTTTTCAAGCTTCTATAGGAGGTGTGGATTTTTTTAGGAATATTTTGTTTTAAGCTTCCACGATAGGTGTGGATTTTTTAAGAGTATTTTTGTAAGGTTCCACAATAGGTGTGGATTTTTTAAGGGTATTTTTTAAGTTTCCACAGAATCGTGAATTTTTTTAAGAATATTTTTTCAAGCTTCCACAAGAGGCATGGTTTTTGTACAATTTTTTTCTAACATTCGCAAGAGATTTTTTAAATAATTTTTTTAAGCTTCCACAAGAGGGTTGGATGTTTTAATTAATATTTTCAAGAAGGAATCAACCATAGGCTCATAAGGCTTAGATTTTTGAGGGATATTTTTTTCAAAGATCCACAAAATGCGTGAATTTTTTAAGGTATATTTTTTTTTAATGATACACAAAATGCGCGGATTTATTAAAGGATATTGTTTTTTTAAGAATATTTTTAAAGGATAATTTTCTTCTTTAATTGGAATATTTTGCTTTACGTAAAACCAAACGTATTTTCAATATCACATCTTCTTCTCACTTCTTTGTGTTTCTCGTTATTTCTTTCTTCATAATAATATTCAATATTTATGGCTTCTCGTCCATTTAATAAATTCGTATTCAATGAAACCTATGGGCAATAACATTGATTTGATACTATGCCATAATTACATGGAAGCCAAGTAATAAACAATTTCTAATAGAATTTGTAATTTCTTTGAAAATGAAAAACATTTGAACAATTTCGGGGAAATTTCATGTGAACAATTTAGAAAGTAGCTATAATTCCTTAATGACCAAGAAATATTAAATATAACAAGTAAAAACTTGGCCGGGTCGAATTGTTTATTCCCTCCAAAAAATACTCATACTTGATCCAGCTTTTTTATAGGAGGGCTATGAAATGGTACTGACAGCAATTCCAAAGAAAAACTGAAATACCACTTAGGATGGAAATTGGGCTAGGATTTTGAACCTACCGCAAATGTCGAGTATCATATAGTCGATGTCGCCCAGCTTTTGTACTTTTCTTATTGGCTCGTTTTTAACATGGGTTCTTCTTGTCTACTTCTGAATTATATGTTTTGTATTACACCATACATATTCTCTATTTTTTGCCAATGGTTTCACTTATTTTACACAAAATATTTATTCCTCCTCTTAAAACTCCCAGGCTGGCAACAAAAATTCTTTTCATTAAAAATTGCTAAAGTTTTTGGCATTTTTCGATTGTGATGGCATGGCATGAGCATGAACATGATAAAATATTTTATTGAATTTCGTTTTCGCTGTGCTCCTACTCAACGTACCAAAAATTTACGATTGGAAAAACAATAAATTACAAATTGTTAAAAAAGGCGAAAAGAATTTCGAACATTTAAATATTGAAGCGAAAAAAAATTAAAATAGGTATGTGTATTTTCGTAACCATTCCTGTCCTCTTCTTACTGGGCAAACAATTATTGTTGCTATCTCACGCACAATGCCATCCCGTCTTCCGATTGTTATCAACACTTTGTGTAATTACCGTTTTCCTAACTATCGCTATGTATACATCGTCAGGTTGGTTGTTATTTTTGCGCCCAGGTAATTTTTCCAGCAATAAATGACGACAATGATGATGATGACAACTTTTCTGGTCGTTACATTTTATTGCCATCTCCCCTTTCCCCTCCGCCTTCCCTATCCCATTTACATTAAAATTTGTACATTTGCTCATTTGGTGTTGCCCGCTTGCTGGATGGGTGGTGTTACGCATTTCTTAGCAAATAAATTTCGGTTTCGACTTCCGTTTCACATTCATTCGAGCATTGTGTAGTTTTTTCCCGGGCACTTGTTGTTGTCGTTGCTGTTTGTGTTTTTTCATTAAATGTCATAAACTTTATTTAACTCGTCATTAGTAGCACATTACTTAAAGTAATTTACAATGTGAAATGTAAGCTTCTTTCAGTTGGTTGAGTGTGTGTGTGTGAGAGAGAATTTTTTTCATGGTATGTAAGTGTGTGAGAGTTAAGGAAGTGGGAAGGAATGTTCTGTTGTATTTTTTTTAAATTCACGACATTGAAGGGAATTTTTCAAAATGGAAGATTTTAATAAGAAGATTTACATTTCATTGAAAACCAGTAAAGAACATATCCGACTATATGATACCCTTCACCACTTTGGTGCATACAAGAGATGATAATGTGTACAATAGCCTGTAGATAGAAGAGACATAGTATCTTTGGAAGATCATTGAAATGGAATCGGAAGAAAACAATTGTGATCTACATAGATATTTGAACCAATAATAATCAACACATACCATTCTGAAATCTATGAAAAATTGCATGTCAATCGCGAAGACTTGGATTTGTTGGTGAAACATTTCATACAAATGCAAAATTAGGTATGTAGGCCTGAACCGATTTCAACAAAACACCATCATTTTGTCTGAATCGGACAAATATTGGGAGTTTGGTGCACCATATACATGAAATCGGACGAAACTATATATGAGAGTTATATCTAAATCTGGACCGATTTCAACAAAACTTCCCAGACGTAAACTGGACTGAATTCAGTACGCTGTGCAAAATTTTGTTTCAATCAGGCAAACCTTTGGAGTTTGGTGCACTATTTCCATAAAATCGCACGATATGGGATATGGGATCAATATCTAAATCTGAACCGATTTTCTCAAATTTCAATAAAGTTCGTCCATGAGTCAAATAAGTGACTAGTGTCAAATTTCATCCAAATCGGATAATAAATGCGACCTATACTTTGTTTACAATTTAACATCAGCAGACGGACGAAAATGCATTAATCGACTCAGAAAGTGATTCTATGTATAGTCCCAAAAGGGTCTATATCGTTTCGTTATGTCTGTTACAAAGATACACGGTACATATTTGTTCCGACATTAATAAATACATACCAATGTCGTTGGGCAAACTATTCAAAACGTTATGTTAATCGGACTGACGTGCATGAAATCTGCAAAAAATATATATGGGAGTTACATTTAAATCTGAACAGATTTAAACAATACCGTACACAGGTTATTAAATGCTCAATATATATCTATATCTGATCCGAATTCGAATTCAAACTTAGTACTTGTCATTCAATGTTCAACCTGGCAAATTGTGCAAAATTTCCTTTCGATCGAACAGAAAAAACGATGTATATTAAGTTTGGGAAAAAGCAATCCGGTCGTCGAAAATGTCGATAAAATCGGAGTAATTATCGAAGTTGACCGGCAGTTTGCAGCCGTAACATCGCCCAGGTGCTAACAATCGAACATAAAACTGTTTTAAACCATTTACACCAAGCTGGATTCAAAAAGAAGATCGGTGTTTGAGTGTTATACCAATTAAAGGAAAAAAATAGGATGGATCAAATTTCCATCTGTGAAGCCTTGGCCAAATGGAATGAGATAGATTCGATAACCCTGCGCGAAAACGATCGTGGTGAAAGAGGGGTTAAGCACCTCAAACAGTGGCCAAATCAGGACTAAAGGCCAGGAAGGTTCTTTTATGCATTTGGTGGGACTGGAAGGGAATTATTTATTATGAGTTGATTTCATATGGCCAAACGCTAAATTCTGATCTCTACTGTCAACAACTAGACCGTTTGAACATAGCAATTGACCAGAAACGGCCAGAATTGGGAAACAGTAGTGTTGCCGTGCTCCACCAGGACAACGCTAGGCCACACACATCTATAGCTATTCGTCAGAAACTTCGGGAGCTTGGTTGGGAAGTTTTAATGCATCCGCCGTACAGTCACCAAGCCATTAAGATATTTTCTTGAATTGTAAAATTTCTTTAAAGATAAATAATTGGTATCTAGGGAGGATTGTGAAAATCGACTACTAGAGTTGTTTGCAAATAGAGAGCAGGTACCTTTAAAATGGCAACAAATCATACAACAAAACGGTGCATATTTCCCTTTGTTTCCCCAACCTAATATTTTCTTATTTACTTTTGTATGTTAAACTTTACCGTAATGTGATTCATATACAAATAGTCAGATTATATCAAATACTATCTAGTCTAATAAGTTATAGTCTATATTATTTTAATATTCCCTCTAGGCTATCACAAAATAATGCCTATGAAATTCTCCGCTCTATCTAAATATTCTCCGCTCGTCTATTAAATACTCCCCTCAGCTCGACTATGATAGACTGCCTTTGGTTCGTCCATAGAAGATACCCGTCAGCTCGTCTATGAAATACTCCCTCCAGCTTTTCATATTTCCCATTATTTAAAATAAATGACATTAATGACTTTGTCATCAACAGTTGGTCAATTAATTGTAATAAATAACCAAAATCAATTATAATTCGTAAATTTCGTTGGTTTTTAAGCATGGAACCACAAAGAGCATTTACTTCCTGATTATTACTTACACCCACCCACTTACTCCCCACGCATTTTGCGTAATATTTTAATTGATTTTTATTTTTCTAATTATTTATGGTCTTTGTTTATCTTTCTTTATAATGACGCTCCTACATCGTTTTTTTCTTTTTTGAGAAATTAATTAGCAAAATTTATTAAAATATTTTGTATTTTTTCTCTCTACTTCTTGTTAATTTAAATATAAATTTCCATTGATACACTTACCGACACAAGTGCCGCAGTGACATAACGCCATAGACCTGTTCCTTGGGTATAATTTTGTCCATTAATAATCGGCCATAACGTTGGAAAAACATTTCTCGTCTTGTACTATAAATAATGGGCTGAAAGAATTGGATGACAAAACAAGGGGAGAAAGAAGATAACAAAAATAGAAATGAGAGAATATTACCGCATACAGAAGTAGCAAAATGAATTAAAGAAAAAATTTAAAGTACAATAATATCGTATTTATTTAAATTTTCTTAATGAGATATATATTCCAATTTGAATACAAAAATGAATGAAATACGCTTAATGAAACTAATTATTGGATGAATGATGGAAAAAACGAAAAGACGCCAAAGGACAATTTAAGTGGTTTTCCTTTTTTGGGATAATAATAATTGTAATAAATATGAGGGGCTATTTATAGAAGGGACGAGGGAAGGGGAATAGAAGGAGATGGATAAAGGATACTGGAAGTCTTAATAAACGAGGGAGAGGCTGTAGATTGTATTTATAAGCGAGCTGAAGGGAGGTTTTCATTGGGAAGGTAAAGTGTGACTTTCACACACGAGCATAGACGAGCTGAAAGGACACTTTCATAGACGAGCTGAAGGGAGTCTTTCATAGACGAGCTGAAGGGAGTCTTTCATAGACGAGCCGAAGGGAGTCTTTCATAGACGAGCTGAAGGGAGTCTTTCATAGACGAGCTGAAGGGAGTCTTTCATAGACGAGCTGAAGGGAGTCTTTCATAGACGAGCTGAAGGGAGTCTTTCATAGACGAGCTGAAGGGAGTCTTTCATAGACGAGCTGAAGGGAGTCTTTCATAGACGAGCTGAAGGGAGTCTTTCATAGACGAGCTGAAGGGAGTCTTTCATAGACGAGCTGAAGGGAGTCTTTCATAGACGAGCTGAAGGGAGTCTTTCATAGACGAGCTGAAGGGAGTCTTTCATAGACGAGCTGAAGGGAGTCTATCATAGACGAGCTGAAGGGAGTCTTTCATAGACGAGCTGAAGGGACACTTTCAAAGACGAGCAGGGAGTCTGCATAGAAAATTTAAAAGCTGGGAATCCTTTATAGTCGATTTGAAGCTTGGAATCTATTAACAAACTTCCTAAATCAGGAACTATTTCATACAGAAAATAAAGCAGGAAAATTCATAGAGAAAATTAAAGTTATGGAGTTTTTTATAGACAACCTGTGAATCTTAATAGAGTTGTAGTCTTGGGAGTCTTTGTTGACTACATGAAGAGCTGCTATTATTTAGCAGAAGGCCTGAAGTAGATTTTATAAACATGGTCTGAGAATTTTTCGAGACGAGCTGAAGGTTTGGGAACCTATATGAACGAGTGATAGTCCTTATGGATAAACTGTGGGCCTGGGAGTCTTTGTTAACAACCTGAAGGTCTAAGAACAGGAGACGTAAAAACAGAAATTTTTATAGCTAAAATAAAGACCTAGGAATTTTTCTAGACGAACAGAAAGCCGTGAAGATTTTATAGGAAAGCTGAAGGTCTGAGAGTTTTTAAATGGGGAGTGGAACTCCTTGTACTCTTTACAGACGCGATGAATGACTGGAAGTGTTTATAAAAGAGCTGAAGTCCTGGAGAGATTTTATATAAAGGCTGAAGATCTGAGAGTTATAAGAATCGAGCTGAAATTCTTCGCCTCTTAATAAATAAAAGGCCAGAGAGATTTTATATGCCGTCTGAGAAGAGAACCCAAACGACAAGAACTTGAACTTGAGAATCTTACGCAAACGACCTTATGGCGAGGAGTCTATATAGATAACCTGATGACCTGGGGTCTGTATATAAAAAAAAAAACAAAAAACAGAAATCCTGAGAGAGATTTTATAGACAATATCTGAGATCTGAGAGTTTTAAGAATCGAGCTGAAATCCTTGGCATCTTAATAAATAAAAGGCCAGAGAGATTTTATATGCCGTCTGAGAAGAGAACCCAAACGACAAGAACTTGAACTTGAGAATCTTACGCAAACGACCTTATGGCGAGGAGTCTATATAGATAACCTGATGACCTGGGGTCTTTATAAAAAAAAAACATAAATCCTGAAAGAGATTTTATAAACAATATAAAAACGTTTGTGAGCTTTTAGAGACGAGCTGAAGGTTTGGTAGTCTTTCTTAAGCGACATGAAGGCAGGGAGTTTTTATAGACGAGTTAAAGTCTACTATGCCTTTCGCAAATGAGTCTATAAAAAACTGGAACTCTTGGTGTCTTTATGAACGAGCTGAAGGCCTGAAGTCTTTACAGATGATCTGCACGAAGTGAAGGTCTTGGACACTTTATGAAGGTGAAGGTTTTGGACATAGACGAGCCTTGGAGTCGTTATAAACGATCAGAAGGCCTGGGACTCGTTACAGACGATCTGAACGAAATGAAGGCTTTGGGGACTTTATTGGCGACCTGATAGTATGCGAGTCTTTCTCAGACAACTACAAGCACACTAGCGAGCCATGAGTAGTGTATATTAATTAGTTGTTTATTTATTACCTCCCGATCATATTCCTATAGAAAAATTAAATAGAAAATAAACTTTATATTTACATTTAAATCTGATGTATGAGATGATTAAACATTGTAAAAATGTATGCAGTCGTCTTTAGTTCCCCAGCCTTTTCTGGTCGCCTTCTTGACTAATCGAAAAATATTAATTTCCCTCTGCTTGACAATCTCTCAACCCTCAAACTGTGTGAAACGGAAACAACTTAAGGCTGCTTTACGGAATCGCTCTAATGGAATATGCTGCCATCCCGAATTGTTGCCAGAACGGAAATGTGTGTTTCATAGCTGCATGACAATAATGTTCATGAAAAAGAATTTTTTAATATATAACCGCCTCAACCCCCCACCGGTAATATTTTTTGACACTCACAGAAAATACCAAGAAGTAGAAGATGAAAAAAATATTAGTTATGAAAAGCATTATAACCATTGCCAACACTACCACCACTGTCATTTTGACAAGAATGCATACCAAATATTTGGTTAAAAATGACATCATTTTTTTTTTTGGTTTGGAATGACAAACGTTTCTTGAAATTCTGTTCCGCGAAAACCATAAGAATTTTTCGAATTCTTTCAAGTACTTGAGGTTTTGACATAAGTAGAGAAATTTGTACACACATACATGTATATATTTTAATCGATATGTGGGAGAGGAAGATAGATGTGGATAAATGAACAGTGGTTAAGAGGCGATAAAATTTACACAGAACATTAGGGATTTAAAGGTAACAACATCAATGACTTTATAGACGAAACTTATTGTCTTAAGGGGGGAGGAAAGGGTGTAATCGGACTCCAGAAGGATGAAGTCCCCTGAACTAAGATACAGATTAAATACCGATTTATAAATATGGATGTAACATTCAGAGCAGGAATAATTCCATACTCTTTAAAGAATAAGACTTCCCAATTATAACCCACTACTTCCATTATTTGCAGATTGTTCCTAGTTCAAATACTTTCTTAAAAGGACTTCCATCTTCAACATTTTGTTTCCTTCCGTAAAATATATATTTTACAACTCCCTCATAAAATCAACTACTGTGTCAGTACACCACAGTCTATAATTCATTCCTCTTGTTTCCCCTTTGACTCCCTCTTTATAAATAATATAAGTATGCTATGAAAACTTATAATATATAGCATTATATATACATACATACCTTATATGGCAATTCAATTAACGGTATATTACGCAAAAGTATTTGCAAGCATGAGACATTTTGATAAACATAATTACGGCCATTTTCAGTCAATTTATCAAGTAATGCCAGTACAGCAGATGAACCACCATCCGGTGGATTAGGATTGGCGCCATATCTGTAAACGAATAGAAGAAGATGAAGAAAGAACAAAAGGGAAAATAACATTATAAAAGGAAAAACTCAATTGACGTTGTGCTATTAAATGTTTTAAAAAGTCATGCAGTAATGGATGCGTGAAATTTGAAGAAATTTTCATCTTATCACACGAGTGACAAGGCGACATCCTGACACTGAGTCAATAAATTTGTAAAGAACATTTTTGAGGTAGATTAATTTTGTGAAAAAGGGGATACAATATTTTGACACTTTAATTTAATGGAAATTCGGAAAACTAGAAGAAGCTTCACGAAACGTGGAGCCTTTATAGATGAACTGACAATGGAGACTTTCTTTACACACGTTGAAGGCTATGAAGTTTATGGAGAAGTCTAACTCTTTACTTACGACCAAAAAGGAATCTTTATGGAGGAACATTAAGGAATTAAAGACAATTCTTATAGAAGGGATTCTTCCAGAGACGAGTTGAAGGTGTCTTTTATAGACAACCTGAAGGGAGTCTTGTATAGACAAGCTGAAGCAAGGAGTCTGTCATAGACGAGGTGAAGAGAGTCTTCTATATACGGTCTTAAGGGATGAACTAAAGAATACCTTTTATAGAATAGTTGAAGTGAATCTTTTATAGACGTTCTAAAGCAGAGATTCTTTTATAGACGAGCTGAGGGAGTCTGTTATAGACGAGATGAAAGGAGTCTTTCGTAGACGAGCTTCATAGGCGAGCTCAAGGGAGTATTTTATAGACGAGCCAAAGCAGAGTGTCTTTCATAGGCGAGACCAGTTGAAGGTATTGTTTTAAAGACGATCAGAAAACGGCAGTGCTTCATAGACGAGCTGATGTCGGAAATGTTTCATAGACGAGCTGAAGAGAGTCTTTCATAAACGAGCTCTGAAGGAAGCCGTTAAAGACGAGCTGAAGGAAATCTCTATAAACGAGTTAAAGGGACTGTTTACTCATGAAATGGAGGGTGTATCTATAGAAGATCGGAGTAGTTTCAGATAAACTATACGGAGTCTTAAAGGACGATCCGAAGGGTGTCTTTATAGACGAGAGAAAAAGGGGGACTTTATAAAAGAGCTTATGATCCTCGCAGACGAGGGGGGATGCTTTTGAAATAGTAAAATACAGGGTATTTATAGGCAATCAGAATCAGAAAATTTTATAGGAGCTGAATTATGAAGACTTCATTGACGACTTGAACTATAGAAATCGTGGAGAAGCTGAAGAACAATATTTTTGAAGTCGATTTTTTAAAGAATTATAGTCCTTGCTACGACATTCAAATTATATATATATATACATTCACATTTAGATATATTAGATGTATTGTCGGCCCCGTCCGACTTTACATTACTGGTTATTATATTATATATATATATATATATCAGGCTTAAACCCAGTTTGTTGTTTTTATAAAAAACAACTATTTATTAGAGAGAATGTACCTGTCCGCCGAGGGGTAGGGAGGATCGCCACTGATTCATAGTTCCCTTAGTTTTTTGGGGATATTCTCCCCAGAAGCTATTAATAGCTTCTTTACAAAAAACCTTTCAAACCCAAATGTCTCTTGTGACAAATCGAAGTTCTTACGTTACCAGCGATACGACCCCAATGAGAAGTTCGTTTCGTTGGCGCCTGACTTCGTGGTCAACAAGGCATTTACAGACAATTACAATACATTTCCCACTGCTATGTGTCGTCACTTTGTGACGAATGCACATAACGTTGCTGTTGGTATTGCTAGTTAAAGCAATAAACCAAACAGTATGACCGTGCCTCGTCTACAACTTCAGTAGTGTTGGCGGGTTATTTGGCATACCATTTGTATTTTGTTTTTGCAAAATAGTCAGGCTTAATCCCAGTTTGTTGTTTTTATAAAAAACAACTATTTATTAGTGGGGAATGTATGGCATTCGGATCTCGCCACTGATCCTCATCAGTTCCCTTAGCTTTTTGTTGGGATATTCTCCCCAGAAGCTATTAATAGCTTCTTTACAAAAAACCTTTCAAACCCAAATGTCTCTTGTGACAAATCGAAGTTCTTACGTTACCAGCGATACGACCCCAATGAGAAGTTGTTTCGTTGGCGCCTGACTTCGTGGTCAACAAGGCATTTACAGACAATTACAATACATTTCCCACTGCTATGTGTCGTCACTTTGTGACGATATGCACATAACGTTGCTGTTGGTATTGCTAGTTAAAGCAATAAACCAAACAGTATGACCGTGCCTCGTCTACAACTTCAGTAGTGTTGGCGGGTTATTTGGCATATGTATTTTGTTTTTTACACGAAATTTGTTGTTTTTATAAAAAACAACTATTTATTGTGGGGAATGTAGAATGATGTCTGCCAAGTTTCGTGAAAATTGGTCCAGATTTAGTTATAGCTCCAGACATTTGGGTTTGAATAGGTTTTTTGTAAAGAAGCTATTAATAGCTTCTAAATGTTTAATGTAATATATATATATATATATATATCGCTCCCTTATATTGCTGATGGACTATTTTGCAAAAA
Source organism: Musca vetustissima (assembly GCF_032173495.1). Taxonomy (NCBI): domain Eukaryota; kingdom Metazoa; phylum Arthropoda; class Insecta; order Diptera; family Muscidae; genus Musca; species Musca vetustissima. The sequence goes on from NW_026882507.1 coordinate 133,625, forward strand.
CAAAATGCACTATAGGACTTTATTTAACATGCTTTGGAATGTATCTTCATAATGTCTCTCTCATAGAAGACCTGCTCTCTATGTGCAAATTAGTAGTCGATTTTCACAATCCTTCCTAGATACCAATTTTTTATCATTAAGGAAATTTTGCAATGCAAGAAAAAAAATGATAATCGCTTGGTGCCAAGTCCGGACTTTATGGCGGATGCATTAAAACTCCCCAGCCATGCTCCCGAAGTTTCTGGTGAGTCACTGTAGATTTGTGTGGCATACCGTTGTCCTGGTGGCATACCGTTGTCCCTGTTTGCCACTTCTGGAGTTTCTGGTCAGGTGCTATCTTCAAACGGTCCAGTTATTGACAATAGAGATCAGAATTTCGCGTTTGGTCATATGGAAGCAACTCATAATAAGTAATCCTCTTTCAATCCGACCAAATACATAGCTGGCCGTTAGTTCTGGTTTGGCCACCATTTGAAGCGCTTCAACGCTCTTTGACCACTGCCTAGGGTTAATCGTATGTGATCTATTTCTCATCTCCAGTCACCATCCGTTTAAGAAATGCGTCTATCTCATTCCGTTTGGCCAAGGCCTCTGCCATCCTATTTTTTCTGTTAATTGGTGTGGCACCCAAACATCTATCTTCTTTTTGAATCCAGCTTTGTGTAAATGGTTTAAATCAGTTTTATGGTTGATTTTTAGCTCCTTGTCGATGTTATGACTGCTAACATGCCGGTCAACTTCGACCATTTCTCCGATTTTATCGAAATTTTCGACGACCGGATTTCTTTTTCTCCAACCTAATATATGGCAAATTTCCTCCCAAATCCTCTTCTTCTGTATCTCTTCTGATGTCCTGATTTCACTTAGTCCTCAAAAGCGCCCTGTTTCAGTTACAATTGATTGTCTTTGTTACATTTTCCTTGAGCATTTTTATAAATCAGAATTTTATCTAATTTTCCTAAAATCTTTATTATGCTCACTGGCTTATGTATATAAAATTAATTTCTTTATTTGTTTAAATGTTATAATTCCCTAAAGACTTCAAACCATACATGCATACATTTACAATTTGGTGAAGAAATTGAGAAGGGCTGCATGTGTGTGTATTTGAGTCTACGGTACAATGTGTTGCCACACATTCCGCTGTCTACAATGGAACGAAACAGAAAACAACACATTTTCGCAATATTACTTCTATTCCCGGCAGGATTGTTTTTTTTGGAAACAATTTAATTTTAGCGTGTCGTCAAATGTATACACCCTCCTCAAAAAGGCAAAGGAATTGTACACATAATTGATTTTAAATTTTATAAATTTAAAGAAAATATCTCATTTAGGCATACACAAGACATTAAATTTTGGAACAATTTTATTCAACCAAAATTCTTAAAATTTAATATTACAATTATAATCAATTTATATCATATTCCATACAACCATGACGACATATTTATAAAATGCAAATCTATAAATATACCGATGTACATGAGAGGAACACCTGTTTTAATCATATGTACCCCTATGAATGAATTCATTTCACTAATCTCCCAATGGAAGAGCAATCGAAAAATACAAATTTGGCAAATTCCACCCATGTACACCTTGTATTTGTCATTTACCAATTTTTGGGAATATATATGAATATTAAATCGTTGTTGTCTATTTTGCAACATTTATCATATTATAGACACAATTTGGCGCCACATTTCGATACAGATATATTTTGGCAAAATATTTTTCATATGGTAATTCCAGAAATGTGATTTAGAAATATGATATAAATTCTGAGAATTGAAATTGTCTTTCTGTGGGAATATTAAAAGATAAATTTGCATTTAAATTATCCAAATGATAAAATATGCACACAATAATATTCGGAAGGGGCGACATTAATCGAATGACATACGTAATAAAATTCGGAATAACATATTGATGAGTGTGTGTGCATAACATTAAACAAATATGATATTCCATAAAGAAATTAGAAGCAGTGAGGAAAAAATATTCAAAAAATATGGCCCTTTAAATGATATTCTTTCAAAAACCATAAAGAGCATGCAAAATATTCTTTAAAAAAATCAAAGCCTACTATTGTCCTTGAAAATAATCTATAAAAATTTTTTAAATAAATCTAAGCCAACTATTGTCCTTGAAAAATATTCTTTAATAAATCCAAAATCTTTGTATAAGTCCTTGAAAAAAATATTCTTTAAAAAATCCAGGCCTTGTGCTAGTTCTTGAAAAAATTTGAAAAGTCCACTCCTGTATTGGTCCTTCAACAAATATTCGTTAAATATCCACCCCTATGTTTATACCCTACACCACACTGCGGTACAGGGTATTATGTCTTTGTGCATGTGTTTATATCAGGCAAAAATAATCGAGATAGACCTATGGTCCCTTTTAAGAATATGCATAGAATCACTTTCTGAGTCGATTTATGCATGTCCGTCTGTCCATGTTAAATTGTAAACAAAGTGCAGGTCGCATTTATTATCCGAATTAGATAAAATTTGGCCAAGCTCATTTATTTGGGCTAGGGACGAACCTTATTGAAATTGGGAAAATCGGTTCAGATTTAGATATAGCTCCCATATATATTTTCGTCTGATTTTAGACAATGGGTGGACATCTTTTCATTTGCACGAATTTTGGCTTATCGTAATGAATAAGATCTAGAATGATGTCTGCCACGTTTCGTGAAAATCTGTTCAGATATAGCTCCCATGTATCTATTCGCCCGATTTAAGGTAAATTGTGTTACAAAGTCCCCATATATCTTTCGATTTGCACGAAATCGGTTCAGATTTAGATTTAGCTCACATATATAGTTTCGCCCGATTTTAGGTAAATAGTCCAATAAAGTCCCTGGAAATCTTTTGATTTGCACGAAATTTGGCACAGCGTAATGAATAAGGTCTAAAATGACGTTTGCCAAGTTTCGTGAAAATTGGTTCAGATTTAGATATAGCTCCTATGTATATTTTCGCCCGATTAAGGTAAATTGTGTTACAAAGTCCCTATATATCTTTCGATTTACACGAAATTTGGCACATCGTACTAAATTTGCTCTAGAATGATGTGTGCGAAGTTTCGTGAAAATCGGTTCAGATTTAGATATAGCTCCCATATATAGCTTCGCCCGATTTTAGGTAAATAGTCCACTAAAGTCCCTGGAAATCTTTTCATTTGCACGAATTTTGGCATAGCGTACTGAATTATGTCTAGAATGATGTGTGCAAAGTTTCGTGAAAATCAGTTCAGATTTAGATATAGCTCCCATGTATAGTTTCGCCCGATTATAGGCAATTGGTGCACCAGATATAGATATATAACAAAAACGCGGCGTCTGTTAGGATACATATGTAGAATATACCCAATGTGGTGAAGGGTATCACATAGTCGGCCCAGTCCGACTTTACTACTTTCCTTACTGTTTTTTTTAATTCTTCCGCCCTTCATATAGTCCAAGACCAAAGTAATGTTTAAAAAATCGATACCTTATGTAGCCCTTGAAAAAATATTTAAAAAATCTTCTCCTCTTTAATGATGTTTGCAAAAATATACTTTAAAATCCCAGGATAGAGGATCTAACACAGCAAAAATGAGTTAAAACCGCATCCTTGGCCTTGAGGCCATTTTATAAATCTAACTATTTGAAAATCTCCCAGGAAACCGAAAAAAGCTGTGCTTCCAAAATAGATGTTCTCATTGAAGTTACCATTGCAAAAACTTCCATATATATAAAATTTCACACATACACACCCTCAAATACAACAAATCATTTTGACCATTTGCAGCAGAACAAAAAACAGCAGCAACAACAACAACAAACACTAGAACCCATAACAGGATATTAAACAACAAAACAAAGTCATTCATTTAGCCTTTGAATGGATATGTAACCAACTAACACAAAAAAATTCTTACCAAAAAAATCCTGCAGAGCATTTAGAGGATATTTTGTAAACGTTTTACGAAAATTGCAATAGAAACAATAACAGCAACAAAAACGATTACAATTATAGCAACAACAAGGAACAATGATTGCATCCTTTTGGCATTACAAATTGCATACGCTGACTGGCAAATGTGTGAAGAAGAGTTGGGCTTGAGAGTACATGTGTATATTTTGGGGGTGGGCAGAAGAGGGGATGAGAGGGGTCTACAAACATTCCGGTAAACTTAAATTAATATTTGAAAATGATGGAGAAGGCACTTCCTAAGGCTAGAGGGTGGTGCAGATGATTTTCAAACCATATTTTTAGTTTGATTGGTTGTCAGGTTCCACATATGCAACTCACACACACACTCACGCCTATGCAAATAATGGTCGGCTGACTTTTAGGAAAATTGGCATATAACCAGCAGCAATTTTGCGCTTAACATACTGTTGTGCAAACATTTTCTGCTCACAGAATGGGGTTTTTTGGATTTAGATGCCATTACTCCAATATTAGACCAAAAGCAAATAACAAATCAGCAAAAAAAAAAACTAAAGGCTGTAACCCCCTACTGTGGGCTCTGTGTGAGTCTCACTTACTCACACATGGATAATTGTCGAAGCAAAAAAGTGAGAGGGACAAAAGGAAAAAACCCTGGGGACTAAAAGTACATAATCATCATTGTGATTTTTTGTTAAGGATCTTGTGGTTATGTGTGCGTGTGTGTTTGCAAATTTTTGTAATGGTATTTTAATTTAGACAAGTGTGACCATGACTAATGCTAATGTTGTTCATACAAGAGTTAGCACGTGTGTGTAAATGTATGTGTGTGGATGCGTGTATAATAAATGAGGTGTGGTAATGCAAAATTTCCAATAGAAATATTGCCAGATCCAACGTTTGAAGTCACAAGTGAACACAGTACTCATGGTGCACACACACATATGCATTATTTACATACATAAATCAAAGTGTACTTGTATTTGCTTTACGCCAAAAATTTTGATTTATGCATTTTTGAAGGAGACTGTGTATGTATGAGTGCGTGTGCTTCCATCAAATATATTAGAATTTGGAGCGCGTGTACGGGAACTGATTGCCATGTATGGAGGAGGAAATTTTTTGAATTTTTTTTAGTTTGAATGTGTAAGCCACATTCGTAAATTTTTAAACAATGTTTTCAAGGATTATCTCAACCATAGACGTGGATTTTTAAAATAATTTTTTGAAGGACAATGCCTACCATAAGCGTAGATTTTTTAAATAATATTTTTCAAGGTCTATCTCAACCATAGGCGTGAATTTTTTTAAAGAATATTTTTAAGGACTAACTGAACCATAGGCGTGGATATTTTTAACAATATTTTTCAAGAACTATCTGACCTATAAGCGTGGATTTTTTAAACAACATTTTTCAAGGACTACTTGACTTAAAAGCGTGGTTTTTTTTAAACAATATTTTTCAAGGATTATCTCAACTATAGGCGTGGATTTTTTAAATAATATTTTTCAAGGACTATCTCAACTATAGGCGTGGATTTTTTAAACCATATTTTTCTAGGAGCATCTCAGCTAAAGTCGTGGATTTTTTAAACCATATTTTTCAAGGACTATCTTAGTTTTGGGCGTAGATTTCGAATATTTTCAGCTAAAGGTGTGGATTTTTTAAACTATATTTTTCAAGGGCTACCAAGAGGCGTGGATTTTTTAAACTATATTTTTCAGGGGCTACCAAGAGGCGTGGATTTTTTAAACTATATTTTTCAAGGACAATCACAGCTATGGGCGTAGATTTCGAATATTTTCAAGGACTATCTCAGCTATGGGCGTAGATCGAATATTTTCAAGGACTATCTCAGCTATGGGCGTAGATTTCGAAAATTTTCAAATAAAATTATATTTCCTTGCTATACTGTAATTTAGAAATATGTTGGACAATTTTCAAAATAATCTTAATGCGATATATCACACATCAACAACAAGAAGCAAGTGATTCCAAATAGAATTGTAAAAATTTTTAAGTTATCCACTTTCGCCCCCACCCGATTTACACACATCTCCCAATTGCATTCGAAATCTGTAAAAATAAAATCAATTGTATTCTAACACAATTCTTTACTTTTTTGGTAAATTGATTGATTTACAATGTAGACGAAATTTGTTATAACCCCCTAACAAAGACAGCACAGCTATATTTAAAATGCCAACGCATACAACTACTTTCTCACATTCTCTAAATACGCTAGACGAAGTGAAAGAAGACGAAGAGAGTAAAGTGCAAAAAAAATGTTCCAAAATATCAACATTTGCATATTTCATTCTTAGGGTAACATAAGATAAGTGGTTGTATGCAGATATAAAGTAGCACATCTGACATTATGTAGTCACATTATACGGAAAGACAATTGAAAACAGAAAAAAATAGTTTGGTGTTACAAAATAGGGGAGATAAACTAACATCTAACAATGCCCTGGTGTAACCCACTTATTTGTTCCACATATGTATGTGTATGTACATGGTTATAACCATCAATGTTTAGGTAACTTTGGCTGCGAAGTTATTTGCATACAGATTTACTAAAGAACACATATTTTGAACATAACATAAATGTAGATCCGCACAAACCATGAAGGTATTTCTTCCATACTAAATTGATGTTATCGCATGATAATGTCAGGGTTGTGTGTATGAAGTTATGTATTGAAGCAACATTTTAAAGTAGTTTAGAATTTTTTATCGAAAATATATTTTAAGAAACCCTCTCCTGTAGCAGATATAGTCCTTGAAAAATATTATTTAAAAAATCCGCGCCTTTGCCTCAGCTAGTCCTTGAAAAATATTATTTAAAAAATCCACGCCTTTGCATCAGCTAGTCCTTGAAAAATGTTATTTAAAAAATCCCGCCTTTGGCTCAAGTAGTCCTTGAAAAATATTATTTAAAAAATCCACGCCTTTGGCTCAAGTAGTCCTTGAAAAATATTATTTAAAAAATCCACGCCTTTGGCTCAAGTAGTCATTAAAAAATATTATTTAAAAAATCCACGCCTTTGGCTCAGGTAGTCCTTGAAAAATATTATTTAAAAAATCCACGCCTTTGCCTCAGCTAGTCCTTGAAAAATATTATTTAAAAAATCCACGCCTTTGCCTCAGCTAGTCCTTGAAAAATATTATTTAAAAAATCCACGCCTTTGGCTCAAGTAGTCCTTGAAAAATATTATTTAAAAAATCCACGCCTTTGGCTCAAGTAGTCCTTGAAAAATATTATTTAAAAAGTCCGCGCATTTGCCTCAGATAGTGTATGAAAAGTATTATTTAAAAAGTCCGCGCATTTGCTTCAGATAGTGTATGAAAAGTATTATTTATAAAATCCACGCCTTTGCCTCAGATAGTCCTCGAAAAATATTATTTAAAAAATCCACGCCTTTGCCTCAGCTAGTCCTTGAAAAATATTATTTAAAAAATCCACGCCTTTGCCTCAGCTAGTCCTTGAAAAATGTTATTTAAAAAATCCACGCCTTTGCCTCAGCTAGTCCTTGAAAAATGTCATTTAAAAAATCCCGCCTTTGGCTCAAGTAGTCCTTGAAAAATATTATTTAAAAAATCCACGCCTTTGGCTCAAGTAGTCCTTGAAAAATATTATTTAAAAAATCCACGCCTTTGCCTCAGCTAGTCCTTGAAAAATATTATTTAAAAAATCCACGCCTTTGCCTCAGCTAGTCCTTGAAAAATATTATTTAAAAAATCCACGCCTTTGCCTCAGCTAGTCCTTGAAAAATATTATTTAAAAAATCCACGCCTTTGCCTCAGCTAGTCCTTGAAAAATATTATTTAAAAAATCCACGCCTTTGGCTAAAGTAGTCCTTGAAAAATATTATTTAAAAAATCCACGCCTTTGCCTCAGCTAGTCCTTGAAAAATATTATTTAAAAAATCCACGCCTTTGCCTCAGCTAGTCCTTGAAAAATATTATTTAAAAAATCCACGCCTTTGCCTCAGATAGTCCTCGAAAAATATTATTTAAAAAATTTTAAGAAACCCTCTCCTGTAGCAGATATAGTCCTTGAAAAATATTATTTAAAAAATCCACGCCTTTGCCTCAGCAAGTCCTTGAAAAATATTATTTAAAAAATCTACGCCTTTGCCTCAGCTAGTCCTTGAAAAATATTATTTAAAAAATCCACGCCTTTGCCTCAGCTAGTCCTTGAAAAATATTATTTAAAAAATCCACGCCTTTGCCTCAGCTAGTCCTTGAAAAATATTATTTATAAAATCCACGCCTTTGCCTCAGATAGTCCTTGAAAACTATTATTTAAAAAGTCCGCGCATTTGCCTCAGATAGTCTATGAAAAATATTATTTATAAAATCCACGCCTTTGCCTCAGATAGTCCTTGAAAAATATTATTTAAAAAGTCCGCGCATTTGCCTCAGATAGTCTATGAAAAGTATTATTTATAAAATCCACGCCTTTGCCTCAGATAGTCTTCGAAAAATATTATTTAAAAAATCCACGCCTTTGCCTCAGCTAGTCCTTGAAAAATGTTATTTAAAAAATCCACGCCTTTGCCTCAGCTAGTCCTTGAAAAATGTTATTTAAAAAATCCCGCCTTTGGCTCAAGTAGTCCTTGAAAAATATTATTTAAAAAATCCACGCCTTTGGCTCAAGTAGTCCTTGAAAAATATTATTTAAAAAATCCACGCCTTTGGCTCAAGTAGTCCTTGAAAAATATTATTTAAAAAATCCACGCCTTTGCCTCAGCTAGTCCTTGAAAAATATTATTTAAAAAATCCACGCCTTTGCCTCAGCTAGTCCTTGAAAAATATTATTTATAAAATCCACGCCTTTGCCTCAGATAGTCCTTGAAAAATATTATTTAAAAAGTCCGCGCATTTGCCTCAGATAGTCTATGAAAAGTATTATTTATAAAATCCACGCCTTTGCCTCAGATAGTCCTCGAAAAATATTATTAAAAAAAATCGACGCCTTTGCCTCAGATAGTCCTCGAAAAATATTATTTAAAAAATCCACGCCTTTGCCTCAGCTAGTCCTTGATAAATATTATTTAAAAAAATTTAAGAAACCCTCTCCTGTAGCAGATATAGTCCTTGAAAAATATTATTTAAAAAATCCACGCATTTGCCTCAGCTAGTCCTTGAAAAATATTATTTAAAAAATCCACGCATTTGCCTCAGCTAGTCCTTGAAAAATATTATTTAAAAAATCCACGCATTTGCCTCAGCTAGTCCTTGAAAAATATTATTTAAAAAATCCACGCATTTGCCTCAGCTAGTCCTTGAAAAATATTATTTAAAAAATCCACGCATTTGCCTCAGCTAGTCCTTGAAAAATATTATTTAAAAAATCCACGCATTTGCCTCAGCTAGTCCTTGAAAAATATTATTTAAAAAATCCACGCCTTTGCCTCAGCTAGTCCTTGATAAATATTATTTAAAAAAATTTAAGAAACCCTCTCCTGTAGCAGATATAGTCCTTGAAAAATATTATTTAAAAAATCCACGCCTTTGCCTCAGCTAGTCCTTGAAAAATATTATTTAAAAAATCCACGCCTTTGCCTCAGCTAGTCCTTGAAAAATATTATTTAAAATATCCACGCCTTTGCCTCAGCTAGTCCTTGAAAAATATTATTTAAAAAATCCACGCCTTTGCCTCAGCTAGTCCTTGAAAAATATTATTTAAAAAACCACGCCTTTGCCTCAGATAGTCCCTGAAAAATATTATTAAAAAAAATCGACGCCTTTGCCTCAGCTAGTCCTTGAAAAATATCATTCAAACAAACCACGCATTTACCTCAGGTAGTCCTTGAAAAATATTATTTAAAAAATTATTAAGAAACCCTCTCCTGTAGCAGATATAGTGCTTGAAAAATATTATTTAAAAAATACACGCCTTTGAAAAATATTTAAAAAATACACGCCTTTGAAAAATATTGTTTAAAAAATCCAGGCCTTGTGGAGGATGGTGGCTCAAAAAATATTGTTTAAAAAATCCAGGCCTTGTGGAGGATGGTGGCTCAAAAAATATTGTTTAAAAAATCCAGGCCTTTGCCTCAGCTAGTCCTTGAAAAATATTGTTTAAAAATCCACGCCTTTGCCTCAGCTAGTCCTTGAAAAATATTGTTTAAAAAATCCACGCCTTTGCCTCAGCTAGTCCTTGAAAAATATTGTTTAAAAAATCCACGCCTTTGCCTCAGCTAGTCCTTGAAAAATATTGTTTAAAAAATCCACGCCTTTGCCTCAGATATTCCTTGAAAAATATTGTTTAAAAAATCCACGCCTTTGCCTCAGATAGTCCTTGAAAAATATTGTTTAAAAAATCCACGCCTTTGCCTCAGCTAGTCCTTGAAAAATATTGTTGAAAAAATCCAGGCCTTTGCCTCAGCTAGTCCTTGAAAAATATTGTTTAAAAAATCCACGACTTTGCCGCAGCTAGTCCTTGAAAAATATTGTTGAAAAAATCCACGCCTTTGCCTCAGATAGTCCTTGAAAAATATTGTTTAAAAAATCCACGCCTTTGCCTCAGCTAGTCCTTGAAAAATATTGTTGAAAAAATCCACGCCTTTGCCTCAGATAGTCCTTGAAAAATATTGTTTAAAAAATCCACGCCTTTGCCTCAGATAGTCCTTGAAAAATATTGTTTAAAAAATCCACGCCTTTGCCTCAGATAGTCCTTGAAAAATATTGTTTAAAAAATCCACGCCTTTGCCTCAGATAGTCCTTGAAAAATATTGTTTAAACAATCCACGCCTTTGCCTCAGATAGTCCTTGAAAAATATTGTTTAAAAAATCCACGCCTTTGCCTCAGCTAGTCCTTGAAAAATATTGTTTAAAAATCCACGCCTTTGTCTCAGCTAGTCCTTGAAAAATATTGTTTAAAAATCCACGCCTTTGTCTCAGCTAGTCCTTGAAAAATATTGTTTAAAAAATCCACGCCTTTGGCTCAGCTAGTCCTTGACAAATATTGTTTAAAAAATCCACGCCTTTGCCTCAGCTAGTCCTTGAAAAATATTGTTTAAAAAATCCACGTCTTTGCCTCAGCTAGTCCTTGAAAAATATTGTTTAAAAAATCCACGCCTTTGCCTCAGCTAGTCCTTGAAAAATATTGTTTAAAAAATCCACGCCTTTGCCTCAGCTAGTCCATGAAAAATATTGTTTAAAAAATCCACGCCTTTGCCTCAGCTAGTCCTTGAAAAATATTATTTAAAAAATCCACGCCTTTGCCTCAGATAGTCCTTGAAAAATATTATTTAAAAAATCCACGCCTATGTCTGAGATAGTCCTTGAAAAATATTATTTAAAAAATCCACGCATATGTCTGAGATAGTCCTTGAAAAATATTATTTAAAAAATCCACGCCTATGTCTGAGATAGTCCTTGAAAAATATTATTTAAAAAATCCACGCTTATGGTTGAGACAGTCTTTAAAAACTTCATGCCTATGGTTGAGATTGTCCTTCAAAAATATTTTTAGAAAAAATCCACGCCTGTGTTTGAGATAGTCCTTCAAAAATCTTCTTTAAAAAATCCACGCCTGTGGTTGAGATAGTCCTTAAAACATCTTCTTTAAAAAATCCACGCATATAGTTGAGATAGTCTTCTAAAAAATCTTCTTTAAAAAATCCACGACTATGGTTGAGATAGTCCTTGGAAGCTATTATTTAAAAAATCCACGCCTTCGGTTGAGATAATCCTTGAAAATCTTTTTTTAAAAATCCATGCCTACAATCGGGATAGTCCTTGAAAAGTCTTCTTTGAAAAATCCATGCCTATAGTCGGGGTAGTCCTTGAAAAATATTATTTAAAAAATCCACACCTATGGCACAGAGAGTTCTTAAAAATATGACTTTAAAAATCTCCGTGTATTCCCATATGTTTCTAGTGTTATATTTAAATTGATGAAACTTCATTTGAGGATTTGCAAAATCAACAACAACAAGAACAACAAACAAATAAAACTGTGCCAAAAGCGTGCAAACAAAATATGCAAATATGAAATGTTAACACTTGCTGAATTTGTTGTTTATTTTTTGGCAAAAATACTCGGGAATATATTTCTCCACGTGTCGACAGTGGAGGAGATATATGTGTGCGAAGAGCAAATTGGCAAAGGCGAACAAATATTCGTTTGCCTGTCAGCTGATATGTGACAAAATTCTGATAACTTCATAAAATGTAAATATTTGGAAGGACAGTGGGTCTTTCTCATAAGAGATGACTGAAGATGAACTCTTTCCTTAAAAGTACCGACCACAAATAATTCTGCAGAATGGAATTAAAATATCTCCATGGCTGGAAATTTTTAAGATGTCTTGATCGTTGATTTAAATTTTTTCCACCTTATTATTTAATCTAACTGAGCCCCTGAAATCTTTATTTGTTTTTCTAATAACACAACACATCACATCTATCCATTGTTATGGAAATTATTGTTCATACCGAACAATAACATCTCTATCAAACTATCAGACATATTGGAGACTGTCGTCATCCATAATGGTGACAAAAAGATGAACAACAACAACACGACATATACCAAAAAAATGCAAACACTCCATGCCAAGATTTTCGAATATAATGAAGATATTTGTTTGGCTTGTCATACGTGGTAGTGGTTCGTTCGATCGATGTGTTTTCAGCCAAAAACATGAAAACCAAAAAATATGAAGTTGAAAATATTCAACGAACAAAAAACCAGGACTACGAAGATAAAACAACCATAACAAAATATGCAGCTTTTGTATCCTTACTTGCATAGTATATTTTATGGATTTCAAGTTTTTTTTCTGCATGACTTATTGGCTGATGGTTAGAGAGAGATTAGAAGAAAGAAGAACTCAAGGGTTGCCATTTTCGAACAACATATTCATAAACAAGTTTGAAGAATATTTTCAAGGACTTTCAGAACTATAAGGGTGATTTTTTAAAAAACTTTATTCCAGGACTATCTCAACTTTAAGCGCGGAGTTTTTAACAAAATTATTCCGGGACTATCATCCATAGGCGTGGAATTTTTACATAATTTTCTTCAAGATCTATCTCTTCCATAAGCGTAGATTTTATGAGGCGTGGATTTGTTAAAGAATATTTTTCAAGGGCCAACTGAGGCGTGGATTTATTAAAGAATATTTTTCAAGGGCCAACTGAGGCGTGGATTTATTAAAGAATATTTTTCAAGGGCCAACTGAGGTGGATTTATTAAAGAATATTTTTCACGGACCAACTGAGGCGTGGATTTATTAAAGAATATTTTTCAAGGGCCAACTGAGGCGTGGATTTTTAAAGAAGAATTTTTCAAGGGCCAACTGAGGCGTGGATTTATTAAAGAATATTTTTCAAGGGCCAACTGAGGCGTGGATTTATTAAAGAATATTTTTCAAGGGCCAACTGAGGCGTGGATTTATTAAAGAATATTTTTCAAGGGCCAACTGAGGCGTGGATTTATTAAAGAATATTTTTCAAGGGCCAACTGAGGCGTGGAATATTTTTCAATTTTTCAAGGGCCAACTGAGGCGAGGATTTATTAAAGAATATTTTTCAAGGGCCAACTGAGGCGTGGATTTATTAAAGAATATTTTTCAAGGGCCAACTGAGGCGTGGATTTGTTAAAGAATATTTTTCAAGGGCCAACTGAGGCGTGGATTTATTAAAGAATATTTTTCAAGGGCCAACTGAGGCGTGGATTTATTAAAGAATATTTTTCAAGGGCCAACTGAGGCGTGGATTTATTAAAGAATATTTTTCAAGGGCCAACTGAGGCGTGGATTTGTTAAAGAATATTTTGATCAGCTTGAGTATTTAGGGAAAGTCTTTCCGATTTTTTTAAGTGGGACTTTTTCGAGGACTATTAGTAATGGGCTAAATGACTCAAAGCTGGTGATTTTTTAGGGCTTTTAACAATTTAAATATTCGCGGAAAACATTTTTCAAAAATTTAAATTTGGTACTCTCCGACCATTTACCCTTTTTCGGTCTGTTGTGCGTGCTAGTGTTTTTTTTTTATTTTTTGCAATAGCAATAAACTTTGTGTGTGTGACTTGTAAAATTTTTTTGTTGTTTGGTTGTTTGCAGTAACATTCTCAAGGATATGACCGAGGTTTTATGTTGTTGTTGTTATTTTTTGGCATTCATGTATGGAATCTGTTATATTTGTTGCATGTACTCGAATGGGTATACATGATATGCGTATTGTACTCTCAAGTATGTTGTATAAGTGTACAATGTTTTTGTGGTTTCTCTCTTTATAACATTAGAAAGTTGTGTGTTCTGACAGAATATTTTTATAATTTGTAAATTTTCTGCAAAAAAAAAAACCTTTATGGAATTTGTGTGCGTGATTAATAGTTAGCAGGCAATTTAAAATGACTTAAATGAATTAGAAAAAAATTTTATAAAATGTCAACTGTGAAGAAAAAAAATCATGATAGTCTGAGCTCGCACATAGTCCTCAAGACTTTAAAAATTAAAAATTTTAATTAGACACGATTTTTCTCGATAATATTAAAGTTAACAAATTTTTTGAATTTGGAAAATCTTAAAAATAATTTTCCATTTTTCCCATTCGCATACTTATTGCGTACAAAATGCGGCTGAACCTTTTAATAATAATGTCCAAAATAACAACCCTTGTCATGAATATTTCCCATAAACAATACCCAGTTTCATGCTGCTGTTTATTTTTGTCTGAACTTACCTTAATAAAATTAGCAATAAGTCTGGCGCACTCGCCTGTAACGCCACACGTAACGGCGATGAACGGCCACAGGATTCAATTGGAATATCAATGAATCTGTAAATAAATGGAAAGCACAAAATAAGGTTGTTAGTCGAATTGGCGGCACACAATTAGCTATGAAATAATTTCAAATTCGCAAGCAATTAAGGAGGAAAATAGGGGTGTAGCTAAGATATAAAGCGAATAATATTTTTAACAATCAACAGAAGCATGGATTTTTTAAATAATATTTTTCAAAAACCAACTGAGGCGTGTATTTTTTAAGAATATTTTTCCAATGAGCAATAGAGGCATGGAAATAATTTTCAAGGACTATCTGAGTCGTGATTTTTTAAGAAATATTTTTCAAGGACTATCTGAGTGGTGATATTTTAAGAAATAATTTTCAAGGAATATCTAAGTCATGATTTTAATACCCTTCACCACACTGTGGTACAGGGAATTATGTCTTTGTGCATATGTTTGTAACAGGCAAAAGGAAACGAGACAGACACATGGTTCCTTTTGAGAATATGCATAAAATCACTTTCTGAGTCGATTTACGCATGTCCGTCCTTTCGTCTGTCCGTCCATGTATGTTTGTGAACAAAGTACAGGTCGCATTTATGTTCCGATTTGAATGAAATTTGGCATAGGTCACTTATTTGGCCCAAGAACGAACTCTATTGAAATTGGGAACAATCGGTTCAGATTTAGATATAGCTCCCGTATATATTTTCGTCCGATATAGGCACCGACTTCCCCATATATCTTTCGATTTACACGAAATTTGGCACAGCGTAATGAATTAGGCATAGAATGATGTGTGTTAAGTTTCGTGAAAATTTGTTCAGATTAAGATATAGCTCCCATATATATTTTCGTCCGATTTTATGTAAATGGTCTACCAAAGTCCCTATATATCCTTCGATTTGCACGAAATTTGGCACAGCGTAATGAATTAAGTCTAGAATGATGTGTGTTAAGTTTCCTGAAAAGCGGTTCAGATTTATATATAGCTCCCATATATAGTTTCGTCCGATTTTATGTAAATGGTGCACCAAAGTCCCTATATATCTTTCGATTTGCACGAAATTTGGCATAGGGTACTGAATTGAGTGTAGAATGACGTGTGCTGAGTTTCGCGAAAATCGGATAAGATTTAGATGTAGCTCCCATATATATTTTCGTCCGATTTAATGTAAATGGTGCACCAAAGACCCTATATTTGCACGAAATTTGTCATAGAGTACTGAATTAACTCTAGAATGATGTGTGCTAAGTTTCGTAAAAACCGGTTCAGATTTAGATATAGCTCCCATATATAGTTTTGTCCGATTTAATGTAAATGTTGCACTAAAGACTCTATATATTCCTCGATTTACACGAAATTTGGCATAGAGTACTGAATTAACTCTAGAATGATGTGTGTTAGGCTTCGTGAAAATTGCTTCAGATTTAGATATAGCTCCCATAAATATGTTCGTCCGATTTGATGTAAACGGTGCACCAAAGACCCTATATATTCTTTGGAATATATTTTTCGATTTGCACGTACAGAATTGAGTCTGGAATGATGTGTGCTAAGTTTCGTGAAGATCAGTTTAGAAATAGCTCCCATATATACATATATATTCGTCCGATGTTACATAAATGGTGCACCAAACTCCTAATGTTTGTCCGATTAACACGAAATTTTGCACAACGTATCAAATTGACACTTGAATGACGTTATTAGGTTTCTTTTTTTTTTTGAAATTGGTGCAGATGCAGCGATAGCTTCCATGTGTATTTCGAACTGGTGTCTAATTGAGATTAAATTTTCAATAGTGTGGAGTACCGAATAGCGTGTATCCATTTTGCTAAAAATCGTTTTCCATAAATTTGTCCCATGGTACGCAGAGGACTCTAAATCTGCCCGAATGAAATGAAATTTATCATAGGTTACAGATAGACATGACTATGCTCCTTCGAGGGAACATTGACATGCATTTGTAAGGATACATATGCACAATATACCCGAAGTGGTGAAGGGTATCATATTGTGGGCCAGTCCGACTATACTACTTTCCTTACTGGTTTTTTTTTCAATAATATTTTTAAGGACCATCTTCACCATAGACGTTGATTTTTCAAATAATGCTTTTAAAGACTATCTCAAGCATAGATATTTATTTTTTAAATAATATTTTTAAGGCCCATTTTCACCCTAGACGTTGATTTTTTAAATATTTTTTTAAGGACTATCTCAAGCATTGACGTTGAGCTTTTAAATAATATTTTTAAGGACTATCTTCATCTTAAGGACCGTTGAGGACAGTAGCTTGGATTTATTAGAAAAAAAATTTAAGGACAGTCAAGGACATTAGCTCAGATTTGTTACAAAATCCATCGAGGTCACAGCTGTCAATTTTTTAAATAATAAAAGCCACAGATGAGCATTTTTTTAATACTATTTTCCAAATTTATGACCATAGATATGGATTATGTTAGTAAAATATTTAGTAAACAGATAGATAATTCACCCTTCCCTTCTTCTCCCCAAGCTTGAAACAGAATTACCACCTCTCATATTTTATTTGATATAAATTCCCATTAAACGATTCTCACGACTTATTTTCGTTACGCAATTTAGTCTATATTAAATCACAATGTAACTTTTATCTGTCTCTAGATAATTTACGAACGAACGAGCAGACAAACAATCTGTCTCAACTTAATGTATTCCATCACCACTTTTGGATTCCCCCAAAAGATTTCTTCAACATGTTTATTGTTTAAACAAAAATTTCTTTAGAAATAAAAATCTGCAATTGAATTAAGGCATTTGCTTGCAGAGATAAAAATAAATTTTTCTCCATCATACCACCAATCATATATTACACGGTATTTTGGCAAAGTAGAAGGCAAAAACGGCGGACTATACAGATATTTGCGAATATAAATTGTTCTTGGAAAAAATATATTCCAACAAAGTTATTCCCTACAGGCTTGTAGCAAAAAAAAAAGTGAACGAACGATGCGTTGCGATACGAAAGAAACTGTAAAATGTAATTTAAATTCTATTAAGAATTTGTCTACAAATCATTTGATAACTTGGCAGCAGACATTTTGTCTTAGGTGTGTGTGTGTTAGGGTGGTAAGGACACTCATGCACGCACGCTTCACATTCAAAAAAATATAATAGCCCCCTCTTCCCGAACACAGCACACAAAAAAACATTATAAATTGTTACACTGAAAATATACTTGAGATACCCATACTCATCTTGAGATACACATTGAGCATCTGTAGCCGCCACCGAGTCATCAAATTCCCCAATGTAATTTCTATCACATCTTTTGCAAGTAACAACACATCTATATATACGAGTATAAATACAATATTTTTCACCCCTCATGAACAATTTACAAATAGTCTAGCTAGTAGTAGCTGGCCTACTTTAAAATATGCCACTTAGTAGAGCTTTAATGTTAACAAGTGGCTCTTTGGAAATCTTCTTAGTCTTCTCGTTTTGTCTGCGACAGAATTGCTAATATTTTTCGACTAAGTGATGAGAATATTCTTTTTAACGATTTAACATGAAATAGAAATTGTAATAATAATGGGGATTTTCTGTAAAAAAATTGTAAATTGTTTTAATGTTTCTTTTCAATTTAGATTTTTTTGCAGAGCCTATTTTAGGACAATGTGATACTAGGTATTAAGAAAAAATTTTAAATATGGCTAATATGTTCATCGTGTTTTGGTAGAGAGGATAGTATGATGCCATACCTTATACCATACCCAATATCAATTAAAACCAGTAAGGAAAGTAGAAAAGTCGGACTGGGCCGACTATATGATACCCTTCACCACTTTGGGTATGTTCTACATATGTATCCTAAAAGACGTCGCCTTTTTGTGGAACTTTGACATGAAATTGAACGAACTTAAATATGTGATATTTATCTATATGTGAACCGACTAAAATCAATTTCTACACATGTCATTCTGCAACCTATGCTAAATTTTGTAAATCGACTTAAAGCAAACTTGACACATGCTATTCGGTATGCTGCACTTTTTAAAATCTAATCTCAATCAGACACCCATTAATTATTTGGTGTACAATTAGCATGAATAAGTCGAAATTATATATGGAAGCTATACTATATCTGTATCTGAAAGATATATAGGGACTTTGGCGCCCCTGGCGCGGACGAAAATATATATGGGAGCTATATCTAAATTTGAACCGATTTTCACGAAACTTAGCACACATCATTGTGGACCTAATTCAGTATGCCATACCAAATTTCGTACAAATCGAAAGATATATATATATATATATATATATGGAAATCGAAAGATGTATACACCTTAAATCGGACGAAAATATATATGGGAGCTATGTCTAAATCTGAACCAATTTTCATGAAACTTTGCACACATTTTTAAGACTTAATTTAGTACGCCATGCCAAAATTCGTGCAAATCAAAAGACTTTGAAGGACTTTGGTGCACAATTTACCCTAAATCGATTTATTTATTTTGGTACGATATACCAAATTTCGTGCCAATCGAAATATATATAGGAACTTTGGTGCACCATTTACCTGATTTTGCACCTGAACCGATTTTGCCAAATTTCAATAGGGGTTGTTCTTGGGACTAACAAATGAGCTGTGCCAAATTCCATCCAATTCGAATCATATAAGCGACCTGTACTTTGTTTACAATTTAACATGGACGGACCGATAGATAGACGGACGGACATCCATAAATTGACTTGGAAAGTGATTCTATGCATATTCTCAAAAGGAACCATGTGTCTAGCTCGTTTATTTTTGCCTGTTGCAAACATATAGGAAGTGATGCCAATGTGGTATACCCATTTGTTTTTAGATTGCCAAATTTTTATTTTTTTATCCGATTAAATTTAAATTTTGCACATAACATGCTACATGTGTTGTCTTTCCATGTATCAATTTGAAAATAAAATTATTCTAACAATTTAAGAGATATTTGAGAAAATATTTGAAATTCCATTAAAAGTGATTTTAAACCCAGTAAGGAAAGCAGTAAAGTCGGACGGGGCCGACTATATGATACCCTTCACCACTACGGGTATATTAAACAGCATTATTAACATGAAATTGGATGAAATAAAACATGTGATACTTATCTAAATGTGAATCGGACTAGATCTATCCATAAACATGTCATTCGTTTGGGACAAAAGTATGAAAATCGACTTCAAACAAATATCAATATGTCATCCGTTGGGCTATGTCTGTACTTCTAGAAAACGTAACTACGTTATTCTATGCTCAATTTGGTCCGGTAGTACAAAATGAAAAAATTCGCTGTTGCAAACATAAATTTACTGTGAAAGAAATTCATTTCGGGGGGGCCCGGGCCCCCCAGGGCGCCCCCCTGCGTACGCCCCTGGAAGCTATATCCAAATATGAAACTATTTCAACGAAATCTCAACCGATTTTTACGAAACTTGGCACACAAAATTCTGGACTAAATTCAGTACGCTATGCAACATAAGAACTTTGGCATTTAAATTAAATCGGACGAATCTATATATGAGAGCTATATCTAAATCTGAACGATTTTTCCCAATTTCAATAGGGTTCGTCCTTGGGCCAAATAAGTGACTTGTGCCAAATTTTATCCAAATCGGATTATAAATGCGACCTGTACTTTGTTTACAATTTAACATCTACAGACGGACAGACGGACGGACATGCATAAATCGACTCAGAAAGTGATTCTATGCATATTCTCAAAAGGAACCATGTGTCTATCTCGTTTCCTTTTGCCTGTTACAAACATATGCACAAAGACATAATACCCTGTACCACAGTGTGGTGAAGGGTATAAAAAGTGAAGGTAATGTGGTATACCACATGATGTTAATGTGGTATAGTATAATTTTCACTTCCAATTGATATCTTATATAATTTATTGTTTTTAAGGAATGCGAATTAGCTCAAGATTTCTGTCTGTTAAGATTTTGAACGGATAGGTTGAGTGGAACTTTAATTTTTAATATGTAATAATGTCTACACATGGCAATATTTAATTTTTGTACGGAGAAGTCGTTAAAACTCATAGCCTTTGTTTTTCATCCTTGTTGTTCGTGGTAGACTCTCGTAGAGTACAAATGTTTCAAATAGTAATGAGATTTTGTCCAGTACTGGCTTTTTTCATGCAGACTCAAGGTATACCACATTACCTGCACTTGTGTTTACTGAAGAAATGTTTAGTTTTTTTTTCCTAAGTTGGTGATTAGTGGTGCAATCGCGCATGTTATTTGATTTTTGTTCATACTAATTATTTTAATGCTTTAGTAATAACGATTAAATTACATCCGTAAAACAAAAAACTATTTTTAAACTTGAACCGAAAAAAGTCATTTTCATGAAAAATTTAATTTTTCGTACTGATTCTCAACGTGATTTAAATATATTAAACAGATCAATGCTATTTTATTTTTTTGAGAACAGCAAACTATAGAACACGTATCAGTTCTTCTAAAATTTTCAGTTTACAAAAAAGTGACTATACCACATTGCCAACCTATACCACATTTGCATCACCTCCTCTATGCACAAAGACAAATACCCTGTACCACAGTGTGGTGAAGGGTATACAAATTGAAAGAAAGGTATTTGAGAGTTAGTATCTACTTAACATATATGAGGGACCTATTATAGGTGTGAACTAAATGTCGACTATATGTGTAAACAATTAAATTTTGAGAAATATTTTCCTTTAAAAGTTTTCCTAGAAATGCCTTCTCATTGAAAATTTTTTGTATGTAAAATGCAATATAGAACAAGGACATAGAGTAGCACATTTCATGGCATGTCACACATACATATATGCATTGTAAGCCTCTTCATGGAATTAAAGTTAATGTCATTTTTCGGGTGTCATTTCTTATGACAAGACAAGTAAAAATGTTAAAGATGACAGTATGAACAAGACAGAGAAAGAGAAATGGTATGAATGTGTGGTTGTGAGGTTATGTGGATGGTTGGCAGTAGAACAGCACCAACAAAACCCAAGTGTTTATTAAATTATATATGTATGTACGTACGAATAGCATGTGTAGGCTTATGTTTATGTCAACAAAAAATAAGACCAAAACAAATATAGCAACAACAACAATAACAACCACCATCATACAAATGAAGCAAAATACTAAGAATTACAACAATGTTTTATTCTGGTTTTTGTTGTTGCTGTTACCTTACATTTATTTAATTAAAATAAATGCCTTTACATGTTAGCTCCTAAACATTAAGTAGTAAGTTTCTTCTTTTTTTTGCGAACTTCAGCAATAGGAAGAAAATTTCGGAAGAGAAAAAAATCCAAGATTTCTTTTGTTGTTCTTTGTTTGGTAAAGAATACACAAACACGCAACTTTTGTTCTCATTTGGCATAAACACCATTAACATGATTATGTAGCAAAGATGAATATTAAACAAGTCAAACTTCGTTGAATATCCTTTAATTTGGTCGAATTTAACCCTACGGTCAATAACCAAAAAAGTATACGTAGATCAATAACCGTGGTACATTTGTACCCATCCAAAGATAGCTCTGTAACTCATTAAAAAATTGGACTATCGTGAGGTTTTTTGTTTTAAATTAGTCTATGCGGATCTGGTCTAGATGTAGGAACTCAAAATTATATATACATTAAAATAATATATATTTAAATCTATGCTTAAATGATAATCTATCTAAAACAATCATAGTAAATTCGTTATAGTTTTCGAATGTGTTAAGCTTTTTTAGTTATTTTTTTATTGGGGTCTTATTTAGGTGTTCCTCAACCCCTCTGCAAATTTTTGTGGCCCTAGAAAACATGGGGCCATCAGGGCGACTCGTGGAAGTCAGAAACTACCCTGGTTTTCCTTTGGTATACAGGGACTAAAACAATTATTATTGCCAATTATTCACATTTTATGAGTTTAGAGATTGTGGTTGACACATTTTTAACACTATTTAATACTTTAAAACGTTATTTAATGATAGTTTATATATTTAAGCCAATTTAGGATTGTAATAAATCCGACTAATTCGATTATAGAAAAAGTTTCAGGCCCAATATGAAGAATAATTGGATAATAACTCACAATAATCATTGTTTTTGTCGCTGTATACCAAGGGAAAATCAGGGTAGTTTCTGACTTCCACGAGTCGCCCTGATGGCCCCATGTTTTCTAGGGCCACAAAAATTTGCAGAGGAGTTGAGGAACACCTAAATAAGACCCCAATAAAAAAATAACTAAAAAAGCTTAACCCATTCGAAAACTATAACGAATTTACTATGATTGTTTTAGATAGATTATCATTTAAGCATAGATTTAAATATATATTATTTTAATGTATATATAATTTTGAGTTCCTACATCTAGACCAGATCCGCATAGACTAATTTAAAACAAAAAACCTCACGATAGTCCAATTTTTTAATGAGTTACAGAGCTATCTTTGGATGGGTACAAATGTACCATGGTTATTGATCTACGTGGGTAATAACTTTAAAAAATTGTAAAAATTATATATATGGAAAATATTTATAATTTTTTTCTTCGATTATGTGTGAAAATACCTCAAGAATGATTCCTCAAAATTTGATCCAAATATCTCCATTATTAAAAATTTTACAGCATTTTTATTCAAAAAAAGGTACAAATGTACCCGGTTATTGACCGTAGGGTTAATTAAGGAGAAAATTGTAAGATATGTAGCCTTCACCATTCCATAACATATCATTACATATAATCTTAAAACAAACAGTGAACATTATTTTTATATTTCTTAAATGTTTTGTTTCGTGACAAAAATTTTAGTTGGTATAAATATTTAATTTTTTTTTTGAAATGTGTTCCAAGATGACTATGTCTCTTGAAACCAAACCACATGGCATACATAAATACGTCCTAAGGAGAAAATAACAAAAAATTCCAAGGACACATATACTTACTTGACCATACGTTCCTGTTCATAACGTGCTATCCAACAGGGCAGTGTCATATCAAGACTTGTTGCATGATGTAGAAAATAAACCATAGCTCGGGTATTCTCATCCTTTTTTTGTAGGCATATGGCAGGCAATTGGTGTAGCAGATGTGGCAAAGAATATTATGGGAGATGAGATAAAGGAGAAGAAAAACAGCAAAAATGTTAAATAGAGGTAAAGTTCATTAATATTGTCAAATAAAAAAGCAAAAGTTTCTTAGCATAGCAACTACGAGGGTCGTTCAAAAATTTTCGATTTCTCAAGAACATATATTTAAGATTCGGGATTTTTACAAGAAAGTTTTTTTATATAAGAATAACATTGGGTCTTCTTAAACACTATTTTAAAGACCTTCTGATTTGCTCTGAGATGGTTTTCGTGTATATACTATAAAAATATAAAAATATATATATATATAATATATATACTATAAAAATACATACCGGTCCTAAAAGACCTATTGTTCTTACAGACTTTGTGGTCTTTAGTATAAATACCCTCTGATCTTTATTAAGAAGACCTTATTGTTCTCTATAAGAACTCTATTGGGAGATCTCTTCTATCGTATAAAAAGACATCTTATTTTGCTATTAGAAATTGTCTTCGTCTTTTATAAGAAGAGGTATTCATATTCTAAAAGAACCTTTAATCATATCAGAAATCGAAGACTTCTTGGTCTTTTAAAACAAGACCTTCTGATCTTCTATAAGAAGACCTCCGGTTCTCCTAAACAAAGATCTACTGGTCTTCCATACAATTATCGTCCAATCTCCTATAATACGAGAAGGTAGAATACCTCTTTTTATAGAACGATCCCCAGGTTTTCTATCAGAAGACCCTTTTGTCTGCAATAGGAGAGTCATGTGTTTCATTATAGGAAAACATTTTGGTATCCTATGTCTTTTAAATAATGGCCTTCCACTGTTCTATAAGAAGACCTTCATATCTTATATAAAATTACCGTCCAGTCTTTTATATTCAATATCTTTTGGTAATCTACAAAAAGACATTCTGTTCTTCTATGAAGCCCTCATATTCTGTTTTAGTGATACCTCTTGTACTTCTCTGAAAAGGTAGTATATCTCATTTTCTACTAAAACTATCCCTTGGATTTCTGTCAATATAAGGTCATATCGTCATATATAAGAAGATCTTCCGACCTCCAACAAGAAACCTTCTCGCCTTCCATAAGGATACCTTCCGATCATCTATTAGGATACCTTCCGATCTTCTATAAGAAGACCTTCCAAACTTTTATAAGAAGGCCTTCCGATCTGCTATAAGATGTCATCTAGATCCTATATAAAAACCATCTGATCTTCCGATTTTCTATAAGAAGATAAATCCGTGGTTCTTTATTATAAGATAACTTACTCTTATTGATGAAGGCATTTTGGTCTTCTATTAGAGGACCTCTTTGTTTTCTATTGTAAATCCACATGATATTCCACTCTCTGGCCTTCTATAAGACGATCACTTGGCCTTTTAGGAAGACTATATATATTTCTAAAGTAATAAAGAAAACCTGAATGTGATCATCAACTATTCGTTTATTGTTTTCGAAGAATTCTGCATTACTATTTATATACTTTTAATGCCCTCAACCCTGATAGGTGGGAGTAACAAGAAATCATAGTGAGTCAAGGCGCATTCGGGTTAGCTGTTATGTCCAGGTTTTTTTGCCATGCTTTCAGCCAATGTATGAGAGTTAGCATTATAAATGTTTTTTTTTATTATTTTTCTGAAGGTTTTAGTGAAAATTTGAGATATTCAACTCAGAATTGAGTTCTTACGTTGCTATTGTCCCCGCATAATATAATATACTTGTCAAAATCTTGAGCATATAATTAATATTAATTTATGTTACATACAAGGCGTATGAATAATAACATAACAATAACATATTACTATATATTACTATATTACTGTTATTGTTAATTGTAAACCTTATCCATTTATTTATTATTTCATTTCCAATAATATACCGCGACTTCTTAAAAGAAATCAAACTTTGATTGCATTATGGAAACGTCAACAATTGATGGAATTATGTCGAAAAATGCCCAACCCCGCCAGTTTCACTTTCCTTTCTTATATTTATTATTACTTACTTACTCAATACTTTTTCTTAAAAAAAAAGAAATACCAAAATATTTACCTGATCTCGAAAGTCACTACGCCAACCGGCAATAAAGTGCGGTGCATGGGTACCAAACAAAGCGCCCAAGAATATACGTTCGAATGTCTTTTCGCATGCATAAATTTCCTCTGTAAAGAAATAAAAGGACAATGAATGTAAGATGGCAATATAAAAACGAGGATAAGTGGAAATTAATGACGATATGTCTGTTTGTTTAATTCTTTTCCCTTATTCTTATTCTTTGCAAACATATTAAAGACAGTGTGTGTGAGTGGATTACAAAGGGCTTGAAATAAAACGCATTGTAAACTCGTTTTTAAGATGATGGTGTACACCATAACGTATAATTATTATTATTTCATTTGTACACCAAGGCGTATACATATTAATCATGTGATTAACATGTATACGTTACTGTGTACGTGAGGGAGAGATGTAGTGACATTCGAATTTAAAAATTATAATTTTTTACATTACTGGTACTAATTAAATTAAAATTCGTTTAAAGCTGAATATAAATTCCATTCATAAATTTTTCTAAAAATAACAATATCCCCATATTATACGAAATTTGTCATTTATTGCCAGCTTCATGTCGTTTCATACAATTTAATAATATGCATGCTGTCCTGGCATTATGGGGAAATACGATTATTATAGTCGACAAAAACGCATTGATGCGTACTGAAAATTTAGACCTCTCTAAAAGCAGTATTTTTCATTTACGCTTCAATGATTTGCATTGCGTTGGCTTTCAAGTGCCAAAAGTGAAGGACTGCAAAAACATCGACAACTGCAAATGTTGAGCTCTGCACAGGCTTGCTTGTTGCACGTTCATTATATGGTAGAAGAATTTGTCGAGGCATAAACATGGAAAACATTTAAATTTCTACTTAAACTTGTTGAATGAAGTGCGAAACAATGGCGTTTGCCAGAAGAACGATAACTGCAGCAGCAACATACAACTGTGATATTGTTGTCGTTAATGTGTCGATGTGGAAATGACGCGACAATATGGTTAAACGGGTATAGAAATTTTAAAAATTTGTGGATTTTTGAGGAGCTGAAGGCTACTAGAGATGATATCAAGGGACAATTTATCGACGAGCTAAAGAGAACCTTTTACAGCTGAAGGAATCTTTATAGATAGAACGAAGGGAGTATTTCATAGTCGAACTGAAGAGAGTCTTCCATAATCGAGCTGAAGGGAGTCTATCAGAGAAGAGTTGAAGGGAATCTATCATAGAAGAGTTGAATGATGTCTTCTATAGACGACCTGAAAGTTGTCATTCATAGATGATCCTGAATAGAGTCTTTCATAGACGAACAGAAGGAAGTCATTTATAGGGGAGCTAAAGAGAAACATTCATAGCTGAAAAGAGTCTTTCATAGACGATCTGAAGACAAGCTTTATACACGAGTTTAGGAAAGGCTTTAATAACGAGCTGAAGTGCGGATTTATACGAGCTGAAGGAAAAATTTACAGACGAGCTAGTGGTAGATGAATGGTGTATTTATAGACGAACTGATGGAAATATGAATTCAATTTGTTCATACTTTATGGTACCTCGGGTATAGTCTTCCTACAAATCCATAAATACGGGTTTCCCTTGATATGAAGGCCATATCGTGTAGGTCGAATATTTTCTAATTTTGACAAAAAAAAAAAAATGCAATGGGTAATGGGATATTTGTTCTCTGTATCGAAAAATAAACTGACCTTCCTCTCTTGTATTACACTGACTTTTACCATAGACGACCGGAGGCCGGAACTATTATTTGGTTGTTTATTTATTAATAGGTTGAATCTTCATCTGATTTAGATACAGATTCAGAATATTCTTATACATACGCTTACCCTAGAACATTTAACCCAACTACAAATTTTTAAATTCCCTTTTGTATAATTTGCTGACAATTTTCACCCTGTGTGTTACTGTGCCGGGAAAATGGTTGTTTTGAATATTTTATACGAGTATTTAATTCTCACATAGCCACATGTACAGGCATACAAACATACAAATTGTTATGTTTTTGGTAAACAAATGAATATATAAATGTCTGTGTATGCAAAGAGAGATTGGTCTATTGGCAATGTAAACAAACAAACACCCAAAGAGAAAAATATGTAAATATTTATGAATTTAGGATTTTTGACATTTGCATTTAACATACATAGAACAATTGTGACGAATTACACATACATACATAAATACATAAACATAGAATTTATGAGAAGAGGTTTCATATACCACTCATGGATATACATATGGAAATAATTAGTCGGAATTTTATTAGATATGAAGGGTTATTAAAGAAACAAAAAAGAATCTGGTGGGAATGAACTGGGTTATAAATGAAAATCGAATGAAGTCTATTAAAAAAATTCGAAAATCATCTTGGCTGGCCCACTTAAAACTCGGAGGATACGCCAAGAAGCCAATATTCGCATCTTGTGGCTCAGAACCCCCAAGAATTTTTGTTGAGAAGCCTCTCCACTCCATACTTATAGTTTGGTATGTTGTAATGTATGGACCTTACTTTTTTAAAAATAAGGTTGATTTTCAACAAGACAGTCTTTTGCGAGAAAGGCCTTGGGACCGAGGTATATCGCAAAGAGGTGATGACAATTTACCAATGAGTGTGATTTAATATAGAATGCGGCAGGATTCGAGGACAGCACTTTGCGATTTGACTATGCGAAATTTCATTAAACAGATATTTTCTAGTATGCGTGGTCGCTATGAAATTTATACTAACCCGGTCCTTATACCAAATTTTCAATATTTTTACCCAATTTTTTTAGATTTTCAGCGGATACATGCCCTCTATGCAGAAAATTTCCAATGTAGGTTCATATTTTGAAACAGACATTTAAAAATCGTGCGAGGTGTTTGGGAGGTCCTAGACACATTTTCCAACTTAAATTTCTGCAAATTGATATTTTGAGTTTTCCAGACCGTGTTATCTCTCGAAGGGGTGATCAAAATTGGCCATTTTACACCTAACAGCACAGGGTCGATTCAAGACCTAAAGAATAGAATTCTTTGCGATGTGGCAATGTAAAATTTCCTGAAATGGTCATGAAAGCAGGCTCGCTATGACACTTTACACTCCGGGTTCTTGAAAGGTAAAGGACATCCTTCATCCCTGATAAATGTTTTGAAATAATCAGCATATAAAAATCACTCGGAATTTTAGGTGTTTTGAAAGACCTAGCCACATTTTCAAACGTACATTTATAGTTTGGGATATATTTTACACCTTACGACATCTAACTTTGGAGCTACGTGAAATATAAATTGAGGACAGAAAGCAGTCACTTTCCATTTGACATCGGGAAATTTCATTCAAAAGGATAAGATGGTCCGTTTGAAATTTGTACTTGCAGCATATAGGGCATTCTGAAAACAAATTTTCAAATAGTCTCATGATTTGACATAGAACATTTATAGGGTCCGATTTGTAATTGTGTATTTCGAATTTTAAGAGAATAAAATACTACCCCCCAATATGAAGTCCCGTCTCATTTTATGATCTTGTGAACGTTTTCTAACCAATGATTCTTTAAATTGAATTTTCAAGGTTTTAGACTCCCACAAAAACAACATCCTCCTAAGTTTTAAAAATGCTCTTGAATATTAGGTCTTTTAAAGGTATTATCCAGATTTTTAAACTGAAATTGTTGTAATTTTAATTTTGTGTTTTCAGAGGATCGAAAACCTTTTGGCTAATATAAAGTAGTCGCCCATTTTAGCTGTTTTTAAGGCCCTTGTCGTATTTTACAATTGTACAGATCTATTTATTCAAATTGGCAACCCGGATGTTTTTTGTTTCTGTTGTTGTAGTAGCAGCCTTATAGCCTAGACAGACGACAGCCTTAATTTGCATTAACACTGTTAATGCAAATTAAGGCTGTCGTCTGTCTATGGTATTATTGCTTTTACACAATGGACTGGGGTGACAGACGTTGGCGTATAACTCGGGTCGTTTCGGATCGTAGACCCCTCTATCGTCGAAACATTTCTGACGGTAGTGACTCTACATAACCCCCAATATAAAGGTCAGGCCCCATTTTAGGGGTTGTAAAAGGTCCAAGCAAGGTTTTCTAACCACTAAATCTGTAATATTATTTTCAGACTCCCTACAAAAACAACTTCTTCCCAAGTTGTTTTTATAAGGATTTTAGATGTTTTGAAGGTCCTACCCTCATTTTGAACTAACGTGGCTGCATTTTGAATGTCGTGTTTTCAAAGGTTAGAAAATCTTGGCATAATCCAAATTGTAGATACATTTTTAATGGTCGGTAGTACTATTTTTCAACCGATGTGAAGTATTTTTAAGGTCCTAGCCGAGTTCGCAAAAAAGGTTTTGGGCATAAATTTCTACTTAAGTAGTAATTTGTTATTTTCAGTTGTGGTATGTTACGATTTACGTCCTACCAAAAATTATTAATATTAGTCCAACTTTTAGGGAAGCCTACATATAACGTTACACCACAAATATTTTTGGTAGCTTGAAAATTAATATTTTTGGGATTCTCATTGAGTAGGAAAAATCCCTACAAAAAGTTATCAACATCGGCCCATGTTTCCGGGTAGCCTCCATATTCGCTATTTTGGACGGCTTTGAAAATGTTAGTCAACAAATTCGTTCTAATTTAATTTTACAGGTTCACATGGGGTTTCAAATGTTTCCTACTAAATATTTTCCTTCTAAATATGATCAATATTGATCAATATGATCAATATTTTTGGAAATCCCGAATTTCATTTACAACATTCGTAATAACTACAATTTTGTATTTCGTCTTCTCAGAGGCAAATTTCAATATAGGTCTATTTTTTATATAGACCCCATTAAAAACCATCTCTTATTTTTTGTAATTTGCAAATCCTAACTGCATTTTTCCAAGGAAGTGGCTGTAATTTGGCGTAATTTCTTAGAGCAGAAAATGTCAATAGAAATCCTCCCATATATATATATATATGGAACTATGACATATTTATTTCATGTTATGGTGATAATTTGTCGATAATTTTTACAAGGTGTCATAAATCGTCATTTTGAAATATTACAAAAAATGTACAGCCCCTTCTTGAGATTCAATCCGATGAAATATATATACACCATATATACACCAATTTATCAACTTCACTTATAAAATGAAACCGACAATTTGATACACACTCCATAAATTATTAGGAGCTCCTATCCTCTCCTCTCTTTCTCCTCCCTCTCAGCGGATGGTAAATATAAATTATGTTTAATTGCAACATAATTTATATTTACCATTAAACACACCAAGCTAACAAAGCTTGGTCAAAGCCAACACAACGCCCTGGTTGGTTAGTTAGTAAACACCAAAAACGATAATCATGTTTAAATAGTTTATCTTCTGCCATGGCGATTCACATAATTTCGAATAAAACGAATATCAACAACAACAACAAAACGATAACATGTTTACACCTCTCTACATACATTACTACACGACCAATGCTGTAGTGATAGCATTGTGCGAATGGTTCTAGAGATGTTATACTTACCCAATAAAACCACAACGACCGCAGAATCTCGTACACCCCAATCCCAGCAAGTACGCAAGGCAATATACAAGATGTTATGGTATTTGCCCATTAAACAGACCTGCGAAAGAAATTGGAAAGAAAAGTCAAATAGGTGTTTTGTGGCAGGGGGAGAGCTGAGAATTTAGAACATAGATTATGGTTCAGTTGGGTTTGGTATATGGTTGATACAGTTTTGGGTAATTTATTTTTATGTTAATTGGATTAATTAGAAAATATAAATTGTGATTATGGAACAAAAATTGTGTGTGTGTGTGTGAAAACATTTCAAGACATTTTTATTGGAAAGAAAATAAATGTGTTCATATACCGATAAGGATAATATTGTAAACAGAATATATGAAGAAAAAAGCTGAAAATATGATATTCTAATTTTAATAAAATTAAGTTGATTCCTAAGCCCGTGGATCATACAAAAAAGCTGATTTAACCAGTAAGGAAATTAGTAAAGTCGGACGGGGCCGACTATATGATACCTTTCACCACTTTGGGGATATACTACATATGTATATTTACAGATATCGTCTTTTCGAAGGAACATTCACATAAAATTAAACGTACTTAAAAATGCGATCTTTATAAGTAAACCGACTGACATCAATCCTTACACATTCTGCAATCTATTCTATTCTATTAAATTGACTTTTAGCAAACTTTGCGCACGCTATTCGGTATGCTTCACTGTTTAAAATGTAATATCAATCAAGCACCCATTGATTATTTAGTTTACAATCAACATGAATATGTCCAAAATATATATGGAATCTATGCTATATCTAAATCTGAACCGATTTCAAGGAAACCTATAGAGATTAATTTAGCTATGGATCTTTACACCATTTACTTAAAATCCGAAGAATGTATATATAGGAGGTGTATGTAAATCTGAACCAATTTCAAGAAAACTTGACACACACAAGTACATTGTACAAAATTGTGTGCGGGTCGGCCAATCTTTTGTTCTTTAGTGCACAATTTACATTAAATCGGACGAAAATATATATTGGAGCTATATCTAAATCTGAACCGATTTTCTCGAAACTTATCACACATCATTCTGCTCCTAATTCAGTAGCCTGTGCCAAATTTCATGCAAATCGAAAGATATATAGGGACATTGGTGCACCATTTACCTTAAATCGGACGAAACTATATATGGGAGCTATATCTAAATCTGAACCGATTTCCCGAAACTTATCACACATCATTCTGCTCGTAATTCAGTAGCCTGTGCCAAATTTCATGCAAATCGAAAGATATATAGGGACATTGGTGCCCCATTTACCTTAAATCGGACGAAAATATATATGGGAGCTATATCTAAATCTGAACCGATTTTTCCCAATTTCAATAGGGTTCGTCCTTGGACCAAATAAGTGACTTGTGCCAAATTTCATCTAAATCGGATTATAAATGTGACCTGTACTTTGTTTACAATTTAACATCTACAGACGGACAGACGGACGGACGGACGGACATGCATAAATCGACTCAGAAAGTGATTCTATGCATATTCTCAAAAGGAACCATGTGTCTATCTCGTTTCCTTTTGCCTGTTACAAACATATGCACAAAGACATAATACCCTGTACCACAGTGTGGTGAATGCTTTTCAGCTATGCAGAGCTCTAATATTCTGCATTTTTTTTTTGAATCAGAGTAAATATATTCATTTAGTACACCCTATACTCAGTATTTTGGAGAGTTTTAGAAATGTTTTTCAGCCGAATTCGCTCAAATTTGATTTACAGGATCTCGTGGGGTGTCAAACCTTCCTACCAAAAATTATCAATGTAACATTTCCAAACCATGGGGCTCTGGTTATGGTCAAGGACACGCATATGACTTTCGGCTACGTTCAGATGATATTCCGGGGATAAAATGGATCGAAAACTTTGTTTTTATGATTTTGTAGTCCATTCGCATCAGCCGAACTTCGCAAATTTTCCATGAGGAAGGTGATCTGATGAACTAATTCGAATAATTTTTAATTCCAACCAATCAAGAGAGTGCAAGTATCGCAAAATATTTTCCACGCTCGGAATATATATCCGCAGAAAATTGGAGATCCGTGGTAGATCTGTTCGGTTTTAATTTGGTAGACCTCGTCCGATAATTTGGAGACTTTAGCCACATTTCAAACCGATGGGGATGTAATTTGGTACAAATGGTTGTGGAAGGCTAACTTATAAACAAATTTGTGCGTTTGATATAACCAAGTCTGGATATAACCCCACCTAAAAGTTCCGCTACCTTTTTGGTATTAATAAATTGTTAACGGAATTTTCTCATGGAAGTGACAATGATTTTATATATCAGAGTGCTGATGAATAAAAAATAATTTAAAAAGTACCTTTAAAGTTTTCCAACTAGAGAGTCTGTACTTTGGAATGCTACTTTTCCCCGTTTTAAGTATGTTTATGATCCAAGGAACATTTTCCAGACAATATTGCTATAACTAGATATTGGGGATTTTCAGGATAAAAAACCTCCAGGCAAAAAATAGTATATGTCCATTTATGACATAGAAGAAGAAAAATATATTTAGAGAAAAAAGTTTATATGGGACCACATCTTCGATGTTTTGAATATTTGCTGCAATTCCCAGAAGTTTCTGAAGTGGCTAAAATTTGGCATTCCATATTCCTGGAAAATAAAAACTTATTCCCACGTTCATTGTTGGTCAATGTTTTTTCTTCGATGGCAGGTCCCGTTTAATGTTCAATATTTTAGTTTTTTGAAAAATGTATCTCTATTTTCTTGTCGAAGTGGCAGAAATTCAACATTCCGAATTCCTTGTGAATAAAAGCTGTCAACATAGGTCAAAGGTTTTTTACTTAGAACCTTAATGTTCTGTATGTTTAAGTTCCTAGCTTAATTTTCCAACCTGAGGGTATATAATTTGATATTTAATTTTCTCAGACCATAAACAACATTCTAACAGAAAACTTATAACGACAAAGTCCCCCTATAAAGACGTCGACCGATGTAAGGTATTTTGAATGGACATTACATAGGGGATGGTACAAACACACATTAAAATCCCTTGCTGTCCTTTTTCCAGAGAGAGTTAATTATGACATATTACAAGGCTAAAAATAATGTTTTCATATTCACCAACAAAAACTAATTAATAAAAAATAATTTTTATCCTTACATCACCATTGGCGTCCTTTTGCTCACGATGATAACGGACAGCAGACAGTACAGCAATGCGTGCCACCTCCTCGGTTTGCATATTTTGACCTTCAAACATAAAAATCAACATTTTATTATTCGTGAATATTTAATGTTCAACATAATAAACTTACCATCACTACAACCACCGATTATGGCATTTAAATGATCCAAAACATCTCGGCGCGATGAACGATCCTGTAGTCCACTGCGGCTAATTTTATCCAATGTATCCGTGTAAAAACATTCAAATATAAAATCCATTATGGAAATTCTGCAGCACAAGCCTCAATATTTAAATTGCTAACACCAGTCACAGCAAACTATCATTGACTGTTTATTTGTTTTTCCTTCGAATTTCTGTTATGCCGCAACTAATTCAAAAAGAAACGACATAATGAAACCCTACAAATATTTTACGCCAACTATCGCTATTTCTTACAACAACAATTCAGTGACAAGTTGTTTGTTATTACACATCAAGTTTATTGTATGACCATTACATATAACAACTACCACCATTGAGCTTATTTCGGAAAATAGTTTTTAAATTATTCAACGTTAATTTTCATGTTCTAGGAAAACGCACTATATCGGAAAAACAACATAACTGGCAAACACTTGACCTAACCCAACACAGCCCCTCGAACACACTCGTCCACACACAAACTGTTCCCACTTGATAATTCTCTCAATTGGTTATGTTTATAAAATACAATTCTTGTTGGTGGTTTTCTTTGGTTCGAAAATGCCGGTTAAGTGTAACGAATTTTAAGAAATCTCAAACAAAACTAAACTCTGTACCCAGTCGTGTTGATATGAAAAGTATACATTTAGGCACTCTTGAGGGAAAATACATTTTCTCTCTTTTAAAAGAGAGTTTGTTTGAGAAGAGATTTTCGTAACCTAACCGGCTTTATTTGACATCAACACGTTGTATTTTCACGTTGTATACAGGGTGTCGTAAAAATGTGAGATGGAGAATTTTCGAAATATTTTCGAAATTGGGTAGGATACATTATATGGGTTCTAAAAATACGGGGTTTCATTCTAAACGATTCTAAAACGATTTTTTCAAAAATTCTGCAAACCCTAATAAATTAATGATTTACTTGTTTAGCCAGGACATTGTGCCCGTTGGAAGGGAAAATTCCTGGAAATATAGCACAGGACAGATGTATATTATGTGGTCGATCGTCTGGGTTTTGGCACCGCACCCACAGATGGGGTCGTGCTTGTGAAAAAACGGTGGCGATTTTAATTACGCCATCGTTTACGCGGTAGATAGAATTCAGTTTTTGTGTTTTATAGGTTCAAAATATACGGCTGCTAC
This sequence comes from Musca vetustissima, assembly GCF_032173495.1. Taxonomy (NCBI): domain Eukaryota; kingdom Metazoa; phylum Arthropoda; class Insecta; order Diptera; family Muscidae; genus Musca; species Musca vetustissima. The sequence goes on from NW_026882507.1 coordinate 169,564, forward strand.
GAACCAAGGAGTTCCACATTGATATCCAAGCAATCGAGATATTGAAAGTTTATCTGTGTAGTTATTCATCTCGAATTGATTAGTATTTACTGGAGTTTATTATGAATGCATTTACAATTAATAGATATAGATTAAGGGTATTAGCATTTTTGGCGATTACTCCTGGGAAGAGAACATGTTGTCCCTAGTTATCAGTCTCACGATGAAGTTCAGCTGGGTGTCAATTATACATGGTAAGGGATGATCGACTCAACAGCAGTGAAACCAACAGCTTCGGTTTCCATTTTATACCCTATATAACTACGTTGTAAGGGTAATATAGCTTTGCCTGTAACGCCGCGAAATATTGGCCCTAGACCACCTTTTAGTATACCGATCGTCATATCTCGACTAGCTGGGTCAATCTAGACATGTGTCTCCGTCTATATGTCCATTATAATATGTAAACACGCTACAAGCCACAGTCAAGGATCAATCTTCACGAAATTTTGCATGTAGGACCGATTCTGGCCAATGACTGATCTGATTCGTTAATATTTAAGAGATGAAATATTCGAATGGCTGTCTTGATAATAAAGGGTCTATATTTGGCGGGTCAAACGAATTATGTTTTATGGATGTAATTTTTACTCCGGGAAAACATAATTCGAAAAAGTGGCGTAGAGAAGCTGTTGACCTCCAACCGGTCAAGAGAGTGTAAGTATCGCAAAATAATGTCCAGACTCAGAATATAAATCCGCAGAAACTTGGAGCTCAGTGGTAGCTCTGTTGGGTATCATATGGTAGACCCCGTTCGACTATACTGCTCTGCTCACTTGCTTCTTTTATCTCCTCAAACTTAGCAAACGCATTTCATTTATCGTAGTCCTCAGTTTTGCGAATAGGAATATGTGCGGTGAATTCAGATGTTAAGTCGTTTGTTTCTAGCGAAAAACACATTCATATTTCATGGAACTGACATAAAAAATAATATTGATTATTTTTAGTAGGAAGATTTTTCTATTTATTGGGAGCATAAATCTCCAGAAGCAGACAATTAGGTTGAAAATGTCTCCAAAAGCCTCGAAAAGACGAATATTGGGGGTACCATTTTATGAGAGCTACCTAATTATAAAGTGGACCGATATATCCCATTTCAATACCAACCATCCCAGCTCTTTCTTATATATTGAGAACTTTATCCTAATGTCAAAAGACGGACGGATTTTTTCTTCTATATTTTATATTCTGTTTTAAAACTTTATTATTTTATTCATAAATAAAAATTTTCGAATTAAATTTAGTTATAAAATTAAGCTAGGAGATACAAAAAAAAAGTTACGATGACATAGTCCGCATATTAAAGTCCCACCTCATGGTGGAAGGTAGGCCAAGTTCCGTCCGACCGAACAAAACTACTTTTTTAACTTGTTGTATATGCCATTCATACCGAAAATTTAAAATTTTTTGCTAAATTTTGATACACCCTGTAATACTTAATGCCAGTACTCTTTTTATCAAACATATAACATTAATATGGCAACACTGCGCATAACCATGCGCTCTTATTGTAAACAATGACAAAGAGGGTGGTGGTGGGCAAATAACAAAATAACACGACAATGTATAGAAATTGTAGAGCACAAGTAGAGGGTAGTAAACAAAATAAAAAAATAAAACAAAATTGTTGATGCTTCTTCTTGTTGTTCATATTTATGAAAAATGCTTGCTTCAGCACGTATAAATAATGTATAGAAGCCAGAATATTTTGTTATAAGATATTACGTCTGAGGTAGAAAAAGTTCCATGCAATTGTAAACAATTAACTCCAAATATATATGTATATAGAAATCTTCACAATACTGATCAAATTTGAGAACTTCACAACACACTTCCCGCATTTACAAAATGACTTTCATTTCATTTGTTACATAGGAATTATTTATTAATAAATATTTACTCAAACACACGCACACACATTCCTTTATTATGTTTACATTCTTTTCCAATTACGCGAACTTGTTTTCTTTTGTATTTTCGTATTTATTTTTATTGAATGTATATTTTTTCCACTGACAACCGTTTGTTTATTTCATTCAAGTAATACTGAACTGAACTCTGACAAGTGCAGTTAATTGTTTTCTGTTGCTGTCATTCTCAGCTGGTGTATGTTTGGGGGAGAATTTATTTGTTTTCTTTTTGTGTACTCTCTTAAATATCTACGTATGGATTTATCTTATCTCACAGCGTATGTTCAGTGTGCGCCGATTTCGAGAGATTTCGCGAATGTACAGTGGACGTGTAGAGAGAAAATGAAATCGATTAGCCGCGAATGTTCTTTTAAACTTTAGGTGTGTATCTATAGTTTGAATGGAGAATATTGAAAGAAAATATTATATATAGAAAAGTATAACAGTTTGTTATATAACAAAAACGTGTCGAGAATTTTTTTCATATTTATAAAGCAAACAATATATAAAATAAATAATTTCTGCTTCAAATAATTATCAGCATTTTTATAGTGACTGTAAAATATTATTATGGAAAAAAAATTTTTAAAAAATGGACAAAATTCGTAACAAACGTGTGTGAAATAGTTTACATTTTACTAAATTTGATATGCTTGGTACTGGTGGAACCATTAGAATTATAATCCGCAAAACTGTTATGAGAACCTATTTTGGGAATTTTAAATCGCATTTGGTTGGTAGGGATTTTATTTTATTCAGTTCATTATTTAGGAAAAATTTGTTATTAAGAATTGTTAGTTTTATCAGCATAATATTCCTTTTTTAAAAAAATGAGAAAAAGTAAATAAGTTTTTCTATTTATTCTATTGTTATCTTAAATATATTAAAAAATAGTTTTCCAAGTTGCTTCATAAACATGAATTAATATATATATATATAAGCGATGATTTTTTAGAGAATATTTTTTCAGGGGTCAAAACAATGCGTATTCAATGTACAACATAAGGCGTGGTGTAGGTTTTTAAAAATATTTTTTTCAATATCTTTAAAGGTGTGGATTTTTTAAAGAACGTTTTTTCAAGAACCAACACAAGGAGAAGATATTGGAAAGAATATTTTTTCAAGGACCAACCCATGGTGTGGATTTTTAAAGAATACTATTCCAAGGACCAACCCAAGGCCTGGATTTTTTAAAGAATATTTTTTCAACGTCCTTCCAAGGCGTGGATTTTTTTTAAATAATAGCTTTTGTCTTTGTGCATATGTTTGTAACAGGCAAAGGAAACGAGATCGATACATGGTTCCTTTGAGAACATGCATAGAATCACTTTCTGAATCCATTTATGTATGCCCGTCCGTTCGTCTGTCTGTCCGTAGATGTTAAATTGTAAACAAAGTACAGGTCGCACTTTTGATTCGAATTGGATGAAATTTGGTACAGCTAATTTATTTGGCCCAAGGACGAACCCTGTTGAAATTGGACAACATCGGTTCAGATATAGATATACCGCCTAAATATATTTTCGTCCGATTTAAGTTAAATGATGCACCAAAGTACCTATATACCTTTCGATTTGCACGAAATTTGGATTTTGGCGTACTAAATTCGTCTCAGATTTAGAAATATCTACCATATATATTTTCGTCCGACTTCAGGTAAATTGTGCATCAAAATCGCTTTATATTCTTCGAAATTTGACATAGCGTAGTGAATAAAGTCTAGAAAGATTAGTGTTAAGACTCGTGAAAATCGGTTCAGAATTAGAAATAGCTCCCATATATATTTTCGTCCGATTTTATGTAAATGGTGCACCAAAGCCCCTATATATCCTTGGATTGGCGCAAAATTTGGCATAGTGTACTGAATGAAGTCCAGAGCGATGTGTGTTAAGTTTCGTGGAAATCGGTTCAGTTTTAGATATAGATTCCATATATATTTTCGTCCTATTTTATGTAAATGGTGCACCAAAGGCCCTATATATTCTTCGATTTGCACGGAATTTGGCATAGCGTAATGAATAAACCATAGAACGTTGTGTGTTAAGTTTCGTGAAAATCGGCTCAGATTTAGGTATTACTCCCACATATATTTTCGCCCGATTTAATGTAAATGGTGTACCAAAGTCCCTTTATATCTTTCGATTTAGACGAAATTTGGCATAGTAAACTGAATTAAATCTGGAATAATGTGTGTAGAGTTTCGTGAAGATCGGTTTAGATTTAGATATAGCTCCAATATATAGTTTAGTCCGATTTTATGTAAATAGTGCACCAAAGTCCCTATATAACATTCGATTTGCACGAAATTTGGCACAGCGTACTGAATTAAGCCTAGAATGATGTGTACTAAGATTCGTGGAAATCAGTTCAGATTTACATATAGCTCCCATATATATTTTCGTCCGATTTAATGCCAATAATGCGCCAAAGTCCCTATATATCATTTGATTTGCACGAAATTTAGCACAGCGTAATTAATTAGGTTTAGTATGATGTGTGCTAAGTTTCCTGAAAATCGGTTCAGATTTAGATATAGCCCACATATATATTTTTGTCCGATTTAAGGTAAATGGTGAACCAAAGTCCCTATATACCTTTCGATTTGCACAAAATTTGTCATAGCGTACTAAATTAAGTATACAATGATGTGTATTAAGTTTCGGTTTAAATTTAGACATAACTCCTATATATAGTTTCGTCCGATTTTAAGTAAATGGTACACCAAAGACCCAACGTTAGGCCGATTGACACAAAATTTTGCCCAACGTAGTGAAGTTAATACAACCTAGCATGTGAAAAGTTTTGTTGAAATCAGTTCAAATTTAGATAGAGCTTCCATATATATTTTAAGTAAATGATGCACCAAGAACTCAAAACCTATATGCACAAAACATACTGAAATTAGTGTAACTTAATCTGTGACAAGTTTCGATTAAATCGGTTTAGATTTCGATATATCTTTTATATATATTTTCGTCCGATTTTAAGTAAATTTAGTATTGGTTGCAGAATGACATGTTTATGGATTCAATTTCATTTTACTGGTCCTTCAAAAATGCGACGTCTGATAGAATTCATCTGTTGAATATGCCCAAAGTGGTGAAGGGTATCATATAGTCGGCCCCATCCGACTTTACTACTTTCCTTACTGGTTTTGAATATTTTTTCAATGTGCTTCTAAAGCGTGAAATTTTTAAATAATATTTGTTAAGGTTCTTCTAGGAGTGGATTTTTTAGATAATATTTTTAAGGTATTTCCTAGGAGTCGAATTTTTAAATAATGTTTTTTAATGTCCTTCCTAGTTGTGAAATTTTTAAACAATATTTTTAAAGGATTTTCCTAGGCGTTAATTTTTTAGATAATATTTTTAAAATAATTCCGCAATATTTCTTAAGCATCAATATTTTAATTATTGCAATATTCGAGCTTAATCCCATTTTGTTGTTTTTATAAAAAAAAAAACAAATATTTATTAGTGGGGAAAGTATTTAACTTTATAGTTAAATTTGGTATTACGGGATATTAGAGGGTAAATGACGTTTTTGAGAAAATTTTCTTTTTAATATAGCTCTCACATATGGGCCCCGCCCATTTTCCGTATTAAAACAACAATTTGGCATTTAAATTTCTGGCCAATAAAAAAATTATTTTCAGAAATTATTTAATGTGGGTTAATGTTTTAATATAAATTGAAGTTCCTGCTTCAATTTTCCAACCTAAGTATCTGTAATTGGAACCATTATTTTTTCATAGCATGGTACAACCACATAAGGCAATAACATTATCGCCTTATATCCCAACTGATTTAAGGGGACCCCCCCCATTCTCGGGGTCAATTTTTTTTGATTTAATTCGAATCTATACTAATTCAAGAATGTCCCTACAAAATTTCAAGTGAAAATCTCAAGAACTCTTGAAGATATAGCCGATTTATTGTGTCAGCATCAAGTTACGGCTAAAGGGCTTCTCAAACTTTAAACGCGTTTTTCTCTTTTGTGTATGGCGGGCACGATAACTCAAAAACTAATAACCCAATCGATTCCAAATTTTTACACGTTTCTCGCCATCAAAAATAAGGACTTCTCTTTAATTACAAAAACAACAACAAAACAATTACAAAATTTTTTTGTAAATAATTTTTCCTCTCTTTTAAATCTTCAAATATATATGTGCAAAGTTACAAACCTTAACAAGCATTGGTTTTGATTTACCAGCCCATTGAAAATCTTGAAAAATTAAAAAAAATTTGAATGTCATCCTGGTTTTGGAGGGTATAAGAAGTTCAGCCCGTTTTTTCTGATGCACATGCATAAAAATTTGAACTCATTTACCCTTTGAACCCCTGCAGGACATTTAAAGGATAACTTGTATGATGATAAATGTTATTAACTACACCATTTACACACATGTCATTACCACAATGCAATACAAAACATCAGCAGTTTATTAACCGTTCTACCTTTGCAAAGATGCTAAATCATTGCAATGTTCGCATATAAGCATAGCGCAAGGACTAAAATAAATTGTCGTGACATTAGTCTACACTTTTGTTGAGAAACAGTAAACAATGATTCTGAGTATCTACACGTGTAAACATAATATGAGAGCAAACCACGGAGCATTTTATCACACGTACATAAGATGCTCGTGATATAAAATGTTGCGTATGGATAAGATGTCCAGAATTGAGTTACACTACACGTGTCGTTGTCGCATTAGAAGGACACTAGGAACTTAGCTTTAATTCCGAAAATATGTCATTGTCCGGTAAAAAATAATTGTATTGTCTCCTAAAATCATGCAATCCATTTTCTTTTGTCACACATAGAACCCGTTTGAATTCCTCCTTCTTCGCTCCTCTATATGCAGAAAAAAAAACTCAACAGAAATATAAGAAGCTTTAAATTTCTTTCTATTCATCATTTTAAATCAAATGAAATAAAAAGCGACGTATACCACTGACTTCTGTTTGTTTGTGTGCAATTTGGTATTATTTTACTCGGGCAGATAAAATAAAAAGGATGTTATTCTATCGCTTTCATTTATATTACACATTTACAATTGAACTTTACGCATTATCTGTGATTACTTTGGAAATGCCGGTGGAAATTGTGCCACATCAAACACAATAAATTACAAAAGAATTGAATTGAAATTGAATGGCAAAGTGATAGAAACAGAAAATCATTCTATGAAACATCAACTCCTGTCAATGAATGAAAGCTTGGAGAAGGGGAGCATATGCGTATCTAAGAGTGTAGCATGTCATTCAACAAATGCAACTCTCATTGGCTTACTTTCAATTGACAGACTGTTGGCTTGACTGTCTGCCTGACTGATGGGATAGATGGATGATGTTGCCATCCATCTCTGTGTCGTTCATTTAAACACGAATGCCGTCTTTCTTTCATTGCTTCGCTATGCAGGTACAAATGAATGCACTTTACTTGCTGCAGGTCCCGGGTAGCATTAATATGACTGACAAGCAAATGAAGCGTGTTAAGTTACGAACAGTGGATGTAATGATGGGGCTCTAGGAGTTTAGTGAAAAACGAAAGAGGACCTGAAATATTCTAGAGTCAATTTAAGTTTTGTGGATCTTTCAAATAGACATCTGGAGCTTATATAGGCTATTTTAGGTCTCTGGTTCTTCTATTGACAGTTCAAGGTATTCTTATGACAAAGAAGACCTCTAGGTATTATATGGACAATAGGGGACATATAGGTCTCCTAGGACAATAAGATTTCTAGATACTATATAGACAGTAGAAGATCTTTAGGTCCTCCATAGGTGATAGAAGACCTCTAGATCTCTAGACCTCTATGATCAATAGAGGATAATAGAGGGTCCTTTCTAAGCGTAACCGTTTTAAATAATATTTTTGGCTATCCTTTCTAAGAGTGCATTTTTTAATATTTTTTTTCCAAATTTTTCCTATTCCAGGAGTGTGAATATTTAAAATAATATTTTATAAAGGATGTACCAAGTGTGGATTTTTAAAATACCATTTTCACGGTATATTTTATAACATTTTTAAAATAATTTAAAATTTTTAAAATAATGTTTCTTCAAGTCTTTCCAAGGCGATTTATATACCCTTCACCACACTGTGGTACAGGGTATTATGTCTTTGTGCATATGTTTTCGTCCGATTTAAGGTAAATGGTGCACCAAAGTGGCTATATATCTTTCGATTTGCACGAAATTTGACATAGCGCACTGAATTGAGTCTAGAATGATGAGTGGTGAGTTTCGGGAAAATCGGTCCAGATTTAGATATAGCTCCCGTATATAGTTTCTTCCGATTTTATATAAATGGTGCACCAAAGGCCCTATATATCTTTCGATTTGCACTACATTTGGCGTAGCGTACTGAATTGAGTCTAGAGTTATGTCTGCCAAGTTTCATGAAAATCGGTCCAGATTTAGATATAGATCCCATATATATTTTCGTCCGATTTAAGGTAAATGGTACACCAAAGTCTCTATATATCTTTCGAATTGTACGAAATTTGGCATAGCGTACTGAAGTAATTGACGCACTAAGGAACCAGTATATGGCTGATAGGAACCAAACGTACTGAAGTTAGTATAACATAACCTGTGAAATCGGTTCATATTTGGATATAGCTTCCATATATATTTTCGTCCGATTTTAAGTAAATGGTGCATTAAACTCCCAATGTTTTTCAGATTGACATGCAATTTGCACATCGTACAAAATTTAGCATAGAATAACGTAACAAACGAATGACATGTCTATGGATTGATCTTAGTCGATTCACATTTCGATAAGTATTACATATTTTAGTTCATCCAATTTCATGTTAATGGTCCTGTTTAATAAACCCATAGTGGTGAAGGGTATCATATAGTCGGCCCCGTCCCACTTTACTACTTTCCTTACTGGTCCCACTTTACTACTTTCCTTACTGGTTTAAATAATATTTTATCAATGTGTTTCCACGGCGTGGATTTTTAATATTTTTTCAAGGTCCTTCCAAGGCATGGAAAATTAAAATAATACTTTTTAAGGTCCTTTAGATCTATTATATTTGTCCATCCCCTCTTTGTGGAACTTTCGAAGCCACTGTTCTTTTGTTCAAGAAAACCCCTAATCTTCTTTATTAACGCATTGCAGCAGCTACCTTTGTTATTTTTTATATGGAACTATTTTCACTTTGCGTATATATTTTATTTCTTAACATTACGAAAAAAACAACATCAACCTCGCTACCTTTAGTTAACGTATTTCTCATTTTCGTCTCTCCATTTCTCGTCCTTTTTTATTACATTTTTCAGATTACTTTGCGAAGAGATCAACCAGGATGAATCATTTAATTTGGAATATCGCGGACCAGTTGTCATGAAAGGTAAACCGACACCGATGAATTGTTGGTTTCTTACGCGCAATACAACAACAGCAACAGCTGGTGGCAGTACTGGCGGTGGTAGTACCAGTGGGGCTGCCGATTCACCATTGCCACCGCCAACACCAACAATAGCACCGCCAGCATCGGCAATGCCATTCTCAGAACAGCAGCAACAACCTCCTACACCAGCTGTGCGCACACATGCAACAACTGCACGTAAAGCTTCCAATACCAGCACAACATCAGAGCCATCATCGTCCTCATCACCCTCGGCAACAGTATCGGCATCAGCTTCTGTTTTGGATGGCGTTGAACATGCAAATACCCCAGCAGCAACAACAACACAAACAACGGAAACATAGAAAATGTGTAAAGATTCGTCCTGTTGCTGCTGAAACTTACTCTAAAGGATGCCGTTGCGAGAAAACTGAAACGGAAATATGGTTTTACGTTTACGTCTATTCAGTTTCTGTTTTTGTTGTTACCTGCTAATGTAGCTGCTCCTAACTAAAGGTAATTTGTTTTAATACAACTTCAAACAGGAAAACTAAAGAATGAGACAAAGTTTTTTTGTTGTTTTCGGTTTGCCAAGAGAAAAGTAGAGAATAGTTGGCAATATTCATAGACTTAAAGACTTGCACGTTGCTGCAATAAATTTAAAATACTGTGGAGCACCAAATTTTCTTTAGGGGCTAGGAGGACGAGGAAGGCCTTCATGTACTCTATGAACAGTAGAAACCCTATAGACAATAAAAGAAAGGGACCATTTAATTTTGAATTTTTTAAAGAATAAATTTTCGTATAACTGGTGTTTTTTTAAAGAATATGTTTTTAAGAGCCATACAAGGCGTGATTTTTTAACGAATATTTTTTCACGAACTATGTGAAGGGTGGATTTTTAAAAGATTTTTTTTTTCAAGGGCCTTCATGGAGATTTTAATTAATTTTTTTAAAGAATATATTTTTCAGAATATTTTTTTCAGGAACCATATGAGGCGTGTATTTTTAAGAATAGTTTTTGAAGGACCACATAAGGCATAGATTTTTAAAGATTTTTTTTTTCAGGGACCACATAAGGCGTGGATTTTTTAATGGATACTTTTTCAGGGACCACATAAGACGTGGATTTTTTAACGAATATTTTTTCAAGGACCAACGCTAGGCGTAGATTTTTTAATGAATATTTTTGTAGGCACCACATAAGGCTTGGGTTTTTTAATGAATATTTTTTCAGGGACAACATAAGGCGTGGATTTTATTAAACAATATTTTTTCAAAGGCGTGGATTTTATTAAACAATATTTTTTCAAAGGCGTGGATTTTATTAAACAATATTTTTTCAAAGGCGTGGATTTTATTAAACAATATTTTTTCAAAGGCGTGGATTTTATTAAACAATATTTTTTCAAAGGCGTGGATTTTATTAAACAATATTTTTTCAAAGGCGTGGATTTTATTAAACAATATTTTTTCAAAGGCGTGGATTTTATTAAACAATATTTTTTCAAAGGCGTGGATTTTATTAAACAATATTTTTTCAAAGGCGTGGATTTTATTAAACAATATTTTTTCAAAGGCGTGGATTTTATTAAACAATATTTTTTCAAAGGCGTGGATTTTATTAAACAATATTTTTTCAAACCTGCAAGGCGTGGATTTTATTAAACAATATTTTTTCAAAGGCGTGGATTTTATTAAACAATATTTTTTCAAAGGCGTGGATTTTATTAAACAATATTTTTTCAAAGGCGTGGATTTTATTAAACAATATTTTTTCAAAGGCGTGGATTTTATTAAACAATATTTTTTCAAAGGCGTGGATTTTATTAAACAATATTTTTTCAAAGGCGTGGATTTTATTAAACAATATTTTTTCAAAGGCGTGGATTTTATTAAACAATATTTTTTCAAAGGCGTGGATTTTATTAAACAATATTTTTTCAAAGGCGTGGATTTTATTAAACAATATTTTTTCAAGGCGTGGACTTATTAAACAATATTTTTTCAAAGGCGTGGATTTTATTAAACAATATTTTTTCAAAGGCGTGGATTTTATTAAACAATATTTTTTCAAAGGCGTGGATTTTATTAAACAATATTTTTTCAAAGGCGTGGATTTTATTAAACAATATTTTTTCAAAGGCGTGGATTTTATTAAACAATATTTTTTCAAAGGCGTGGATTTTATTAAACAATATTTTTTCAAAGGCGTGGATTTTATTAAACAATATTTTTTCAAAGGCGTGGATTTTATTAAACAATATTTTTTCAAAGGCGTGGATTTTATTAAACAATATTTTTTCAAAGGCGTGGATTTTATTAAACAATATTTTTTCAAAGGCGTGGATTTTATTAAACAATATTTTTTCAAAGGCGTGGATTTTATTAAACAATATTTTTTCAAAGGCGTGGATTTTATTAAACAATATTTTTTCAAAGGCGTGGATTTTATTAAACAATATTTTTTCAAAGGCGTGGATTTTATTAAACAATATTTTTTCAAAGGCGTGGATTTTATTAAACAATATTTTTTCAAATGGATTTTATTAAACAAGGCGTGGATTTTTCAAAGGCGTGGATTTTGGATTTTATTAAACAATATTTTTTCAAAGGCGTGGATTTTATTAAACAATATTTTTTCAAAGGCGTGGCATTATTTAAGAATATTTTTTTGGATTCAGTGTGGCATTTGTTTATAGGGATGTGTGTGTTTACTTTTTTAGGTAAGCCAGCTTGATCCCTTTCTTATTGTTTAAAAAAAAATTAAAACCACACGATTTTTATTTTTAAAATAGGTTATGGTCACATTGATTAATTTCGGGATAATCAGAGAAGACCATAGTTTCGGCCACAAATCCTCATCAGTTCTCTTAGTTTTTTGCTTGGGATATTGCCCCAGGGAGTCATGTATCACTCCACTAAACAAAAAAACCCTTCTTCCCCAATTTTGTAACATCCACAACGTCAAGCCTATGTACTTTTAGAGAACGCTCTGTTTGAGAATCCTCATTCTCATTTTTTCAAAGACTATCTTAAGCGTGGAATTATTTTAGAATATTTTGTCAAGGGTCATACAAGGTGTCCTTCCGAAGCGTGAATTTTTTAAGTTCCTGCCTAAGCGTTAATTTTATAAGTATTATTTTATTAAAGTCCTCCCTAGGCATGGGTTTTCTAAATAATATTTTTTCATGGTCCTTCCATTTTATCTATGTCCTTCCATCATACACAATGATATATCCCCACTGTCTATTGCCCACTTAGCCTTCATCATATCCTCAACTTTATCTGACTGCATAAAACCCCAACACATTTGTATGGATTTCCTTTTCGGTTGCCTTCATGCAAATTCCATTTCATGTTGCATGTCAAAGCGAAGAGTCAACTCTTCTATGTCATGCACGACCGGAATAAATATGCAAATAGACTACCGCATATCCTTCTTCTCTATTGTCTGATAATAATAATGTAAAGTATTCATAGAAAGATCCGAGAGATGAGGTCTAAAAGCAGCTTATATGTTGATCTAATAACTAACACGTCTCTATGGGTGATTTACACTGACAGAGGGATAAACAGAGTGTGTGAAAGAGAAAAGACGACAGAGGGCAGAATTAAGGATATTTATAATGGATGCCATAGATGATACTGCAGTTAGTTGTCAGCATATTACGAATGCATGTCATTTGTAAGATTTTCTGCATCTTGAGATGGCTAATGGCAGTGTGTGTGGGCAATTTAGAAAATGGTTCAAGTGCACTATGACAGCTTCATGGTATGAAGTTTATCTGCATATATAAAATTGATTACAGTTTTAAACATTTAATTCTATGGAAAATTTGACTTAAACAATGACATCCATAAATGTAAAGGAAGCACAATTTCCATACATTCATTACACTCTTTATCATTCATATGCATTTTTGCCGTATTCTTTGACTACCTTTTCGTTTGGCAACAACCGACACATGAAACGAGTTACTTAAAATTAATGTTTTCTTTGTGAGCACAACATATGACCGGCAACAGCCAACAGACCCGCATTGAATCGAATTGAAATGCAAAAAAAAGAAGACCAAAAACGCGGCAACCAGCAGTCAACCCAATTACGAACGAACCATCAAAGAGATGGAACCACCAGCGAATGGGAGGAATGCCACATAAAAAATTGCAAAGAAGAATTTTTTATATATTAATGTTTAAATTTGTGGAATAAATTGATAATGTGGGGGCTCTTTTCATAAAGGATTAAATAAAATAAAAAATGTATATTTTGAACTCAAAGTAGGATATAATAAACCAGTGAGCGGAGCAGTATAGTCGGACGGGGCCGACCATACGATACCCTACACAACTACCACGGAACTCAAATTTTTTGCGGATGTTTATTCCGAGCCTGGGCAATATTTCGTGATATTTTCCCCTTCTTGTCCGATTAGAGGTAAACAGCACCTCACACTGACATATTTTCCAAATATTTCGAGTATTCAGTACAGCTATTGTCCAGATTCCTTCGGCTTTTATTTTGTGGTCTATAAATCGACACGAAAATAACACAAAAAATTAAGTTTTCGGTCCACTTCATTCCAAAATTATTATCTGATCATCACCGAAAATTATAGGCGTTGTCCTTGACCATAACTGGAACCTCATGGAGCATTTCGAAGCTATCAGCGCTATATTTCCGCCCTCCAGTATGGTAATGGGTTACTAAATAATATACGTATACGGAGATACATGTAAATATTTGGGTGTAACTCCCACATCCGAGCACATACAAAAATATAATTGGTAGTAATTTAAAGGTCAACCACTCCTCGTGGATATACTATCAACTTCTCGGGTCTATGTCCATCAGGGACAAATATATACGCTATAGAATACAAATTTTGTCAAAAGTCAGGGTCCATTTGACCCGCTAAATATTGACCGATCTTTATCAAAACATGCATGCTTATTCTTTGGCCCGATCCCCTTCTCCATGTAAAATTTCAAGATGTTCGAGCCATTATTGCGGCCTCTGGAGCGACCAGAAAAACCGACAAAAATTTAGTATTTGGTCCATTTCATCCCCTAAATATTAACCGATCTTTCCCAAAAACAATAGGGGACTTCATTGGCCAGAACCCATCCTACATGCAAAATTTCGTGAAGATTGGTCCATAACTGTGGCCTGTATCGTGTTTACAAATTATAATGTACAGACGGACGGACACACATGTCTAGATCGACTCATCTAGTCGAGATATGACGATCGGTATACTTAAAGGTGGGTCTAGGACCAATATTTCGCGGCGTTACAAACTTTTGGGGCTGCACAAAGCTATAATACCCTGACAACATAGTTGTGTAGGGTATAAAAATTAAAATTATAAGAGCACAGGCTAATATTCTAAATAAATAATATTGCTCTTACGACAAAAAGCTTATTATAACTTTATATAATTATGGAATTATTCCTCTGTATGCGGAAACTGTGTCCTTGCTCCTTAGTCGAAATCTGAAGAATTAGGAACTAAAAAGCGGGATAAATAATCAAAATATTTTAGGTAATTTGAAATACATAACAGTCCTGTATAAATACCCGAAATGCAGAAGGTTTTTAAAGTAAGATACCCCAAGTAAGGATACGAATGTAGTATACCTAAGAATTCTACAGTAAGAAATAATAATAAGTAAGATAACAAGGATTCTGAAGAATTTCACAAATATTATTGTGGGATAATTCGGAAAACTTAGGATTAGAAACCATGATAAGTTTTCTAAGAAGGCTGTAAGGGGTTAATCTGATTCATCAAATCGCAAAATGGTTGTCATATGTCCTCGAGAGCCTTACGTTTTCTATTGATGATCTAGATACCAGCGCCCAAAATGTGACATCTTTTCGATTCGGAAAAATTTCCCCTAAAAGAACAGTGGTTTCGTAGCTAGTGTGGCACAGAGCGCCATCTTGTTGGAAATAAACGTTTTCAAAATCAATAAAGCAATGGCTCCCATTGCCGTAACGGTTGAACCAACTTTATTTTTGTAAAAATAAGGTCCAGAGGTCCCGACCGACCTTTAACCTTACGAAACTGTCGCACAAAGTATAAGGCTTTCAACATTAATGCTTCGTCAAATTGGAAATTATTCTCAGGAGTCAAAATGAATTTTCGACTTCGCTAAAAGCAATTCCTTACGCATAATACGGTATAATGACGTGTGTGAAATGTCAAAGAATTCCAACGACGAGGCATGGTTAAACCTAAATATTTTAAACTTTTTAGGCTGTAGCAACATTATTCTCAGCTATTATTGATTGCAGAGGGCTTTCGACAAATTTCTGTACTACGGTCCGAGAAGATGCTTTACGTCGACCGAAACATTTTTATACTCTTCACCATACTGTGGTTCAGAGTATCATGTCTTTATGCATATGTAGACAGATGGTTCCCCTTGAGAATAGTCATAAAATAAATTTCTAGAAGATATATGCATGTCCGTCCGTCAGTCTGTTCATGTTAAATTGTAAACAAAGTACATGTCGCATTTGTTAACCGATTTGGATGAAAATTGGTACAGCTCATTTTTTTGACCCAAGGACGAACCCTATTGAAAATTGAGATTGTGATATAGCTCCCATATATATTTTCGTCCGATTCTATGTAAATTGTGTACCAAAGCCCCTATATTTCTTTAAATTTGCACAAAATTTGGCATAGCGTAATGATATAAGTCTAGAATGTGGTTTGTTAAGTTTCGTGAAAGTCGGTTAATATTTAGATATAGCTGCAAGGACCCATAATATGACTGATCGCAATAAAATGTTGAAAAAAATACTGAAGTTAGTATATTCTAACGTGCGAAAAGTTTCATCAAAATCGGTTTAGATTTCAATATAGGTCCTATATATAGTTTCGTTCAATTTAAATAAATGGTGTATCAAAGTCCTGTAGTTTAACCCATTGACACAACGTACCGAAGATAATATAACCTAGCGTGTGGAAAGTTCTGTTGATGTCAGTGCAGATTTAGATATGACTCCCATATATATTTTCGTCCGATTTTATATAAAGAGTGGACCACAGTCCCTATATTTCTTTATATTTACATAAAATTCCCCATAGCGTATTAAATTGAGTCTAGAATGATGTGTGCTACCTTTTGTTGATTTCGGATCAGATTTGGATATGGCTCCCATATATATGTTCGTCCGATTTAATGTTAATGGTAAGTCTACAATATGTGAAGTGTCCGATTTACTGTTCCTTACAATAAAAATCGGGCCCTACACCCTCCACCATAGGTACACTAACAGTTACATTAAAGTTCCAATCCCACGTAGCTATAAACTTCGATGTAATCAATAATTGGTGGGATATTTATGTAGCGGACATTGAACCTAAATTAACCTATTTAATATCTCAGATACTACTGGAGACCAGAAATACAATATTGCAGCAATTTTACACTATATATTATTGGCATATATTTGCAATGATATCTCTAACAAGGAGCTATTTTATAATGTGATGGGTAACGAGCGTGATTATAATATATGGTATATACCAAAAAATGGACCTATAATGACGATTTTTCTAAACGAATATTGTAAATCACTATGCACGCGAAATATAAATTTCAGCAACAAAAATCATAAAAAGGAGACCAATATAGAAATACCGAAAAATCGAGAGATATCATTATATTGGGGGCGATTCCTAAATGTGAAACTATAAAAGTCATTTTCGAACCGAATCTTTACATTTTGCCTTTCCATACCTTGATCACGCTTAACATTTCAAATACCGAAAAATGGGATGAGCCCTTATATGGGGGCCATGCCTAAATGTGGACCGTTGTAGCACATTTTCGAACCTGATACCCTTGTGTGATTCCAACATATGAACAGTCGGAGGGAAATGGTTAAATCGTCTTAGAATACCATACTTTGTAGGTTATAATCAGACAATTTTGAGCTCAGAATATCCCCAATTCTATGGATGAATGCAATTATATAGGGTCAATCCCAACTCGCGAAACAAATCAGTTAATCCATAAGGGAACGAATATTAATAATTTGTTATATGAAGATTTGTTACCAAATAGAACTCCAATATACTAAATTGCAACGAATTTGGGAGAAAACTTTGCTCAAAACCCCTAAATAGCGAAATTTAGCGGGTACCTCTATATAGGGGATTACCCCAAAAATTTGGCCGATAATTATAATTTTTTGTAGAGAGATTAGTAGCAAATTGAATTACTAACCATTTCGTTTTGGTGGATAACATCATACTTCCCAAAATACAGAAATTTTTGGAGGTACCTTTATATAGTGGTAACTATAGCCTTTTATTTTTTCAAGATTTTCGATGGGCTGGTAAATCAATACCAATGCTTGTTAAGGTTTGTAACTTTGCACATATATTTTTGAAGATTTAAGAGAGAAGAAAAATAATTTACAAACAATTTTTGTTATTGTTTTGTTGTTGTTTTTTTGTAATTAAAAAGAAGTCCTTATTTTTGATGGCGGGCATGATAACTCCTCACTGGAACATCGCAATCCGAAAATTCGAACGGTGTTAGAAAGAGTACATGTATGGCTCTCGTATGAACTAGGATTATTGACTTCGCTCTAAAATTAACAAAATGGCGGACCTTTGAAAACTATTTTTCGAAAATCGCCGATTTTTGACCAAAAACTAAGTTAAAAAAATAATGAAGATATTCACCGATTGGCTTTATCCTAGTTCATACGATACCTATACACTCACAGAGAAACGTGTAAAAATTTGGAATCGATTGGGTTATTAGTTTTTGAGTTATCGTGCTCGCCATTCGCAAAAGGGAAAAACGCGTTTAAAGTTTGAGAAGCCCTTTTAGCCTTCATTTGATGCTGACACAATAAATCGGCTATATCTTCAAGAGTTTTTTAGATTTTCACATGAAATTTTGTAGGGACATCCTTGAATTAGTGTAGATTCGAATTAAATCAAAAAAAATTTTGACCCCGAGAATTTGGGGGGTCCCCTTAAAATATCGAATACATATTCACACCGAATACCACTATTGATACAAGTCCGGTCAGTGTCTCTTCACTCTGAATCCCAGTGCATCTGATGCATCCAGTGTCTCTTATTCCGATGCTTTAAAGGTAGTCGTTGACAAATTTGTCAGCAAAATGTCAGATGATATCAATTATGAGGAAACTAATTCGATTAGTAGGAAAACTGCACCGAATAATATATTTAATGGCCAATGGGCTCTCTTACCACGATGGCTCTAATATTCCAACGAATACAGACTAGCAAACTTATATAGTTCATCATGCAGATATAGTAAAAAACCGACAATTTAATTTGGTTAGAAGGAAAACAGTATATAAACAATTTTACGACCGATGAGACGTCTTCAACATTCTTCCGAATTCCCTCTAAACGAAAAGAAGCAAAAATTGTGGAGGCGACATTTGAATAAATGCTTCTCTGGGCTTTCGGCTGTTGTGATGCAATATGCAAAACGAAACATTCAGAAATACCGCTTAAATGTCAAGGTCGATGGGTTAGTAATGGTCTTCCATCAATCTTGTGCCGATGTTCCCTTTGTGATGATGAACTTTTCGTAATAGGTACATCAGCTCGTTCTTAACAGATTTTATTTTCAATACGATATTGAGAGGTCTAAAATTATCTCTTAGGTTGGTCCATCTCTCCTGGACTCCTGTTTGGTCATTAGTGAAAATGTTTGTTTCATACAGTTGTCTATTTTCGAAATGAAATATGACATCAATAATATTACGGCAATGTAACTATAATCTATGGGCATTTATTTGATTTATGTTTTTTGCATTTCACAACGTTTGCCAAGTGATAAATTGTTTGCAAATCTCTATGAAAGGCAAATGAACACTCTACCCGGACTTCAATTGGCCAAACACAGTGCACCCACTATATGGCTTTAGTTCGTCTATTGATTTATGACAAGAGCGCCCAATGGCTCTTCTATAGGTAAATAGCCACCTAAAACCATGGATGGTGGCCAAAATGATAGCAACCAGGTGAAGGTAGACATTCATTGAAAAATATGAGGTTGACCTTAAGAAGAACAAGTAAAAATGTCGTTAAATTCGACAAGAACTATTTTTCCTCTCCCTGAAAACGTTCAAGATATTTAAATGAAATTGACTTTTATTAAAAAATTGGGAAAGAAATTTGGGACTAACCATACACCCGAAATAGTAAATTAGAACAACTTCGTTTGGAAAATGCGCCAATGGCCAAACCAATATTTAAAATATTGCGGGGACATGGAATGTCAAATCACAGTCGCTTCGTTTGGAAAGCCATCCCATCACCATCAAAATTTCAAAAAAGGGCGGATCCTTTATATTGGATTATATCAAAACTTACATGGATATAGGACCATTTCCGCATGTGCGGGAGCTATATTTAAATCTGACCCGTTTTTTCCCAATCCTTGGGCCAAATTAGTGAGCTTTGCCAAATTTCATCCAAATCGGATCATAAATGCGATACAATTTAACATGGACAGATGGACATGCATAAATCGACTCAGAAAGTGATTCTATGCATATTCTCAAAAGCAACCCTGTGTCTATCTCGTTTCCTTTTGCCTGTTACAAACATATGCACAAGGACATAATTCCCTGTACCACAGTGTGGTGAAGGGTATAAACATGGACCGATCTATATTGACAATACCAACTTGAAAACTTCTACTAAAGCCTTAAAAATTCGGAAAATACCATCGGATTTTTATATTAAAAATATGTCAAAGCATGGTCCTATATTGAATTCTTTCTGCAAATATGGTTTTCGCCATTCAAGAACCCAGGATGCCAATAACAGCATATTGGCTGAAGCCTTAAAAGGAGAGGGACTTTTTCCATAAATTTTCGTACATCATGTACATGTCAAACCACAGTCGCTTCGTTTGGAAAACCATCCCATTACCATCAAAATTTCGAAAAAGGGCGGATCCTTTATATTGGGTTATATCAAAACGTACATGGATATAGGACCATTTCCTGATGTGCGGAAATAAAAAAGGCATTCGAATCCAAAAAAAGTTTCAATTTGATTCGAATTTCTTTTCAACATCGATCCACTGCTTCCCCAAAAAATTGTCGAAATTGTGAAAAAAAAATTGTAATATTCTGTAAATGGACTGTCCTATTTGAACATAACTTTGTACAACCTATTATTTTTACTAAGCCTTGGATAGGTTCGAAGAAGGACCCATTGGACCACTCCTTTTTGTATATCCCCCACAAATGGTTAACATTTTCAATATTTATAAATTCGATATAAGGAATATCCGATTTGAACCTGAATTTGAACAAATTTATAATCTTCACCAAGCCAAGGTCAAGTCCGAAGATGGAACCCATTGGTCCACTCTTCTGGTTCCTCCCACACAAATGGTCTAATTATTCAATATTTTTTAATTCAATAGTAAGCGAAACGAATGACCGATTTGCACCAAGCTTTGCACAACCTATTTTATTACGAACCCAAGCATGG
This sequence comes from Musca vetustissima, assembly GCF_032173495.1. NCBI lineage: Eukaryota > Metazoa > Arthropoda > Insecta > Diptera > Muscidae > Musca > Musca vetustissima. Next base: position 190,410 of record NW_026882507.1, read on the forward strand.
ATATATCTGTCGGGGACTGACACTTTTTAGTTGTTTTATTAGGTTTTCTGAGCAATGATCGGGTAAATGTGGAACAAGGCGATGAAAACTTAAGAATAAAGATTTTTTGTCCCTGGGATCTTATCTAAAATTTTATTAGCATTATATTTCGTTGAATATTTAAAGTTTAAAAAAAATCTCTTTTTGTGGTATTTAGTTTACGAAAATGATTTGACTGTGGACATGTCATCTTAAAAATCGCCTGTAATAGCAGCAACTAATGATATAAAACCTGTTCTTCATGAACTTAGAGTTAACAGCAACTAATTCATCACACCATATCACACACAAAAACTTAACCAATGGTGAATCTGCTCTTCTGTGTTCTTAATATACTCGCCGAGGGCTTACATCGCCATAAAGATTTTTCCAACCCCTCAAAATCTTTTTGCACAGCAAAATATAAACATTATGGTGTCTCCGATGCCCATTTCAAAATATGTGAGGGTGCAAATCGTAATGTTTAAATGAAAAACAAATTTTCAGCTATTAATTTCACTTGAGCCCTCCAAAGAACCCTCCTAAATTTTAGAGACCTCCTTCGGGAGGTATATCCGATATCCTTCGAATAACATAGTTTTTCTCAAAAAAAAAAAAAAATATTTTTTTTTCTGAGTGTATGTTGGTGAGAGTCTCCTCCTTATATAAGCGATATTAACTTCCCACAATAAACCAATAATAAGCTTTATTTAAGTTCATAAAGTATCAATTTCAACGATATGTTTTTGGTTTTTTTTTTCTTTGAGTGTCTCTAGACCATAAAATTCTCTAATCTACTTTTGGTCAATGCACAAAAATCCACCATACAAACCATCCACCGCACGCACTCACATAACTTTATTGCCATACAAAAAGTTTTAATAACTTTTCCACTTATCTTTCGTTAATTCAAGACAATTTAATTTTCGTCTTCACAGAGATGCTTCAATTGTAATGCTCAATTGATTTCAATAATCCTTGACAAATGGAAATAAATCAAAAGAAAAGAAAAGATTTCTTGCCTGCAGACATACCACACAATCATCGAGTGACCTTAAGTTGTACAAACTAATTAATTTTAATTTGTAATTTTTACATTTTCCAGCAGCAATGATTCAAATTTCTGTTCTAATTCAATGAAGCCAGCCAACATTCAATGCCATAGCCGGCGAGGAATGTAAAACTTTCTAAATTATATTGAAATGATTTCAATGAAAAACTTTATCTTTTGGCCGGGTTAAGACAACAAATACTCTAAATAAATACATACACACAGAGATACATATGTATGTATAAGTCAATGTGTAAGGACGTATATTGCGTATTTGAATAATTGAAAAGTTTAAAAATTAATAGAGCTTCGAGTTATCGGATTGTATATCCTTTTACAGACAAACACGAATTTGTTATAGCCGAACAATATTTCGTCCCTTCTCTTCGTGTCATTGTTCCACTCAGTTGACACATTGCAAACACATTGTATTACTCTCTTTAACTTTGAAATATCCCTGGAGGCGTCTGTTGTCATCCTGTGTCTGTGCGTATGTAACTTAATGTAATATGATAAAGTTTTTCGGAAAAGTTAGTTAAAAAGAAAGAAATCAACTTTTCACAAAGACCGGTATTTGCAAATTTAATTGAATTTTGTCTTAGCCAAGAACTACATGAACTATTAGTATTTGGCCAAAAGACCATGAAGTTTAAGATAGTGCATGGTTGTTTGTGATTTAACGATGTTTGGAACAACATACAAGTTGTGATTTAAAGGGTAATACATATTATTTAATTTATCAAGTCAACTGGTACCCTTGAAAAATATTCTTCAACATATCCACGTCTTACACGGGACATTTAAAAAATATTATTTATCATATCTACGTCTTATAAGGTACATTTAAAAAAATTGCTTAGAACATCCTCACCTGATATGAACCTCGAAAAAAATTCTTTAAAACAACCACGCCTCATATGAACCTCGAAAAAAAATTTTTTAAACATCCAAGCCTCATATAAACCTCGAAAAAAAATTTCAATCAGACACCGGTTCAAAATACATATGGAAGCTATGGCTGCATCTATACCAAATTCGACAAAACTCAATAACGTCTTTCAAGTCTCAATTTGATACGTTGTGCAAAATTTCGCGTTAATCGGATAAACATTAGGAATTTGGTGCACCATAAAGATAAAATCGAAGCTATATCGAAAACTGAACCGATTTTTCCGAAACTTACCACAAATCATTCTAGACGCAATTCATTACGCTATGTCTCATTTCGTGCACTATTTACCATAAATCGGACGAAAATATATATATGGGAGCTATATCTAAATCTAAACCATTTTCACTAAACTTAACACACATCATTCCAGACTGAATTCAATACGCTCTGCCAAATTTCGTGCATATCGAAAGATATTTGGAGACTTTGGCGAGCCATTTACCTTTAATCGGACGAAAATAAATATGGGAGCTATATTTAAGTCTGAACCGAATTTCACGAAACTTAACATACATCATTCTAAACTTAATTCAGTACGCTATGGCAAAATTCGTGCAAATAGAAAGATATATATAGGACTTTGGCGCACCATTTACATTAAATCGGACGAAAATATATATGAGAGCTATATCTAAATCTGAACCGATTTTCACAAAACTAAACACACAACATTCTAAACTAAATTCAGTAGGCGATACCAAATTTCGTGCAAATCGAAAGATATATTGGGACCTTGGTACACAATTTACCTTCAATCGGACGAAGATATATATGGGAGCTATATCTAAATCTGAACCGATTTGCACGAAACTTAACACACATCATTCTAGACCTTATTCATTACGCTGTGCCAAATTTCGTGCAAAGCGAAAGATATATAGGGTCTTTTGTGGACTATTTACTTAAAATCGGGCGAAACTATATATGGGAGCCTAACTATAACTATAACTAACTAACTATAACTAACTATAACCTAACTATAAACTATATCTAAACCTAAACCGATTTTTACGACACTTAGCACACATCATTCTAGACATAATTCACAACGCTGTGCCAAATTTCGTGCAAATCGAAAGATATATAGGAACATTGGTGCACCATTTTCCTTAAATCGGATGAAAATATATATGGGAGCTATATCTAAATCTATGCCGAATTTTACGAAACATAGCACACATCAGTCTAGACTTAATTCAGTGCGCTGTACCAGATTTCTTGTAAATCGGACGAAAATATATATGGGGGCTATATCTAAATCTGAACCGATTTTTTCCAATTTCAATAGGGTTCGTCCTTGGGCCAAATAAGTGAACTATGCCAAATTTCATCCAATTCGGATCATAAATGCGACTTGAACTTTGTTTACAATTTAACATGGACAGACAGACAGACGGGCGGGCGGAAATGCATAAATCTACTTAGAAAGTGATTTATGCATATTCTCAAAAGGAACCATGTGCCTATCTCGTTTCCTTTTGCCTCTTACAAACATATGCACAAAGACATAATACCCTGTAGCACAGTGTGGTGAAGGGTATGAAAATCCATGCCTAATATGAATTTTGAAAAAAATATTCTTTACAAAATCCACGCCTAGTCTTGGTCCTTGAAAAAATATTCTTTACAAAATCCACGCCTTGTCTTGGTCCTTGAAAAAATATTCTTCACAAAATCCACGCTTTCTCTTTGTCCTTGAAAAAATATTCTTTACAAAATCCACGCCTAGTCTTGGTCCTTGAAAAAATATTCTTTACAAAATCCACGCCTTGTCTTGGTCCTTGAAAAAATATTCTTTACAAAATCCACGCCTTGTCTTGGTCCTTGAAAAAATATTCTTTACAAAATCCACGCCTTGTCTTGTCTTTACAAAATCCACGCCTTGTCTTGGTCCTTGAAAAAATATTCTTTACAAAATCCACGCCTTGTCTTGTCTTTACAAAATCCACGCCTTGTCTTGGTCCTTGAAAAAATATTCTTTACAAAATCCACGCCTTGTCTTGTCTTTACAAAATCCACGCCTTGTCTTGGTCCTTGAAAAAATATTCTTTACAAAATCCACGCCTTGTCTTGTCTTTACAAAATCCACGCCTTGTCTTGGTCCTTGAAAAAATATTCTTTACAAAATCCACGCCTTGTCTTGTCTTTACAAAATCCACGCCTTGTCTTGGTCCTTGAAAAAATATTCTTTAAAAAATCCACGCCTTGTTTTGGTCATTGAAAAAATATTCTTTAAAAAATCCATGCCTTGTCTTAGTCCTTCAAAAAAATATATTCTTTTAAAAATCTACGCCTCGTATTGGTCCTTGGAGAAATATTCTTTAAAAAATCCGCGCCTCGCTTTGGTCCTTGGAAAAATATTCTTTAAAAAAATAATTTGTCTTAGTCCTTGAAAAAAAATATTCTTTTTTTTTTTTTTTTTTTTTGCAAAAATCAGGCTTGTCCCAGTTTGTTGTTTTTATAAAAAAAAAAACAACTATTTATTAGTGGGGAATGTATTCATTGTTTGCCGAGGGATAAGGCAGGGAAGAAAATTTCGGATTAAAAATCCATCAGTTCCCTTAGTTTTTTGTTGGGAAAGAAGCTATTGCTTCTATACAAAAAACCTTTCATACCCAAATGTCTCTTGTAACAAAAATACTTAGCTGACCAACGACATAAACTGCATGAGAATTTCGCTGGAGCCTCACTTCGAGGTTAACAAGGCATTTACAAAAAATACCACACCTTTCCCACTGTTGTGTGTTGTCACATCGCGACAAATGCACACAACGACTTTGTTGGTGTTGCTAGTGTACAGCAACAACCATTCAGTTTAAAAATCCACGTCTACAACTTGTCTTAGTCCTTGAAAAAATTTCTTTTTAAAAATCCACGCCTTGTATTTTGTTTTTGCAAAATAGTCAGGCTGAATCCCAGTTTGTTGTTTTTATAAAAAAAACAACTAGCAAACAATGCCATACATTCCCCACTAATAAATAGTTGTTTTTTTTTTATAAAAACAACAAACTAGGATTCAGCCTGACTATTTTGCAAAAACAAAATACAAATGGTATCCCAAATAAACCGCCAACACTACCAAAAAATATTCTTTTAAAAATCCACACCTCGCATTGGTCCTTGGAAAAATATTATTTAAAAAGTTAATTTGTCTTAGTCATTGAAAAAAAATATTCTTTTAAAAATCCACGCCTTATGTGGTCCTTGAAAAACTATTCTTTTAAAAGTCCTCCCTTTATATGGTCTTTAAAAAAATATTCTTTTAAAAATCGCCTTATATGGTCGTTGAAAAAATATTCATTAAAAATCCACGCCTCATATGAACCTCGAAATAAATGCATTAAAAACTCCACTCCTCATATAAACCTTGAAAAAATATTCGTTACAAATCCACGCCTGTGTTGGCCCTTGACAAAAATTTTCTTTTAAAAATCCACATCTTATATGATCGTTGCAAAAATTGTATTAAAAATCCATATTCTTTCAAACATCAGTCATCCTCCTCCATGTTACTCTTTCTGTTATACCATATATGTATATTTATGGTTATCTGTCGATAAATCTTAATTTGATTTGGAATTTTTGTCGAAGTAAATGTCATTGGTTATCAATTGGCCATTTCGGCAATCCAATCAATTATTTCTGCAATGTTCGGTTTCAAAACTTTTGGCCGAACAATCACACAACGATAAAGAAATTTAGTTTTTGCTGGACATTTACATTTTTGGTTTTAGCATTTGTCCAAGCGATTTCTTTCATGTTGTTCTTACTTTTCTTGGTCTTCTTCTTCTACAACAACTACTACTACTGACCATTCGAACTTTAATTGAGTGTTAAATTTGTTTGCAGTTTATCTCTAGTCTGGTTGTTATTGTTGTAGTTGTTGATTTTTTGTTAAATGGACATTTAAGTTAAACGATACTAACAACCAGTAGTAGCTACTGCTGGACTGGCTATGAAATGAACTTCTGTGCAAATATAGGATAATCTCTTTCTCTCTCTTGATGTCTCTTTGGTATTTATTTGTGAAACTGTTATCCTGTTAAAACTATCATTTATTCAAGACCATAGCACACACACACACACACATTTGTACATACATAGATAATGAATGTATTACACCCAACGGCTTAGATTGTTTTAGATACATCCCACATATCCTGTTGAAAGGATACGCTCATCGCTCTGATATAAGATATTCTGTTTTGCAGGTCAGAAGTCTACCATAATTTAACCATACATGAATGTGCGTTGGTATTCCGTTGCGTAAGCCCGTAATTAAGTGTTAAATGTTGTGTAAATAATACGGTACTATATTATTCATTAAATAGTTGTTTGTTTTTTATTTTAATATGTGAAAATGTGCAGAAAGGGAGAAAAGGATTTGTAGGAGGTCACTATGGGGAAAGGGAAGGGGATTTGAAGTATATGAGTTGGAGACAAAAATCGTTATAACCATATTTTTTCATTTTTGAACAAATGATCGCACGTTGGAGGGTATAATTGCAGCAATATTAAAATTTTGGTATATAAATATAAATAAACATATAAATATATATAAACATACAAAATAAAATATTATCACTCATAGGTAAATTTTATATTAAATATTTATGATTTACTTAACAGCAGACGGCCAAAAGTTAATCCCAAATCCATAATGGAATTATAGCAAAAAAAAACAGCGGGCAAAGTAAAAGCTGACCTTTATTTCAACCACAAATGGTCATACACCCAAACATGCCAACACACACACATACCATAAACCCACATATTTGTATGTGTATTACTACTCAATATTGTATAACAATTTTATGAATAACAGCTAACAAAGTTTATGGCAAATTGTGGTTATTTCTGCCAATTCGTTTCGATTGCACGTTTTCATGTTTATTTTTTAATATATCATAATTTATTAATAAGAATATTTTTTAAGCCCAAAACTACGGTGCTCGTGTTCATCAGTAATAAAATGAATATCTTTTTTTTTTTTGAGCAACGGCAAACCCAAGTGTAGTCAATTTATTCCGTACCTCCTACACAAAAAAAAAAAATAATAATAAATATCTACCCCCATACTCACGTTCACGGCTAATCCTTTAATCCGGGATACGTGTGCGAAAAGTAAAAGTCTCCGTAGGAAAAAGGATACGCATAATGAAATTGAAGAGGATAATGTTTCTCTGTGACTTTTTATGATATTTTGGAATACATAAATTTAAATAAAATGTAAGCAATGGAATGTCATGTTGACAGGACCATTAAAACGGGGATTTTAATAAAATATTTTTTTCAAAAGACCAATACAAGGCGTGGATTTCTAAAAGAATATTTTTTCAATGACCAATACAAGGCGTGGATTTTTAAAAGAATATTTTTTCAATGACCAATACAAGGCGTGGATTTTTAAAAGAATATTTTTTCAATGACCAATACAAGGCGTGGATTTTTAAAAGAATATTTTTTCAATGACCAATACAAGGCGTGGATTTTTAAAAGAATATTTTTTTAAAGACCTATACAAGGCGTGGATTTTTAAAAGAATATTTTTTCAATGACCAATACAAGGCGTGGATTTTTAAAAGAATATTTTTTCAATGACCAATACAAGGCGTGGATTTTTAAAAGAATATTTTTTCAATGACCAATACAAGGCGTGGATTTTTTAAAGAATATTTTTTCAATGACCAATACAAGGCGTGGATTTTTTAAAGAATATTTTTTCAATGACCAATACAAGGCGTGGATTTTTAAAAGAATATTTTTTCAATGACCAATACAAGGCGTGGATTTTTAAAAGAATATTTTTTCAATGACCAATACAAGGCGTGGATTTTTAAAAGAATATTTTTTCAATGACCAATACAAGGCGTGGATTTTTAAAAGAATATTTTTTCAATGACCAATACAAGGCGTGGATTTTTAAAAGAATATTTTTTCAATGACCAATACAAGGCGTGGATTTTTAAAAGAATATTTTTTCAATGACCAATACAAGGCGTGGATTTTTAAAAGAATATTTTTTCAATGACCAATACAAGGCGTGGATTTTTTAAAGAATATTTTTTCAATGACCAATACAAGGCGTGGATTTTTTAAAGAATATTTTTTCAATGACCAATACAAGGCGTGGATTTTTTAAAGAATATTTTTTCAATGACCAATACAAGGCGTGGATTTTTTAAAGAATATTTTTTCAATGACCAATACAAGGCGTGGATTTTTTAAAGAATATTTTTTCAATGACCAATACAAGGCGTGGATTTTTTAAAGAATATTTTTTCAATGACCAATACAAGGCGTGGATTTTTTAAAGAATATTTTTTCAATGACCAATACAAGGCGTGGATTTTTTAAAGAATATTTTTTCAATGACCAATACAAGGCGTGGATTTTTTAAAGAATATTTTTTCAATGACCAATACAAGGCGTGGATTTTTTAAAGAATATTTTTTCAATGACCAATACAAGGCGTGGATTTTTTAAAGAATATTTTTTCAATGACCAATACAAGGCGTGGATTTTTTAAAGAATATTTTTTCAATGACCAATACAAGGCGTGGATTTTTTAAAGAATATTTTTTCAATGACCAATACAAGGCGTGGATTTTTTAAAGAATATTTTTTCAATGACCAATACAAGGCGTGGATTTTTTAAAGAATATTTTTTCAATGACCAATACAAGGCGTGGATTTTTTAAAGAATATTTTTTCAATGACCAATACAAGGCGTGGATTTTTTAAAGAATATTTTTTCAATGACCAATACAAGGCGTGGATTTTTTAAAGAATATTTTTTCAATGACCAATACAAGGCGTGGATTTTTTAAAGAATATTTTTTCAATGACCAATACAAGGCGTGGATTTTTTAAAGAATATTTTTTCAATGACCAATACAAGGCGTGGATTTTTTAAAGAATATTTTTTCAATGACCAATACAAGGCGTGGATTTTTAAAAGAATAGTTTTTCAAGGACTAAGACAAGGCGTGGATTTTTAAAAGAATATTTTTTCAATGACCAATACAAGGCGTGGATTTTTAAAAGAATATTTTTTCAATGACCAATACAAGGCGTGGATTTTTAAAAGAATATTTTTTCAATGACCAATACAAGGCGTGGATTTTTTAAAGAATATTTTTTCAATGACCAATACAAGGCGTGGATTTTTTAAAGAATATTTTTTCAATGACCAATACAAGGCGTGGATTTTTTAAAGAATATTTTTTCAATGACCAATACAAGGCGTGGATTTTTAAAAGAATATTTTTTCAATGACCAATACAAGGCGTGGATTTTTAAAAGAATATTTTTTCAATGACCAATACAAGGCGTGGATTTTTAAAAGAATATTTTTTCAATGACCAATACAAGGCGTGGATTTTTAAAAGAATATTTTTTTCAGTGATCAATACACCAATGATAAAATCAAATATTATGTCTTTGTGCATATGTTTTGTAACAGGCAAAATGAAACGAGATAGACTCATGGTTCCTTTCTATTGAATTTGGGAAAAATCGGATTTAGATATAGCTCCCATTTATATTTTCGTCTGATTTTATGTAAATAATGCACCAAAGTCTCTATATATCCTTCGATTTGCACAAAATTTGGCATAGCGTACTGAATTGAGTCTAGAATGATTATTGGTAAGTTTCGAGAAAATCGGTTCAGATTTAGATATAGCTCCCATATATAATTTCGTCCGATTTAAGGTAAATAGTGCACCAAAGTCCCTATATACCTTTAGATTTTCACGAAATTTGGCATAGCGTACTGAATTAAGTCTAGAGCGATGTGTGTTTAGTTTCGTGAAAATCGGTTCAGATGTAGATATAGCTCCCATATATAGTTTCGTCCGATTTTAGATAAATAGCGCACCAAAGTCCCTACATATCCTCCGATTTGCACGAAATTTGGCATAACGTACTGATTTGAGTCTAGAATGGTGTTTATTAAGTTTCGTAACAATCGGTTCAGATTTAGATATAGCTCCCATATATAGTTTCGTCCGATTTGAGGTAAATAGTGCACCAAAGTCCCTATATATCTTTTGATTTGCACGAAATTTGGCATAGCGTACTGATATAAGTCTAGAACGATGTGTGTTTAATTTCGAGAAAATCGGTTCAGATTTAGTTATAGCTCCCATATATAGTTTCGTCCGATTTGAGGTGAATAGTGCACGAAATTCCCTACACATGCTTCCTATATATCATTTGGCATTGCGTACTGAATTAAGTCTAGAACGATGTGTGTTTAGTTTCGTGAAAATCGGTTCAGAGTTAGATATAGCTCCCACATATATTTTCGTCCGATTTTATGTAACTGGTGCACGGTTTGCATGGATTATATAAGGCATTGTTTTTGTAAATGCTATTTTTAAGGGCCATATAAGGCGTGGATTTTGTAAAGAATATTTTATGGATTCTATAAAGCGTGGATTTTGTAAATAATATTTTTTATAATTTTTTCTATAGGTACATATTCATACGTAAACATAATATCATATTCATACATTTAAACGTATATGGACTATCGTGTCCGCAATCATGTCATATGTGACCAACTTTCGCCTCCTTCTCCTCCCACATTGCATAGCTATAAATCACACAAATGAATATATCTCTTAATGCTAAGAATAAACAAATAATAATTTATTTCTTCTTTATGTCTCTTTCTATATTTTAGAAAAAAAGAACAACCATTCCGGAACGCACTTAACCACAAAGGAACTTCATATAATCAGACACAGAGGCACACCGACATTCCAAGGTATAAGCATACATGCATACATATAAAATGAGCAAAAGAAGTAAATTAAAGAGATTTAGCTTATAATAAGAATAAAACGTAATAAAAACCATACATAATAATAATTTTTTTGCAAAACAGAATACAAACACAAAATAACTGCCTTTTTTTCAAACCACAAATCCACATTAACAGCACAGAGGCAAAAAAAAGAGCACACAAATCTTCTACAGCTAGCTATGTAAGTTAAATAAACTAAGGAGCTACATATACATATAATAAGGATATGCATACATACATAGAGACATGCATACATCTACAGCATATGTGTGATTCTAGGAGGAAAATAAGAAGCAGAAAAATAACATAAAACGGTAGGGAAATGGGAAGTTACCCAGAAAACCCATAAACCTGTAATCATCACTAACTTCGGTTTAGTTCTTTGTTTTTATTGTGTTTTCCATTTTTATTTCATTTCCTTTTTGTGGTTAGTCTTAAAGTCTATTTGACTTGACTTGTATGTAAATGTGTCTCATCAACATTTATGTTTTTCTCCTTTGCAAAATAGTTAAATTTTGTTTGCCAAACATTTGTGTGAGTAAAGGTTTCCAAGCAAAGTCACAATCACAATCCATAATAAAAATTTATATATATATAAGAGAAAATGTAAATAGCAAACAAACCCTAAGAAAAAAATCTTTAAATAATCCAAATTTATGCAGGAAGAAATAAAACAAAATTATGTTGAAAAAAACTATAAAATTTTTAAGAGGGTTATGTATTATAAGAAAATCCTCTATAATATGGATATCAATTAATTAAATTAGTTTTTGGTTGGTTTTTTTCTTTTTTGTTAGTTTTTAATTTAATATTTTATACTTATATGATTTATAGTTTGACAAAAATATTGGTATGATTTATTTATATATATATTTTTTTTGGAAAATGCTTTTTTGCACTTTGTATCTCGTGTTTTGGTTAAAAACCTCTGAGCAAACACATTCTGGATTTTTTTTATAATTATCCATAATTACAAAATAAGTTTTTAACTCAGAGAGAACTCCCTTTAAATTTCTTAAGTCGACAGCAACTAATCTTATATCTATAAACTTAAGTGTTTGTAAGAGTATTTGGTATGTTTTTTATAGACTCGAAAACAGCTAAGCCGATTTCCCTGAAATCACACATCATTCACGGATTCGCTGCACTGAAGTTTGTTATTAATTATAAATTCGAAGGAAGGCTTGTACCTCACATACGCCTCTTTTTTATTGCCTCGCCATAAGGTGGAGAGTATGTTAAATTATTATTCTGTTTGCCACACGCCACGGGGGAGATTTATTTAAGCTAATATCGCTGGCTTGACTTGTAAAGGCTTGTTTTTGAATAAAAGTATTTTAAATCTGTAAATGCAATTTGTTTTTGTATTTAATTTCTATTTTATTTGCGTATAGGCAAAATGAAAAAATACATGCCTTTGTTGGGACTTAGAATGTTTTCTGGTCCTATTTTCAGTCTTTTTCGATTAATAAACGTACAAAAAATCCCAAAATACCGAATAATGTGGGTAACGTAATATGAGGGCAACTCCGAAAATGGGCCAATATTGCTAATTTTGGTAGGGAGATTTTGTACCCAATGAGAGTCCCAAATATAAAATTATAGCCAATTCGTTTGAAAAACCTGTCCAAACCTTCCAAATTTTCGAATATTAAGGATAACGTTATATAAGGGCTGCCCTAAAAAGTGGACCAATATTGATAATTTTTTGTTGGAGGGTGTGCTATACCAAAAGCACCTAAAATACCAAAAATTGTGTCCTAAAAATAACAAGTGGACTTGGAGCTTTTGCATGATTTTAATCCAGCAAAGTGCGTTGAATTGGACTTAACGTGTTTACTCATCAATACAAAAGAACAATAAAAATGAGATAACTGTATTTTTATTTTTTTTAAATAGATGCCTTTCTATACTTAACTGTATTAAAACCTCAATTTCTAGAAAAATTGACTTGTTTCCATTATAAGTTAAGCCAGCAATATATTCTTGATCAGAATAAACTCTATGTCGTCTGTTGAAATGTGGAGCTCGATTTCAAATTTTCATGAATTTTAACCGGCTGGCAAATGTGCGTGCATTACTTCGAAGACTAGTAGCTTTGTATATAAGCACTTTAGGTCTTAAAGGATAAGAAAATGAACTTGTTGTTTTTTTTTTTGTAATTAAAGAAAAACTCTTCTTTTCGGTGGCGGACATGATTTCAGATCACTGGAACATTCGATTCCAAAAATAGCAATGGCATTCGAAATAGTACATGTCTGGCTCAGTTATGGACTGGAATTGGCCACAAACCATGTTAGAAAATACGGAAGATATTCACTGATTGGATTTTTATACCCTTCACCACACTGTGGTACAGGGTATTATGTCTTTGTGCATATGTTTGTAACAGGCAAAAGGAATCGAGATAGAACCATGGTTTCTTTTGAGAATATGAATAGAATCACTTTCTGAGTCGATTTATGCATGTCCGTCCGTCTGTCCGTCCGTCTGTTGATGTTAAATTGTAAACAAAGTACAGGTCGCATTTATAATCCGATTTGGCTGAAATTTGGCACAGCTCATTTATTTGGCCCAAGGACAAACTCTATTGAAATTGGGAAAAATCGGTTCAGATTTAGATATAGCTCCCATATATATTTTTGTCCGATTTACAGACTTTAGTCCCTGAAAATCATTCGATTTGCACGAATTTCGGTATAGCGTATTGAATTAAGTCTAAACTGATGTGTGCCAAGTTTCGAAAAAATCGGTTCAGATTTAGATATAGCTCCCATATATAGTTTCGTCCGATTAAAGGTAAATGGGGCACCGAAGTCCCTCTATATATTTCGATTTGAATGAAATTTGGCACAGAGTACTGAATTAGGTCCAGAATGATGTTTGCCGAGTTTCGAGAAAATCGGTTCAGATTTATATATAGCTCCCATATATAGTTTCGTCCGATTTAATGTAAACGGTGTCGTCCGATTTTACACAAAATTGACACAAACTTTTCACAACGTACTGGAGTTAGAATGACCTAGAAGTTGGTTTTAAATGCTTTACCATTGTGAGTTCAATAGGCACAACAATTTGCTCTACGTACTGAAGTTACTATAACATAACGTGTGGCAAGTTGAGTTCAAATCGGATTAGATTGATATAGCTTATATATGCGCTTATAATTGATTTTCATAATTTTGTCCCTGGTCCTTTAAAAATTCGACGTCTTTTAGGTTTCATCTGTTTGATATACCGAAAGTGGTGAAGGGTATCATATAGTCGGCCCCGTCCGACTTTACTGCTTTCCTTACTGGTTATTTTTTACGATAGTTATGTAGAACCAAAATTTGGAACCGATTGGATTTATTGGTTTTGAGTAATCAGTCCGCCATTTGTAAAAACACTGTCTATTGAAATCACGATAGTGCTCGCAATATATAAGCATATATATATTGATACTGCTCCTAGGAGCCTCCGTACGTCTCAATTACCGTACGTCTCAATATTTGACATTTTGGAATATTTGGACACGGCTTTCAATTAATGAAATTTAATAATTTGGGATCTCATTGGATTGTAAGTTTCCTATAAAATTGGAGTACTGTTTATGGTAGCCCCAATATATCGGTGCCTTCCATATTCTGGTGAGGCTTGGCAATTTTTCAACCAAAATAGATGTCAATTTATATTTGAAATTTCATTGGGTAGAAAATTTCCTCCGCACTAAAAGTACCCCGTATTTGGTATTTTGACAGTTTTTTTAAGAATTGACACTAAATTTCTAATTAGGAGACTCCTTACACAAATAACTGTACTCTACATTTTTGGTATCTTAAAGATAAAGATGATTGGCCCAAGCCCAATTTTCTAGCCTGAGAGTCTGTAGCTTGATATTTAATTTTCTCCTGGCAACACATTTCAAGATTAGACCGATTCACAGTGGGTTAGAGTACCATGTTTTCTTGGATCAAATCAGGAAAGCTATGTTAGAATAATTTTTCTTTATTTTTCAGTTTATACCATTAAAATAAGTTAAAAAAATGTTTTCTAAGTATATTTTAGTATAATTTTATTAAGTAATGCCAAATATCAGTGCAGGTATATAGTGCAAGGAGTACAATATGATAACTTAAACATTGAATTTTATACATCTTAAAGTTAACCATCCACATCGTCATCATCCGCAGCCAGGGATGGTCCGTATGACGAATTTTCAGGTTTTCGACTGTCAAAAAGGTGTAAACGTCGAAAACGTCATATACTTGTATAAAATGTAGTAAACGTCATTTATTTCAATATTATCACCATATACATTAATTTTCAAGAACACATATTGTTTTTACTGTATATCTGGCTATTCTTTACTAGAACTGATAAAAAATTCTGATTTTTTTTATGAAAAAAATTTTGATATTCGATATGAATTTGAGTAAAGCATACGTTATTTCCAAATCGATAAATGTAAATAGCTATTTTATAAAAAACATAATGGTTTTGAGTGGGTTTCTGACGTATGTATTATACGCCGGAAATGTATGTCATTTACGTCACAGTTTCTGGCAGGCCATCTCTGTCCGCAGCATCACCAACTTCTGATAATTGCTCAATATTTAAAAGGGCATTTGACACAATTTCGGGTCCGTGAATAAAAAACTTGTGCAAAGTGGTAGGCATATTATACCAAGGATACGTTTCAACAAAAAGTCATATATTTGAAAATTTTCATTATTAATCTCATGGACACTGGATACTGCTATAACCGACACGTGCATTTTTTATTAAATTAACATATATTTTTGATATTTCGGCAGATTTTTTTAGCGTTTTGGTGCTTTTTTGGATTTCTTTAGCTAAAAATGTCATCTTGTCATTCATTGTTTGAGCGCTCGATTCATCATAAGCTTCGACGATTATAAAAAACAACGTTCGAACTTGTATCTATAAAAAAAAATGCTAATAAAGAACCCTTTTACCCGACTACTTGAAACTGCACAACACAATCACTATTTGTCAAAACAATGAATATTATTAAAATAAACAAAAACAAAATATTATTGTAACAAAGAACATTATTAAAAGAAACAAAAATAGCAACAATAAAATAATTAGAAAATATAACATGAAAAACAAGAAAACACAACACTCAACAACAGCACCAGTCACGAGATCAATGTGACTTAGAGCTAATTTGACTGCTGCAACACTTGTATTAAACAATGCATAGCTTCTAAAAGGCACAAAAGGGCAGCGTAAAATTTTGCAATATAACACAGATTTATGTCCTCTTTAATATAAACCAAAAATTATGACACGAATGTGGACGAATAATAACTATTTATCCATTTAAAATATAAAAATATTATTTTTTTTGGCATTTTCAATATAAATAACTAAATCTTAATCACTTCCAAACACAATTTCATACTCAAATGTTAACGAAGTATTCGCAAAATAACCTAAACTTCATGGTTCCATTGAAAAATGTCTAACTTTTACAATACTTTTTAAAATAAAAAAAATTTCAACGGGAACGTTTTCACCTTTTTCAGCCTTTTTTGGCACAAAAATTTCTATGAAGTTTGACTTTGAAGTTTCACTACAAAAACACCAGTCCACTTTTGACATTTATTTCAACGACAAGTGATGTAGAATTTTATATACTTTAACCGTGTGCAAAAATTTTTAACGATACTTAAAATTTTATTTTTTAATTAATCCAAGGAAACAGGGTATTCTAACCCACTGTGCGATTGTAGGTACTGTGAACGTGCACCTAATGACCTGGTCGAACTCTATTAGTGAAATTTGATAATTTGGGATTTCATTGGATTGTAAGTCTCCTATAAAATTGGAGTACTTTTTATGGTAGCCCCAATATATCGGTGCCTTCCATATTCTGAGGTGTCTTGGCAATTTTTCAACCAAAATAGATTTAAATTAATATTTGAGATTCCATTGGGTGGAAAATTTCCTCCTCACTAAAGGTACCCCGTATTTGGTATTTTCATAGTTTTTTAAACAAATTGGCACTAAATTTCTTATTAGGAGACTCCTTACCAAATAACGGTACCCTACATTTTTGTTATCCTAAAGATTTCTGATTGGCCCAAGCCCAATTTTCTAACCTGAAAGTCTGTAGCTTGATATTTAATTTTCTCCTGACAACAAACCATATAGAAGATTCGGCCAATTGTAGGTATTGTGAATGTACACCTCATGGCCCGGTCGAACTCTATTAGGTCATAGTAATCCGGAATACATGGAATACGGAATCCGGAATACATGGAGAATTGTTGCTCCATGTTCGTTATGTTCCACGGCATTTCGAGTTTTTGAAGGACGAACAAAATCCTTTACGAAAATTACCAATTTCTGAAATTTTGAAAATTTTAGCCGCATCGTCCAAGTTAAGTGACTGTAATTCCGCTGCAATGCGTGCTTGGACATTGGAAGTGGACAGGTTCATATATTGAATTTTGGTGTTTTTAAGATGTTTGTTGTTGTCCAATCGATGTTACTTCCGCCCAATTTTACAGCCCAACAGTTTTGCAGAAATATTCCATATAGATCAATGTTTTAAAATGACCCCACCGAAAGGGCCCGTTTAATTTTAATTCGCGTCATAGTAGACTCAATTTGCTATGCTGTGGATAATTTAATCGTAATCGAACATACTTTTAACACACGATATTCTTTACTCGATATTCTGTACTCAATTCAATACGCTATGCCAAATTTCGTGTAAATCGAAAAAAAAAACCTTAGGAGTTTGGTGCACCATTTGAGGGGACATCTGCCCATTCTCGGTTTCAAAAACTCAATCTTTTACTACAACTACAACTTTTCAACTCATTAAAATTTCATATGAAAATCTCAACAACTCTAAAAATATAGCTGAGTTATTGTGTCACTATCAAGCGACGGCGAGTTTGCTTATTAAACTTTAAACCTTTTTTTCTCGAAAGAGTTTTTACGATGACTTAAAAACTATTAATACAATCGATTCCAAATATTATCACCTTATTCTAGGCCTACACATTTATAGTATCATAAATCAGTGAAGATCTTTCCCATTTTCCAGCTAGGGTTTTGGTCCCAAAAAATAATTTTCCCAGGTCCACCATTTTGCTAATTTTTTGCGAAGTCAATAATCCTAGTTCATACCAAAGCCAGATGGAACTTTGAGATTCAGATTTTCCAGTGATCGCCATCAAAGAATAGATTTTTGTATTTACTAAAAATAAGACAACAACAACATTTTGTCAATTTATTTTCTTCTTCTTTAAGTCTTCAAATACATGTATACAAATGTTTAACATGTATGCTCATTTGCAGCCGTTCGAAACTCGCCGAAATATACGAAAATATATCGGAATCTATTTTGACAGAACTTTATCTCGGCCGAACATTGTGATTTGGGTGAACTACTGTGGAATCGGACAAACCTATATATGGGAGTTATATCTTAATCCAATTTTAATTTAATTCGTCCTTGTGCCACAAAACCCTGCCAAAGTTCATCTCATTTGAGTCATAAAGCGACCTGTACTTTCTTTATATTTTTACATGGACAGACAGACGGACAAGTTTGGATAAATAGACTCTGAAAGTGATTCAATGTAGATTTTCAAAAGAAACCATACACATAGATATAATACCCCGTACCACAGTGTGGTGAAGTTTCGACCCAGCCGATATCCATTCGATTCTTCAAAGATAAGATCCTCTAGTCATTAATATAAATACCTTCTATAAGAAGTTATTTCAGTTTCGATTAGCAGGCTTATATAAAAAAGGTTGGTATTTTATAATATTGAAGACTTTTATGGTAAATTTTTTATTATTTGGTGTTATTTAAAAATACATATAGATTACTGACTGGTTTTCTATAATAATAGATTTTATTCTGCATAAGAAGGCCAGTGAGCCTCCGGTTTTTTAAATCTGAAACCTGTTTGGTATAAAATAAAAATATGTTGAATTTTTATAAGAAGGTTTCCAATAAAATATTTTCGGAAAAATAAGAACAGGTTGCCTATTTTCTATAGGATGATATTTATGTTGTACAAAAAAGAAAAAAACCCCAAAAGTTCGGTTGGACATTTCAAAATTATTATCCAGATTGGATAATTTGGTTCCACTCAGACTCCGACTCCAGTAAAATTCATCGATTTCGACTCAGCTACAGTGTCATAAGTAATAACAAAATTTTGTCCAAAGTTTATTTTCTGGCATCTACTCATTTAAAAATATTACCTGGGATACTATACGTACAGGATTTCCCTGAATGAAGAACAGCTCAACCAATATATTATTTTCTGTTTATTTTTTATAGTCAACTTTAATTTTTATGTTGCATTTATTACTTTTATAATTTTCTTAAAAATCCTTCAAATATAATTGCATAACAAATCTCTTGAACTAACTAAATATTCCGGACCACAATATAACACAATTTCATAGAAATTTACGAAGTAATACTCTCCTAAATAACCATAAAAAATAGTAGTGTCAGTAAAACCAACAGCAAAAATATTACTAACTGATAAGAACAAAAAAGAGCACAACATAAAAAACAACTACTAAATAAATTATATTATTATAACAATTAAATATATAAATATCATTAATAAATGAAAAACCAACAAAATCCTTTGTTTTTAATTACTTCATGGTGTTAAAAAGGAGGAAGCTACAACCATAATAAAGTAAATATGTTAACACATTTATAAACTGCAGAAGAGAGCACCACAAAAAACCCAATAAAATAGTCAAAATAGAATAAAAACAACAACACATTTTCTATAACCAAAAAAAAAAAAAAAAAAAACATAAAAAAAAATGTCATTTAGTATGAAAGAAATAAAAAACAACAAATAATAACAACACTTCAAATTTAAACCAAATAAATAATAACAGCAACAAACAACCACTCTTGTAACTAACACAGACCAAATGAACAATCTCTTTGAAATAATTATATATACAAAAATATACACATTTATATATACATACATACATAATATATTAATAAAAAAGCAAACCTATACATACTACTTATACAGGTTACCGTTATTAGCTTAAAATATATATATTTGTAACATGTAACAAAAAACAAAAAATAAAACGATGAAAACAATCCCCTCAAATACTATGAAATCTTGCTGAACTTCTAGAGAAACCTAAAAAAACCTTAACACAAAATTATGCTATACCAAAAAAATTAATAGAAATAAACTAAATATCCATTTAATCTTAATTGAAAAACAAGAAGATATTAAAGCAAAAACAAGTAAACATGGAAATTAATTATAAAATAATAAAAATATATACACTCACAAATACATACACACATTATGTAACTGAAACTGAAAATAGCTTTATAGTATTTTAAGTCTTAAACTACAATTTCATTATGAACAAGAAATAAATAATAAAACAAACTGGAATAAAATAAAAATAACAAAATACACATACAAATACATACATGGTTAAAAAGGACCGTCAACAGCAATTATTCATGTCTTTAGGGATAATTCTTCATAAATATAAATGTGGTAATTTCCATTTGGGTAATAACTTATATATACATATTAACATGTTTATTTCGTTTTTGGTATATTCATGAGACAGGATTATAAATAAATAAACAAAAATGCTAATTTCGTTATTCTTGACTACGCCGACAACTATATTGTACTGGTATGAAGGTAGTAAGAACGAGTTAAAAAGCGTTAAGTTCGGCCGGGCCGAACCCTCCCTCCACCATACAGGTACTTGAAATAAAAATATAGGGAACATACCAAAAAGTGTACCTATACCGACATTTCTACAAACCGATTATGGTTCTAAATATTGGTCCTAGACCCCATGTTTCTGTGGACCAATTTTGTTTCAAAAAATTTTGATCTCATCCATACTTTGCCCATCTTACTATTTCTTCCAAAATTAGTTCAAGTTCGAACATGGGGAATATCGGTCCACTCCTTCTGGTACCTCGCACACAGGAGCTAGGCATATAGTTTATATATATGAATATATATATATATATATAAGGTTAATTATGAACCTTATGTTCTAGTTTTTTTTCGTATCATCCACAGATGAAATGATTACATGAGAGTCTTAGAACCGGAATTCGGTTTAAAAACGCGCTCAAGTACCCCAAAATACCGAAAATTGGGGGTACCCTTATATGGGGGCTATCCGAAAAAATGGACCTATATTTATATTTTTGGTGGAGAGATTTGGTACCTATTAAGAACTCAAAATACTAAATTACAGCCAATTCGGTGGAAAAATACGATCAAAACCCCCAAAATACTGAAAATTAGGAGGTACCGTTATATGGGGGCTACCAGAAAAAGTGGACCCATATATATAATATTTTGTAGGGACACTTAGTATCCAATAAGAACTCAATGTACCAAATTTCAGCGTATTCGGTTGAAAAACGCGTTCAAGAACCCCAAAATACCGAAAATTGGGGGGTACTGTTATATGGGAGCTATGCCTAAACGTGGACCGATATATCCCAGCTTCGATCTTGACCTGCAGACAAAACACAAACCTATGCAGAATTTCAGCACCCTATCTCAATTCCTTCAGAAGATTACAACATACCGACGGACATAGCTTGATCGTCTTAGAATTTTACCCTGATAGGGTCGGAAATGAATATTTCGATGAGTTACAAACGGAATGACAACATTAATATACCCTCCATACTATGGTGCAGGGTATAAAAATATATAATATAACGCCACCCAGAGGAAAATGGCAAGGACCCTAAGGACAAGGACCCCAAATACTGCACAAAATTTAAGGAGGCGTTACATCAAGGCATCCATATATGGCAGCCACATCATCGATGATAAACTATTGCAAACCATTCATCTACTTAGCCGAAAAAAAACAATAACTACTTAAACTAACAGAAGGATTAATAAAGTAAATTGGCGAAGTATGGAAATCTTATGCTCCCAGAATTATTGGAAGACCCTATTCTACGAGATGTCCCACTGGTCTTCTACTACAATGACTACAGTTCTTCTTAAAAACATTGTCCTGTTGTTATCTCCTGTTATTCCCATCGAAGTCCACTTGGTTTCTTATAAGATTACCACACAATCTTCTGTAACAAGGTATCTACGCATTCTATAGCAAGCCTGAATGGTCTATAAACAAGTCCTCTTGATTTTCTTATTTCAGAAAATATCATTACCTTCCATAAGAAGACCTCTTGGTCTTCCGTCACAGGACATTTTGACCTTCTATAAGAAGAATATATACTGATCTTCTACATGAAGTCCACTTGATCTTTTATAAAGGGAACATTTGGTCTTCTCTAAGAAGACATTCTTCTTTTAAAAGACTTTTTGGTATTTTATCAGAACATCTATGAGAACAAATTTTAGTCTTCTATGGGGTTTATATTCAAAGCCAAACAATACAAACCTTCATCTTTCAAATAAGGATACATTATACCTTTGTCTTTCGGTAAATTACATCCCGGCCTTTAGGTATTCTAAAGGAAATCCATTTGGGATTCGATGAGATTATTATTTTTATTCACATCAAATGCAAAAGGGGCCGATTAATATTCCACATAAGGCAATAAATTTCGCTTCTGGAACTGAAATGTTTAAATAGTGTATGACGTTGAGAATATCAATATGTATCATTTTTGGGATGAGTTTTACATGGTCGCGGTTTTATTCATACTCGATTGGTATACCATAACTAAAAACATTGTGACAATGGCATAAAATGTTACACTCATTCTGGGGCTACTCAGATTACATCCAGAGGGTCAAAATGGGTCCAAATGGGTCGAAGCAAAAACTGAGTCTCTTTGAACGCTGTAACCATTTTTCAAATCAAAGAGTTTGCCATAAGCTGCCTTTTATTTCCGCTATGTCGTGCATCGAAAGAACTAGGTGAAGGGTCGTACGATCAATATTTAGTTAAATGTTAGAAATATCAAATAACCGGTTCTTTGTAAACCCTATTGAAAATCTTATGAACCACATTTTTGTACAATATATGGAGGTCAGAAAATCAGGATTAAAGTTTGTTCAAGAAAATTAGGACGAAAAAGATGCGGAGTGTTATCAATATCGGTTCATGTTTACATATAGCTCAAAATGATGGTATCAAACAACTTTCGGAATTTTGAGGATTTCAGTCTGTTGAAAGACGTCAACCACCTGACATATACTGTGAGGCGGAAGAAACTGTCTCTACAAAAAATTATGATTATTAATGTACTTTTCACGGTAGCCGTAATATAACGGTATTTCGCTATGGTCCTAGACCAGTTTGCCAATCTGATGTTTGAAATGCCCACTTCATGGTAGAGGTATAGTATTTTCAGCCCGGTCGGTCTTTACAAATTTTGTTAAGTTTGTCATTTGATATTAGTAGTAACGAAAGTTCAAATGTCAGACGGGACCGACTATATCATACCCTTCACCACTTTGAGTACACACAAGAGATGCTCATATGTGCAATATCATGTAGATATAGCAGACATATCATCTTTACATGACCATTGAAATGGAATCGGATGAAAATAATTGAGTGATCTACATTGATATTTGTACTAAATTCCATAAATTTCGTATATATGGAGCAAATAAAGGCTCCATATACAACAAGTGAAAAAGCGTTAAGTTCGGCCGGGCCGAACTTTGGATACCCTCCACCATAGATATACTGACAGGTGCTTAAAATGAAAATATAGGGAAAATAAAAAGTGAACCTATATCGACATTTCCACAAACCAGTTATGTAAAACACAATGTAAACTATAAAACAAATTTCAGAAATTTTTAATGGATAATGAGGGTGTATACACTTTTACACGGTTAAAATGGTTCTAGACCCCATGTTTCTTTGGACCAAATTTGTTTCAGATAATTTTGATTTCATCCAAACTTTGGTCATCTTATAATTTCTTCCAAACTTAGTTCAAGTTTGAAGATGGGAATTATCGGTCCACTCCTTGTGGTACCTCCCACACAGGGGCTAGGTCGAAATACGGGTTATAGTTCATATATAGTTCATTATCGAACCTTACGTTCTAGTTTTTTATCTCGATATCCTCCGCAGGTGATATAATTACAACAGAGTCTTAGAACCAAAACCAAAACGCGGAACAAATTGCATAACTATTTTAATATAAAAAGGGGGTCATATGGGGACTACCCCAAATAGGGGGTGCATATTAATAATTTTTTGTAGGGAAATTTGTTACCATATACGACTACAAAATACCAAATTTCAGGGAATTCGGTTGAAAAACGTGCTCAAGAACTTCAGAATAGCGAAAATTGGGGGTACCCTTATATGGGGGCTACCGGAATAAGTGGAACTATATTTATAATTTTTAGTGGGGAAATTTGGTACCCAATAAGAACCCAAAGTACCAAATTTCAGCGAATTTGGTTGAAAACCGCGCTCAAGAAACCTAAAATACCGAAAATTGGGGAGTACCCTTATATGGGGACTACCCCAAAAAATTGACCTATATTTATAATTTTTTGTATAGAGATTTCCTACCCAATAAGAACTTAAAGTACCGAATTTCAGCGAACTCGGTCGAAAAATGCGATCAAACCCCCCAAATTACCGCAAAATTGGGGGTACCCTTATATGGGGGCTATCCCAAAATATGGACCTATATTTATAATTTTTTGTGGAGACATTTAGTACCCAATACAAACCCAATGTAGCAAATTTCAGCGAATTCGGTTGAAAAACGCGCTCAAGAACCCCAAAATACCGAAAATTTGGGGGTACCCTTATATGGGAGCTATGCCTAAACGTGGACCGATATACTCCATCTTCGAACTTGACCTGCCTGCAGACAAAAGACGACTCTGTGTAAAATTTTGGCGATCTATCTCAACTCGTTTAGACGCTAGAGTGATTACAACAGACGGACAGACGGACATGCTTAAATCGTCATAGAATTTTATGCTGATCAAGAATATATATACTTTATAGGGTCGGAAATGATTATTTCGATGAGTTACAAACGGAAAAACAAAACTAATATACCCTCCATACTATGGTGGAGGGTATAAAAATACAAAAAATCGGACAAAAATTATAAATGTAATACCCTGTACTTCACCACACTGTGAAGGGTATGGAGAGTAGGTCGATATTGCCGACTGATGTATCTCTAAGTTTTATTATTCGCTTTATATAAGGTATATGTGTATATCAAAGAGGCGACCATATTCGGAAAGGTACCAGAAAAGGTCACCCTATACATTTAATGTAGATTTGGAAAAGTATCACGATTTGCAAAGTTTGGATAAAATCAGGCATTGTATTACCTAGATATGGGATTAACACATTTGAAAACTTTGTGAGAAAGGAATGTACCAACGGGTTCCATTTTCATGCTTGATCTATATAAGGTGTTAAGTTTGGGTGAATGTGTTAAGTTTGGGTGAAATTGGGTATTCCGTTCCCTCCGAAGGGATTTACAAGTTTTCAAAATGTTGACCCTTTGTGGTGGAGGTAGTAGTGGCAATAGGCCAATAAGTCCCAACTTCCAACATTATACAGGCTAGGTTAAAATATTAGGTTAGGTGCAAAGTTTAGGTCAAATATATAGTCCGTTCGCACGATATATAAATTTAAATCTCAGCACAATTTTGATCAATTTGTATGGGAAGTACCATTTTTGGATTCGTTGTAGGCTTGGTAAATATATTACGACGTGCAATGCTTGGTTTATACATAAATATTTCATTTCCTTCATATAAGGTTTATAAATTTTCAAAATGTTGACGCTTTGTGGGCCAGTTACAAAAAGGAGTGGACCGATAAGTTCCATCTCCCAACGATATTCAGGCATTATTAAAATATAACTTGGTTTTGAATCGTATGCTATATTCGTATAATATTACAAAATGCATTTTCAGCACAATTTTGACCATTTTGTGGGGAAGGTACCGGAAGTGGCGGACCGATATGCCTCGTCTTAGTATAAGTTCCAATATCGGACCGATATTGGAACATATACTAAGTGAAATCTACTCCAATTTGTGTGACACGGATTTGGTCCAAAGAAACATGCGGTCTAAAAAAATTGTCTCTAGGAGGTAGGAAAGTATAGCCACATTTTCCCAACAAAAATGTGCCATAATATGGTATTCCGGGTTTTTGGAGGCTAACATATATAGAGAATTTTCAATATGGGTAATCTCGGTGTTTTTAAGGTGATAAGCTCATTTACTCTCACTAAATTCGTTGTATATTGGCATTCAGGGTTCTTGGATTTTGATATTGAATGCTCTATGAATTTGTATGCTCTATAATTTGCCTTTTAGAGCTCTCAAATTTGAACTTTATGATATAGGCCCATACGATGATACCACTCATGCTGATATATTAAATATCACTATTTCCAACTTAAGTGACTCGTTCGAGTGTGAAAACATGATCAAGAACACTTTTAAGGATATGTTCAAAAAAGTGGTGTCAACATTTGAATTATTTTGACAGTTTTAGACAATGACATTTTTTTGATCACTACTTTTTTTAAATCCGTTTAATTTGATTCTGGTGATGTTTCTGTGATTTTGGTATACATTTTTATCGGTTCCGAAAGTCAACCGTGATGGCAATTCATTATTCTTTTCTAATTCTTATCTGACTATAACAGTCTGGCATATAAAATACTTTACTTGAGCACAGAGCATACATAGGTGTGTATGATAAATATCGACATTTGCGTCGATGATACGACACAAAGGACACATAAACTTCATTATTCGTTTAATGAAGTATTATTACAAACTTTCAAGGTATGGGACTATTACCTGCTCTGAGTATACCAAAAGTTTTTATGACATTAATGAAACTTCTCACATTAAAAGAGTAAACTTTCATTTGACCATATTTAACCACTTCATGGGTTATAGTCACTATCACATAGTACATTTACCTTCCAAAGTATGTGTGACAACAACATCATCATAAAATATAAATAAAAAACCAACAACTCCATTACTTAGGCTAATATCATACTCATATTTTCTTCCTCCCTGAAAGCAATAAGAAATAAGTATAAAAAAAGAAAAACCAATCATATATAGAAATATAAAACGTTTTCATACCTTTTCCTTTTGTTTCTTCTTCTTTCTATGTTAAGGCAACCAAAATATTTTAGAGAATGAATATTAAAAAAATAACCTTAACCTATAAATAATCTTTAGATAAATAAATTGTTTAGCTTTAATTATAATATTATTTTTAATACTTTTAAAAAAATATAGCGATTCAAGAAAACAGAGAAATTTGAAAATAAATTATTATAATTAATAAAATAAATAATAAATTAGCAAACAATATTATACTAAATAAGCTAAGCCCCTAACAAAAAAGTGAAATTATATAAAAATATGTATATGTATAGAAAATAAACAAAATATGATAAAAGAAACTAAATACGCTATGCAAACAAACAAAAAGCAAACATAAATTATATGTGGAACACAACAGAGAAACAAACAAAATAAATTATAATAAAAAATATGACAAATGTGTATGACAACAAAATACCGAAAAATAATTTCAATAAAATGCAAACAAATACTTATTATTCAAAATGAAAACAATGGCTGTTTCAAATGAATAGGATTGCGGAATATATATTTTGGGGAATGGATAATCAGGTTTTTGTTTGTGTGTTCACTATAATTTCACATAGAAGGAAGAATAATATTCGGAATAATATTCGAAGCTACCATAGATTTGCCAGAGATGGCCCATCAGAAATGATGACATAAGTTACATACATTTCCGACGTATGATACAAACGTCAATACATCTTCATATTTAATTTAGGTTTAGTAATATTAATATTAATCAAAATGTTGTTTCTTTGTGGGCGATATACCAGAAGGAGTGGACTAATGGATACCATCTTCGGACTTCATATAGGTTTGGTAAAATATTAGAATTTAGTCCATAACAATAGATCAAGAACTAATAGATCAAGAACTAATACTGAAATGTTTCTTTGAAGAAATACATCTGGGAAACCAACAATTTGGAGTTTATTAAAAAAATAACTACACGAACAAATTTCCTACCATATAAGGACCCATAATGCCGTAGAGGGTATAAACATGTACATATTTTAATTCTATAAAAACAAGAGATAACGTCGTTAAGCTCTGAAAAACATTTCAAATCAATCGGGGACCTTCATATGGGACAAAACATAGATTATGTTTTGTTAAAATAATGTACTAGAATGCGAGTTGGAAAATTACTAGAGGGGAAATTCAGCCATAAACATTCTAAAAATGGGCAGTACCTTTGTATGTATGTACATATTTTGCAATGTTCTATCTCTACCGCAATTTTAACGTACATACGAATATGGCTAAATCGACATAGAATAATATTCAGACCAAGAATATATTTTTTCGGCTGTAATTCTGATGACCATTTAGTTACACGTTTTTTGGCAAGTCAAAAACGCGCTGAGTTTAGTCGATTTTTTTAGTTTTTCAAAAAATTCCTAATATTTCAAACAAGTAAATTTTCGGGTACCACTTCGAAGAGCTTTCGGGTTCTTAGAAGGTGAAAACCATTTTCATATCGGTCTATTTTTATACCCTACACAACAATGTTGTCAGGGTATTATAGCTTTGTGCAGCCCCAAGAGTTTGTAACGGCGCTAAATATTGGTCCTAGACCGACCTTTAAGTATACCGATCCGTCATATCTCGACTAGCTGAGTCGATCTAGACATGCGTGTCCGTCCGTCTGTCTGTCCATTATAATTTGTAAACACTATACAGGCCACAGTTATGGACCAATCTTCATGAAATTTTACATGTAGGATGGGTTCTGCCCAATGAAGACCCCTATTATTTTCGGTAAAGATTGGTTGATGTTTTGGGGATGAAATGGACCAAATACTTAATTTTTGTCGGCTTTTCTGGCCGCTCCAGAGGCCGCAATTATGTCCCAAACATTATGAATTTTTACATGGAGAAGGGGATCGGGCCAAAGAATAAGCATGTCTGATTTTGATAAAGATCGGTCAAATGGACCCTGACTTTTGTGTGAAAAATGACAAAATTTGTATTCTATGGCGTATATATTTACCCCAGAAGGACATAGGCCCGAGAAGTTGACAGAATATCTAAGATGAGTGGTTGACCATTAAATTGATACCAATTATATTGTCGTATGTACTCGGATGTCGAAGTTACACTTAAATATTTACAGGTGCCTACGTATTCATATATTATTTAATAACCCATTAACACTCTAGAGAGTGGAAATATAGCGCTGATCACCTTGAAATGTTCCATAAGGTTCCAGGTATGGTTATATTGGAATGTAGTGGACCGAAATCTTAATTTTTGTGTTTTTTTCGAGTCGATCTATAAGCGACAATTAGTAGTTTCTAACTTCCACGAGTCGCCCTGAATTTAAGGTAAATGGTGCATGAAAGTCATTATATATCCTTCGATTTGCCCGAAATTTTGCATAGCGTAATGAATTAAGCCTAGAATGATGAGTGGTAAGTTTCGGGAAAATCGGGTCAGATTTAGATATAGCCTCCATATATATTTTCGTCTGATTTAAGGTAAATGGTGCACCAAAGTCGCCAAATATTTCTTTCGATATACACGGAATTTCGCATAGCGTACTGAATAGCGTCTATAATGATGTGTGCTAAGTTTCTTGAAAATCGGTTCAGATTTAGATATAGCTTCCATATATATTTTCGTCCGATTTAAGGTAAATGGTGCGCCAAAGTTCCTAAATACCTTTCGATTTGCATGAAATTTGGCTTGGCGTACTAAATTCTGTCCAGAATGATGTGTGCATAGTTTCGCAGAAATCGATTCAGATTTAGATATAGCTTCCATGTATATTTTCATCCGATTTAATTGAAATAGTGCACCAAGGTTCTTATATATACTTCGTCCAATTTCATGTCAGTTTTCTTTCGAAATGGCGACGTCTGTTAGGATATTATGTAGAATATACCCATAGTGGTGAAGGGTATCATAAAATCGTCCCAGTCCGACTTTACTACTTTTCTTAATGGTTAGCTTATATTTTCTTTCATTTATCTTTTATTTTTCATTACAGGTTGTTTTGGATTGTTTATTCTCGGATTTCCGTATGATGACAATCGAAATCGATCTACAATTAAGTCGAAAATGTGGCAGGCCCGGCATATATCGTTTCTTATATCTTTTGGAATTTTCCTGTTCTCTAAATTATAAATAAAATTCTCCAAGGATGGGTTGCAATACAATAGAGACCAAATAAGTCGGTTAAGTTAAGAAAATTAGCCGTTAAAATAAATATTTTATTTATTTTTTAAGTGTATGTATATATTTTTTGGAAAGAAATTTAATAAAAATAAAAACAAAACCGAATAACCTAAAAATATTGTTTGCTTTTATTTACGAATCCAAATATGGTAAGTATATATGCCATTACACGTGCGACATCTATTTATGTGATGACGTCACAATTTTTAATTCAACTGGGGTTTTTGCATTTTTTGGTAAAATTTGACAAAAATACCAGGCGACCAGAATGAAATAGAAAGTAGCCCGCCAAAAAATAAAAAATGTGGAAAAATTTGCATCTGGCAACGCCGTACTAAAATATTAAAAAATTGTAGCATACATTTAGGCGCACGAATTTTTTTCGCGTGCAGGGTGTGGCCAGATCAAACATTTTCGAAAGTTTTATTTTTTTTGGCGGGCAACTTGCTATTTTATTCTGGGCGCCTGGTATTTTTGTGAAATTTGCCCAAAAATGCACAAAATTTTTGGTTTTTTTTGTTTTAATTCATTGGGAGCCAGGATAGACATGTTACTACGTTACGGTGTTTTACAAATTAAACAGCTAATATTACTAAGAAAGTAAAATCGAGACCCCCACTAACAAATTTTTAGACGTCAATAAATAAGAAAACAATTTTAGTATTTTTGATTGTTTTATTTATTAAATCTTTTTATTTGTTTTATTTCAATAAGTATATAAATAAATAAGTATATAAATAATTGTATTTAATACAATACTAGTAGTGTACAGGAAAGAATGATGAATGCAGTCAGGCTTAAAGTTTGGGGTGGGTATTTTCATTCGGAAATCGCTCAAACATCGCATGCATCCAGAACAGGTAGATCGAAAAATAACTTAATTGACAAATGGCGGTCTTTCAGCTCCTTAACATATACCAGGATTGAAATTCGGACTCATATGAGGAAATAGATTTCAAAACATGAAACATGACTGCTTTGGATGTCCTCGAAAAGGAGGATCTCTATAAAAATCCACTATGTCTATTCTAGTAATTTTTAAAGAAATGTTCTTAAAAAAACGGTGACTGCTTCCATTTGCATTTAAAATTAAAAAAAAATTAAAAAAAAACGACACTAATTAAATCTAAAGTAATATTTTAGAAGAATCCACTCCTAGAAATAATATTTTTTTTTAAAAAACATCGCATAAAATATGTTTATAAAAATGGTCGCTTAAAATTTGGATTGCGGGTCATTGATAAAGTGTAGAATAGATGTACCAAAGGGTTTTTGGAAATTCGAACTATATGTATCCCAAAAGTTGTACATTTGGTACAATCTCGTAGCAAGTGAACGGATAGAGCTAAAAGCTAAAAATTTGGAATGAGAATCAAGGTTGAGAAGTAAGGTCGATATAAAGAGGTGGTTTTGGAAGTGTGTACTCATGTATACGAAAAGTACTAAACAGTACTAAATGTGGTACAATTTGAATTTGGGGAAACGGATGGAACTGGAATTTTGAAATTACATTACCGTTGGAGTGTAATATTAGAGTATGTAGGTAAATTTGGAAATCTTGAATTGTGTACAAAAAGTACTAAATCGTTAATTGGCACAATTTTGATTAGTGTAAACCGATAGAGCTGGAGCACTGAAATTTGGAAATCAGTTTACTTTTGGAGTGTAGAATTGGATATGGATGTAATTATGGAAATTCATACTTATGGGTAATAAATGGTATTAAATTTGGTACAATTTGAATTTTGGGTGAACCGATATAGGTGGCATCCATGAATTTGTAGTAAGGATCATTGTTGGGGGCTAGGGTTGGGGTTATGTAGGAACTTTTGGAAATTCGTACTAGAGTTTGAATTTTGGAAATAGGGTTACTATTGGAGTTTAGGATTGGGGATGGATGTAGTTTTGGAGATACTTACTTATGGGTACTAAACGGAACAATATGAATTTGGAAACTTTGGCAATTCAAACTAATGTGTACTAAATTTGGTACAATTTAAATTCTGGGTGAACCCATAGAGCTAGAATCCTTGATTTTGGAGTTACGATCACAGGTTTGGGATATGTAGGAAGTTTCGGATATTTGTACTAATGTGCACTAAATTGTACTAATGTGGACTTGGGTGAACCGATAGAACTGGAATCCTAAAATTAGAGTTAGAATCATTGTTGGGGTGTAGAATTGGGGTATATAGGAAGTTTTGAATATTCATACAAATGAGTTTTAAATGGTACTAAATCCTGAAATTGGGAAATATGATTTCTATTGGTTGTATATTTATGTGTACTAAGTGGTACTAAATTTGGTAAAACTAAGATTTGGCTTAACTTATAGAGCTCGAATCATTAAATTTGGAATTAGTTTTGGAATGAGTACGAAAAGTAATAAATGGTATCGAAACAAGTACAGAGCTAGATTGCTGTTGTGATCAGAATTGTTGTGTATTGTTGAGATATGGAGGTTATTTTTGAAATACGTACTATAAGAGAACAAAGGAAAGAAATGGTACTAATATTTTAAATATGGTCAGTATTGGTGTGAATGTTGATTAACTCTTCTGACAAATGCAGTTCACTGTGAAAACGAAATCCACTAACGAAGTAGTTGTACAGATGAAAATTTATAATTTTTAGACCCACATTGTGGTACAGGGTATTATGTCTTTGTGCATATGTTTGTAACAGGCGAAAGGAAACGAGATAGACACATGGGTTCTTATACCCTCCACCATAGTATGGAGGGTATATTAATTTTGTTTTTCCGCTTGTAACTCATCGAAATAATCATTTCCGATCCTATAAAGAATATATATTCTTGATTAGTGTAAAATTCTATGACAATATAGCCATGTCCGTCCGTCCGCCTGTCTGTCCCAAAATTTTGTCTGCAGGCAGTTCAAGTTCGAAGATGGGCTTTATCGGTTTTAGGCATAGCTCCGATATAAGGGTACCCCCCAATTTTCGGTATTTTGAGGTTTTTGAGCGTGTTTTTTAACTGAATGCGCTGAAATTTGGTACATTGAGTTTTTATTGGGCAGCAAATCTCTCCACTAAAAATTATAAATATGGGTCCATATTTGCGGATAGCCCCCATATAAGGGTACCCCCAATTTTGCGGTATTTTGGGGGGTTTGATCGCATTTTTCGCTTGAATTCGGTACTTTGAGTTCTTTTTGGGCAGCAAATCTCTATATTCTAAAAATTATTCTTGAGCGCAGTTTTCAACCGAATTCGCTGAAATTTGGTACATTGGGTTCTTATTGGGTACAAAATTTCCCCTCTAAAAATTATAAACATAGGTCCACTTTTTCTGGTAGCCCCCATATAAGGGTACCTCCCAATTTCCAGATTTTGGGGGGTTTGGACCGGACTTTTTTACCGAATTGGCTGTAATTTAGTAATTTGAGTTCTTATTGGGTAGCAAATCTCCCCACTAAAATTTGGTACTATGAGTTCTTTTTGGGTACCAAATCTCCTTACTAAAAATTATAAATATGGGTCAATTTTTTCTGGTACCCCCCAAATAACGGTACCCCTCAATTTTCGTTATTATGGGGTTCTTGGGCGCGTTTTTCAGCTGAATACGCTGAAATTTTTCTACATTGGGTTCTTATTGGGTACTAAATGTCTCCACAAGAAATTATTAATATAGGTCCACTTTTTCTTGTAGTCCCCCTATAACGTTACTTCCTAATTTTCAGTATTTTGGGGGTTTTGATCTTATTTTTCCGCCGAATTAGCTATAATATCTGAATTAGCTAATTGAACTAAGTTTGGAATAATAAGATGGGCAAAGTTTGGATGAAATCTAAATTTTCTGCAACCGATTTGGTCCAAAGAAACATGGGGTCTAGAACCAATATTTCGATGAGGCACATTTTCACCGTGTTAAATTG
Organism: Musca vetustissima; assembly: GCF_032173495.1. Lineage (NCBI taxonomy): Eukaryota > Metazoa > Arthropoda > Insecta > Diptera > Muscidae > Musca > Musca vetustissima. The sequence continues at coordinate 224,458 of NW_026882507.1, forward strand.
TATACACCCTCATTAGCCATAAGCCTGATAATTATCCATTAAAAATGTCTGAATTTTGTAATAGGTTTACATAATCCCTTTTTAGAAATGTCGTTATAGGTCCATTCTTTGGTATGTTCCCTATATTTTCATTTCTAGTACCTGTCAGTATATCTATGGTGGAGGGTATCCAAAGTTCGGCCCGGCCGAACTTAATGCTTTTTCACTTGTTTTTTTTTTTTTTTTTTTTTGAGAATAGGAATAGAATCACTTTCTATTTCGATTTATGCATGTCCGTCCGTATGTTGATGTTAAATTGTAACCAAAGTACAGGTTGCATTTGTGATCCAATTTGGATGACATTTGACACCAGTCACTTATTCGGCTTTATGCATGTCCGTCTGTCTGTCCATGTTAAATTGTAAACAAAGTACATGTCGCATTTTTGATTCGAATTTGATGAAATTTGGTATAGATCATTTATTTGGCTCAAGGAAGAGCCCTATTGAAATTGGGAAAAATAGGTTCAGATTTAGATATAGCTCCCATATATATTTTTGTCCGATTTAAGGCAAATGGTGCACCAAAGTACCTATATATCTTTCGATTTGCACGAAATTTGGGATTGCGTACTGAATTGAGTCTAGAGTGATATGTGTTAAGATTCGTGAAAATCGGTTTAGACTCAGATATAGCTCCCATATATATTTTCGTCCGATTTAATATAAATAGTGCACCAAAGTCCCTTTATATCCTTCGACTTGCACAAAATTTGACATTGCGTGCTGAATTGAGTCTAGAATGATGCGTGGTGAGTTTCGGGAAAATCGATTTAGTTTTCGATATAGCTCCCATATATATATTCGTCCGATTTTATGTAAATGGTGCACCAAAGTCGCTTGCACGAAATTTGGCACAGCGAAAAAATCGGTTTGGATTTTTATATAGCTCCCACATACACATATATATTCGTCCGATATTATATATATGGTGCACCAAACTTCTAATGTTTGTCCGATTAACACGAAATTTTGCACAACGTATCGAATTGAGACTTAATTTTTAAAAGTGCCAAGTACCGAATGGAGTGTATCAATTTACCTATAAATCCGAATGATATTCAATTTATCATAGGTTGCAGAAAAGCAGGAATATGTTTATTCAAGGGAAGGGTGGTAAAGGCTGTCGTCGGCTCAGTCCGACTTTACTACTTTCCTTACTGCTTTTTTTTTTTTTTTTTTTTTTGTAAAAATACAAGTCGTATAAAGTCTTAAAATACTATTATGCTTACCATTTCCCTTCCATGGGAAATACAAATTATTTATCAATGAAATATTCGAGATGTTCGATAAAATTTATTTATAATATTGCAAAACAATGGTGAGATTTTGTACAAAAAGTGCAAGAAAAAAATAATACATATGTGAGAAATTATTTGTGAAAAAATGTTTGTTAAACAAAATACAAAAGAAAGTGATTAATAAGCATATTTGTGTTCTGGATATCCATTTCCGGTTTTGTTGGTTCATATTATGCTGATGTCATTCCAAGGGCTAACTCCATTTACATGCAACATTAACGGTCCTTCATTGTCTCGATTATCCATCTTTTTTTGTTTCTTCATCCACCCATCCGTCCATTTACACTGTGGTTATTGTTGTTGTCTGTTTTTGTCCTTCACCCTCGTATGATGACAATAAGCCTAATGGAAATGGAAATTCTGTTATGTCAGCTTCTTGGCATTATCTCTGGGTATTAAAGCAGCAGCAGCTTCTTCCTGGGCAATTTTCTCTTGTATCCAATAGTGGGCAGCGCAGACCAACAGCAGCAGCGAGGGTATCAAAATCAACAGAACCAAACCCAGCGACACACTGGCAACGCGGGCATGATGTTCCTCATTACCTATTAATGTAATTAACGTTTGGTGGCCAGTGACCGTGTAAATATATTTTACACATGAAGGTCACGGATATAGAATAAGAGAGAGATGAAACGACAGCCAAAGAGTGAGATAGAGAATGAATGATTGTACGTGAAAATAAAGTGCAAATATTTAAAATAAAACAAAAAAGTGGAAAAAATATTCTCTTATAATTAACACAGAAAATTTTACCCTCTGACTTCATCATCATCAGCCAGTCAGTTAATCAAATATATTTCGTAATTAAATTACGCAACACGCTCCCCTTTTGCTCTCCTCAAATGTAAATACAGTTACCAGATTCTGTTGCACATTACCCGCCTGACCTGATTGTGGGAATTTAAAATATTCATGCCTATCTAGTATATCATTCATGACTGTGACATTTTCATTTTGGTCAACCGCATGGCCAACCTCTGATACCATCAAAATTAGCGGTATTTGATTGTTGATGACATGTCAAAAATTTTGGTTGTTTTTGTTGTACAAAAACACAAAACCAAATCGAAATGATTGATGTTTTGCAAATAGTTTCGGTTTGGTTCGTGTAACGGAGATATGCGAAACCACAATTATTGTTATAGCCTTTGGCGAAATAGGCAATTAAAGTGTTATGGTGTAGACGGCGTTGTGAAGAGGGTATTTATTACCTGTCATTTATGTTCAATGAAATTGCCTAGGGAGTTTTGCGGAATTTGCATTTAAAGGGAAATTGGGTATTTATTCAGAATTTGCATCATTGGGAGGTGATAATTCTGGTAATCCTCAAAATCCTCATATAATAAATAAATCCACGTTTTTACAAAAATATCCTTGTAAATCCACGACAATAATTACCGAGGTTCTTATAAATATTGTTTTTTTTTTAATCCGCCGCTATAACTGCAAGGTTCTTATAAATATTGCTTGAAAACGCGTAAAATTGACAAGGTCCTTATAAATATTACTTTAAAAATCCTCGCCTATAATTGTGGAGTTCCTTATAAGCCCTACTGAAGTTCTTAAAAAAATCATAAAATGTCACTTCTATAATTGTGGAAGTCCTTATAAAAATATTCTTCAAAGAGCGCCTATGCCCATGTCTTTACGAAAATAATCGTGAAAATCCACGTAAAGTTCTTTTATAAATATTTATAGAAATCCACCAATATGACCTCAATAGTCATTGCAAAAATATATCCTTTATATTTCTTGGAAAGATATCCCATAATATTGGAGGTCCCTATAATGTTGGAGGTCCTTGGAAAAGTATTCCTAAATAAATCCACGCCTATAATGTTGGAGGTCCTTGGAAAAGTATTCTTAAATAAATCCACGGCTATAATGTTGGAGGTCCTTGGAAAAGTATTCTTAAATAAATCCACGCTTATAACGTTGGAGGTCCTTGGAAAAGTATTCTTAAATAAATCCACGCCTATAATTTTGGAGGTCCATGGAAAAATGTTCTTAAATAAATCCACGCCTATAATTTTGGAGGTCCTTGGGAAAATAGTCTTAAATAAATCTACGCATATAATTTTGGAGGTCCTTGAAAGAATATTCTTAAATAAATGCACGCCTTAATAATTTTGGAGGTCCATGGAAAAATGTTCTTAAATAAATCCACGCCTATAATTTTGGAGGTCCTTGGGAAAATAGTCTTAAATAAATCTACGCATATAATTTTGGAGGTCCTTGAAAGAATATTCTTAAATAAATGCACGCCTTAATTTTTGGAGGGCCTTTGAAAAAATATTCTTAAATAAATCCACGTCTATAATTTTGGAGGTCCTTGGGAAAATAGTCTTAAATAAATCCACGCCTATGATTTCTGAGATCCTTAAAAAGTCCTACAAATTTTTGGGGACATTTGAACAAATATTGTTTAATAAATCCACGCTTATACATTTGGAGGTCTTTGGCAAATATTCTTAAATAATTCCATGCCTAAAATTTTGGAGGTCCTTGTAAAAATATTCTTAAATAATCCACCCTATACTTTTGGTGGTCTTTGGAAGAATATTCTTAAATAAATTCACGCCTATAATTTTTGAGAACCTTGCACAAAAAATCTTAAAAAATCCTAGCCTACAATTTTGGAGGTTCTTGGAAAATATTCTTTAATAAACCAACGCCTTCAACAATGGAGGTCCTTTCAAAAATATTCTTAAATAAATTCACGCCTATAATTTTTGAGAACCTTGCACAAAAAATCTTAAAATATCCTAGCCTACAATTCTGGATGTTCTTGGAAAATATTCTTTAATAAATCCACGCCTCAGTTGGCCCTTCCAAAAATATTCTTAAATAAATCCACGCCTGTAATATTGGAGTTCCTTGGAATTTTTTTCTTAAAAAAAGTAACACCTATAATATTTGGAGTCCTGGGAAAAAAGTGGCCGACAGATATATAAGCCTATGATTTGCGGTGATCCACCGAATTTTACACTGGTTTTATTGTTCGATTTATATAAAGTATATATTTTTTATTAAAAAGCTGACCATTTGTGGAGAGGTAACAGAAGAGGTTGCCCTGTACACCCCATCTTCAGATTTAATTTAGGTTGGGTAAAATATTACGATGTGCAAACAATGAATAAAATAGTTAAAATCGATTAGCTTCAAATTAAATTTGCCAGTTTTTAAAATGTTGACCTATTGTGGGGAAGGTACCAGAAGGAGAGGAACGATACTTTCCACCTTCAAATATGAGCTAAGTAAGGCAAAAATATTGTGATGTGTAAACTTTCGATGAAATTGAATATTCTGTTCGCTATATAGGAGATTTACATGTTATTTTAACAAATATTTACCCATTTTGATGGAGGTTTGAAGGAGTGAACCGATTAGTCCAATCTTCCATCATTATACAGCCATAGTTAAAATATTAGGATGTGCAAAGTTTGGTTTGAATCAGATGCTCTGTTCGCATAGTATCTTAAATAAGTTTTCAGCGAAATTTGAAGGGGAGTTACCAGAAGGAGTGGACCGATATTCTCCATCTTCGAGCTTGAACTAAATTTAGAAGAAATATTACGATATGCAAAATTTGGATGAAATCGTGCTCAGGATCAAAACGATAAACAGACATTTTTAAATCGACTCACAACCTGGGCTTATATTGAAAATTTTCTGAAAAAAATTCACATCCTTCAAAAGAATGGTATACCAAATTAATGCCCTTTGGTAGGAAAATGCGGCTATAACATACAAAATACAGAAAATTAGACGGGGCATTTATTTGTGACTATGTCCAAAAATTTACCTGTAATGAATATTTTCGGTAAATATGCTTTTCACTCTGCAGGACTGAATCCTTCAAAATATCGAAAAGGGGCGATACATTTATGCTAAGTCAAAATTCACCCATATATCAGCTACTTCTGTGGAAAAATTAGACTAAATCGTTCAAAATATCGAAAAGGGGGCGAGACTTTAATAAGGAGCTATGTCAAAACTTGGACCTACATATAAATATAAACTAGGCCGAGAATAAAACATAGCTGTCATATATTTATTCGTCGATTTACTGTAAATTGTGTACCTACGTGTGCTCGATTGATACGAAATTTTGAGCAGCGTTATGTCTTTGTGCATATGTTTGTAACAGGCAAAAGGAAACGAGATAGACACATGGTTCCTTTTGAGAATATGCATAGAATCACTTTCTGAGTCGATTTATGCATGTCCGTCCGTCTGTAGATGTTAAATTGTAAACAAAGTACAGGTCGCATTTATAATCCGATTTGGATGAAATTTGGCACAAGTCACTTATTTGGCCCAAGGAAGAACCCTATTGAAATTGAGAAAAATCGGTTCAGATTTAGTTATAGCTCCCATATATATATTCGACCGATCTATATCTTTCGAGTTGCATTAAATTTGGCACAGAGTACTGAATTAGGTCCAGAATGATGTGCGCCAAATTTCGAGAAAATCGGTTCAGATTTAGATATAGCTCTCATATATAGTTTCGTCCGATGTAAGGTAATGGTGCACCAAAGTCCCTATATATAATTCGATTTGCATATAATTTGGCATAGAGTACTGAATTAGGCGCAGAGTGATGTGTGCCAAGTTTCGAGAAAATCGGTTCAGATTTACATATAGCTCCTATATATAGTTTCATCCGATTTAAGGTAAATGGTGCACCAAAGTCTCTACATATCATTCGATTTGCATAAAATTTTTCATAGAGTACGGAATTAGGTCCGAATGATGTGCGCCAAGTTTCGAGAAAATCGGTTCAGATTTATATATAGCTGCTATATATAGTTTTGTCCGATTCTATGTAAATAGTGCATCAAAGTTCCTATATACCTTTCGATTTGCATGCAATTTGGCACAGCGTACTGAATTAAGTCTAGAATGATGTGTGCTAAGTTTCGCGAAAATCGGTCCAGATTTAGATATAGTTTCCATATATATATATATATTCGTCCGATTTAATGTAAATGGTGTCGTCCGATTTTACACAAAATTGACACAAACTTTTCACAATGTACTGGAGTTAGAATAACCTAGAAGTTGGTTTTAAATGCTTTACCATTGTGAGTCCAATAAGCACAAACTTTTGCTCTACGTACTGAAGTTACTATAACATAACGTGTGGCAAGTTTAGTTCAAATCGGTTTAGATTTTGATATATATATATATATACGCTTATAATAGATTTTCATAATTTTGTCCCTGGTCCTTTAAAAATTCGAAATCTTTTAGGTTTCATCTGTTGGATATACCGAAACTGGTGAAGGGTATCATATAGTCGGCCCCGTCCGACTTTACTGCTTTCCTTACTGGTTCTATCTAGGGAAAGGAAAAAGTTTATATATGAAAATATTGCTTTAATAGGTTATGGATTTTTCTCTTTCAACATTTTTAATTTCCTAAATATCCGTGAGAAGCAATACTTTTTATCATTTTATTTCGCCTACACTATTATACCATTTTTAATATTCTCCATTTTTTATTATGGGTCATATTCAAGTAATCAAACTAAACGGATAAAACATTTTCCAGTCGTAAAAAAAAACAATATACAAAACCTTACCTATTTTATAATCATCATAAATCAAAAATAAAATGTTTCTACCTACCAAAAAAAGGAAAACAAATAAAATCCAAATGAATTTCATTTGGAAGCCCCCAAAAAATAATGAAAATGAAATGTCCTAACGAGACATTTTATTGAACGTAATGCCAATTTGTTACACAAAAATTGCAATAAAAAACCAATTTAATTTTTCCCCTATAAATTGTTTTCGTTTTCAGTTGTTGTTGTTTTCGTTTTTTTTTTTGCAATTCAATTCAAAATATAAACCATATCGAAAACAAATAATTCAATATGCTGGTGATATCGAAGCCGCCACCTCACACAAACACACTCTCTCTTTCGTATACATAAATAACATTTTTATATCAAATTAATTTGTAGGTGTAAAAACCACGACTTGCACGGCTTTTTTGTGTAACAATTGGCATTATCAGAGCTGTAAAAATACAATCACACGTATACATATATAATTTAAATGAGAAGCAAAAAAAAAACAACAAAAAGTAGTAATAAAACAAAGTAAACAGTAAAATGTTTAATTAAAAATAAAAATTACACGCCCCAACTCACACAGAAATACAAACAAAAATGCAATGACAGTTTATGTTTGTTTGTTGTCCTTAGATAGGTGAATAAAAAGGATAATGGAATTAATTGAAAATTTAGCAATTAAAAAAACAACAATACATTAACAAAGGCGAAAAGAAAATAATACAATTAAAGAAAAAAGAGGTTCTGATTGGAAGTCTATTGTTGTAAAATATTGAAAAGGACATAAGAAAATAATATTTTAAACAATGGATTAACAGTCTGTTGGAAATTTACATTATTTTTCAAAGGTATTTTCCTCTGAAAAATCACTTTTTAAATAAGACACGACTATATATTTGACTGTAATATATTCTCAAATAAATCCAGGCCTTAGGATTTAAAATTTCACACCCTCGAATAAAAAAATCTCAAAAAACCTACAGGAAAAAATTCTTAAATTCTAATAAATCTCTAATGTAAAAATATAATCATTTCTCTTGGGAAATGTGTCTAATACCATCCAAAAACCTATTAAGGGGGTGAACCTTTATAAGGATATTATAACCAATGATCGACATGTACAATTATTGGTTGTTGTTGTAGCAGCCCTATTGCTTTTACACAATGGGCTGAGGTGACAGACGTTGGCCGAGTAAGACTCGGGTCGTTTCGGATCGGGTCGAACCCCTCTGTCGTAGAAACGAAATTATTGGTGGGGATAATTGCCATCGAACGAGATCGAATGAGAAAATATGGGGTTCCATTATATTAGGGGACTATACTATTCATTAGGTGGCAAATGTCTCTTGTAAAAAATTATCAATAGCGGTCCATGATCATTTTTTTATAAGAAACATTTGTCACCTAATGAACACAAAAAATATATAATTACAAACTATTCGAAAGAAAAAGTATCTGGAATCAAAATATCAAAAATTTTGGGGAAAAGATATATGGAGGATAATTTTACTCCAATTCCATTGAAAAACGTGCCCAAAATGCCGTATATATTGGGTATACCCGAAAACATGGGCCAATATTGACCAAAACGTGGATTTTTAAAGCGAAGATTTTTACAAATTTGTTTTTACGGACCAAAGCTAAGATTTTTATAGAATTTTTTTAAGGACAAAATCATTATTTTTTTCTAATTTTTTTAAGGACACAAAGCATAATTCTTTTATAATATTTTGAAGGACCAAAGCGTAGATTTTTGAAAAGTTTTCTGGAGGACCAAACCGTTAAAAAATATTTTGAAGGGCTAAAGCGTAGATTTTTTAAAGAAGTTTTTGTAGGACCAAATTGTAGATTTTTATACCCTACACAACTATGTTGTCAGGGTATTATAGTTGATAGTTGAAGTTGATAGTATATACAAGAGGAGTGCTTGACCTTTAAATTGATACCAATTATATTGTCACATGTACTCGGATGTGGGAGTTACACGTAAATATTTACAGGTACTTAGGTATTCAGATATTATTTAATAAAACCATTACTACATAGGAGGGCGTAAATATAGCATGGACAACGCCTATAATTTTCGGTAATGATCAGATAATAATTTTGGGATGAAGTGGACCGAAAACTTTTTTTCGATTCGATATATATAGGCTACAATTATAAGCCAAACATCACAAAAAAAAACACGGGACAAATAATTTGAATGGCTGTACTGAATATTGGTAATATTCGGAAAATATGTCAGTGTAAGGAAGAGGTGCTGTTGACCTTTAATCGGGCAAGATTGTGCACGAAATATTACCCAGGCCCGGAATAAAAATTCTCAGAAAGATAGAGTTCTGTGGTAGTTGAGTGGGGTATCGTATGGTCGGCCCCGTCCGACTATACTGCTCCGCTCACTGGTTTTAAGATGTTTTTGAGGGACCATAGCTTAGATTTTTAAAGAAGTTTTGGAAGATTTTTTAAATAATTTTTTGAAGGACCAAAGCTTACATTTATAAAGAAGTTTTAGAAGGACTAAAGCTTAGATTTTTTAAAGAAATTTTAGAAGGACTAAAGCTTAGATTTTTAAAGAAGTTTTTGAAGGATCATAGAAGTACAAATTGTAGCAGATATCTTAAATATTACGACCTCTAACGTGCTATCAACAGACGGACATTGCATGGCTAAATTCAGATGGAATTTAATTCTGATCAGAAATATGTATACTTTATGCGGTATTCGGTGAATATTTTGACTTGTGCAATGGAATGTCCAACTAACGATACTAACCATAAAACAATGCTACAACGTAAACATATAGAACTCGATGTAAGATGGTGTGGAGGGCTTCATATGCGATTTTAATGACAATTTTTCAAAATTGTTTTCATTATACTGTTTATACACTAGAGAAGTGTTAGGTTTAAAATAACAGTAAACCAGTTGAGCCCTTATTTACGCGTCATTGACAAATTTCTGCTAGGAAGTATTTGTAGTAACGGAAATACCAAATATATATATATATATATATATAGGTGGGAAAATGTGACTAGAACCTTTAAAATACTTTAAGTGGCGCCCAACTTCTATATGGGACAATGTCAAATCATTGTCCTATAAGCCTCTACAGAAACAGTTTACCCCTTTTAAATTTTAAATACGTATGGTCACCTAAATTGAAATTTTTCTGCGAAGACGTTTTTGTCCTCCAAGAACACGGAATGATAAATTTGTATCCATTCAATTGGGAAATAGGAAGGCACATGATTAAATCGGAATAGAAGCTTACACCAATAAATAATATTTCGAGGTGCCGCAAATAAACTCCCAAGAGATTTTAATATGTCGGGAGTATATTTGGTAGGCTTATATTTGCTAAAAAACAATAATTAAAGTAAAATATTCAATATTTTGTTAAAACAAAATAAAATTTTGAAATATATTTACGTTAAAAAAATTCAGGATTTACATTTTTTATATTTTAACAAATAAAAAATAAAATAAATTTTAAATCCAAAAAATTAAGAATTCAACAAAAATGAGAATGAATTAAATATTAAAAACGGCTGTAAGGTAAAATTAATATTATATAAAGCGTTTAGTTGTTATATGTTTTTCGATATTTTTTAATATAATAAATACAAACAGACACATATATCGATGTACGGAGCCAATTTCTGGAGGTCAAATCTTGATATTTTACTAAAGAACCAAAAATCTATAAATCAAAATATTTTCTGTTGACAAAATTCTCAAGGAAAATATTTCTAATGTTAATATGCATTTGACATTCAGAAAAAGGGTCCTTATATCCATGTTCTATGTCATAAAATGCTAATGGAATGGACTGACTTTATACCCAGCGATTGTATGGATTTTACAATGAAAAACATATTTTGAAGCGATTTGTTTTCTGTAACCAACATTTAAGTTTAATGTTAGCATGAATGTTAATTATTTTTATTAGCGTTTATGATTTCTTAGTTACATAAAAAATTAAAAAAATAGATATAGTATATGAATTCCTTTAAACAATTATATTAAAAAACATTAAAAATTAAAATTATTACAATTTGAACTTGATAGCTTGTAATGATCGGTTCTGTAATTGTAGTGGTAGTGATGGAATAAATGTTTACCGCATGACAAGACCCCATGAGTTGCCGAAGTGTATTATAGAGAAAAATTTTTCCAATGCCAAAATGAATGTCATACCATTTTCTTGATGTTGTTGTTATTTGGTTTTTTTTTTTTGGTGGATCGGGGTTTATGATGGGTTATGGGTTGTTATTGTCGTTTATGGGATTAGTTTTTTACTTGTCATTATTTTTTGTTATGAATTAGTTTGTTAGACTTCAGTGGATCTTTGGTTAAGGGCAGATGGGGTGGGGGATGCTGCATGGGGAGGTGAAGGCAAACCATTATCCTGGGTCAGAGGAGTACCCACAATGGGGGCCGGACGCACTGGAGCTGGGGCAGTAGTTGTTCCTGCCAGTGGCAAACTAGATGGTGGCCTATTGAAATACTGACTATTGGCATTCGGCAATACGGGTACACCGCCATAACGTGTTGCTGGCGGGTTATTGGGATGATAACTTTCACCACTGAAACTGCTATCGGCACCACTAAATGTTGGACTGTACTGGCCCTGAGCGACGCCACTGGCCGGGTGTGGTTGTTGATGCAACGGCAATCCATGTTCATCATGCTCATCAGCCTCGGGTGAGGGTGGTTGATGATAACCCGCCGGGTGTGGCACACCCACACCATCATCATCATGTTCATTGTGATCAACTCCAGCGCCCTGATGCTGCTCATCATGCTCGTCATGTTCCGGCAACTGATCCTGATCCGTACCCGATACGCCACGCAACGAACGACGACCCATCTGCTTCGGCTTCTCACCTGTTTTATTAATGTATTCAATATCCTTTGCTAATTTTGTATCTTTATTTTCACTACCTTCTGATGATGTCACATCCCCATCGTCCAGATCCCATTTTTTAGCTGGAAAATCAATGCGTGGTTTGCCCGGTAATGGTTCATTCGTTCGATAAACTTTATCATATGACCTACTTTTCTTAAGAGTTCCCGTTGCATCCGTATCGCTGTCATAATCGCCATTTGCATTCAGAGCCCGGAGGTTGGTACGCGATGAGGCACGAGAACGGGGCAACGTCATTTGCCATTGAGGATCCTCCTTCAATTGTTTCTGACGGAAACGATAGACACCACAAACAATGCACAGCATAAGGGGCAGGATAACAGCTATGATAATGCCAATTGCTATGAAAGCCACACGTCGGGTATAGAAAACTTCACCTGTATGGGGGAGGTTTGTAGTTGTTTAACGTGGAACGAAGTTAAGGGGTTTATTCGATTGAGGAAAAATTATATGTTAATGAGAGAGATGTTTGAAATAAAATTCGATATGCATTGATGAAAAATTATAAAAAGGATGGTAAGAATAAATAAAAATTGAAGGAAGTTATTTGGCGAGGTTTTTGAGAGGATAGCTAATACCCTTGAATCTTTTACAATGGAATTCTTAGAAGACTATAAGCTTAATTTTTAAACTGTATTTTATAGGTCTATATTTGCAGGATTAACGTATTTGCTATTATATAATTTGAAAGAGCCAAATTTTACTTAAATACTTTTTTGAAGGACAGGCATTTGGAATTCTTAAGGAGAATGGACTATGCTCGTAGTTTTATGCCGAATTCTTAATGTTCTAAAGCTAGTTTGTACAAATATTTTTTGGAACTTGTTCTAAAAAAACGTGGAATTAAGGGGGATTTATTTATTCAAAGAAGTTTAATAAGGGCTGAAACTTAGATTTTTAAAGACTATCTATGGCGTTGATTCTTAAAAATCTTTTTTTCAAGGACTGACGATGACGTAGAATTTTGAGAAACACATTTTGAAGCATTACCTAAGGCGTGGATCCTTAAAGAAATTGTTTTTCAAGGACTACCCCAGACGTGGATCCTTAAAGAATATTTTTTTCAAAGACTGCCCAAGGCGTGGATTATAAAATAATATGTAATTCAAAGACTACCCAAGGCGTGGATTTTTAAGGTATGTTTTTTCAAGGACTACCCAAGGCGTGGACTCTTAAGGAATTTTTTTTCAAGGACTACCCAAGGTGTGGACTCTTAAGGATTTTTTTCAAGGACTACCCAAAGCGTGGCCTCTTGATTATTTTTTTTGAAGGACTACCCTAAGCGTGGACTCTTAAGGATTTTTCTTTCAAGGACTACCCAAAGCGGGTCCACGCCTTAAGGGAAAATTCCAACGGTGATAGAAAGAGTACATGTCTGGCTCTCGTATGAATAAGATTTATTGACTTCGCGCAAGAAATAATTTAAATTTTTATACCCTTCACCACACTGTGGTACAGGGTATTATGTCTTTGTGCATATGTTTGTAACAGGCAAAAGGAAACGAGATAGACACATGGTTCCTTTTGAGAATATGCATAGAATCACTTTCTGAGTCGATTTATGCATGTCTGTTCGTCCGTCCGTCTGTAGATGTTAAATTGTAAACAAAGTACAGGTCGCATTTATGATCCGATGTAGATGAAATTTGGCACAAGCCACTTATTTGGCCCAAGGACGAACCCTATTGAAATTGGGAAAAATCGGTTCAGATTTAGATATAGCTCCCATATATATTTTCGTCCGATTTAAGACAAATGGTGTACCAAAGTCCCTATATATCTTTCAATTTTCATGAAATTTGGCATAGCGTAATGAATTAGGTATAGAATAATGTGTGTTAAGTTTCGTAAAAATATTTTCGTCCGATTTAATGTAAAATGTGTCGTCCGATTTTACACAAAATTGACACAAATTTTGCACAACGTACTGGAGTTAGAATAACCTAGAAGTTGGATATAAATTCTTCACCAATGTGGGTCCAATCGGCACAAAATTTTGCACTACGTACTGAAGTTACTATAACATAATGTGTGGCAAGTTTAGTTGAAATCGGTTAAGATTTAAATTGATTTACATAATTTTGTCCCTGGACCTTTAAAAATTTGACGTCTGTTATGATTCAATAGTTGGATATACCCAACGTGGTGAAGGGTGTCATATAGTCGGCCCCGTCCGACTTTACTACTTTCCTTACTGTTTTTTTTTTTTTTTTTTTGGAAAATCACCTATTTTTGACCACAAACTAAGTTAAAAAATACACTCACAGAAAAATGTCCCTAAATTTGGAATCGATCGGATTATTAGTTTTAGAGTTATCGTGCCCGCCAAAACGCGGTTTGGAGAAAAATGCGTTTTAAGTTTGAGAAGCCCTCTTGCCGTCACTTGATGCTAGCACAATAAATCGGCTATTTCACTTGAAAATTTATAGAGAATTGAATTAATGTAGGTTCGAATTAAATCAAAATACAAAATTAAATTTTTTGAAACCGAGAACGGGGGGGGGGGGTCCCCTTAAGGAATATTTTTTCAAGGACTACCCAAGGCATGGATCCTTAAAGAAAATTTATTTCAAGGACTACCCTAGGCATGGATCCTTAAAGACTATTATTTAGTTACTATAAAGATCATAATTTTGATTGGGCTTAAATTTATTAGGGACTACCCAAGAACTATAACGATCATAAGATTTTTGGCTTATATATTATTTATATTTTTTAAAAATTTTATTTCACTACCCATGGCGCGAATTTTTAAGAATATTTCTTCAGGAACTGTCCAAGCCTTTAATTCTTAAATAAATAATCCACGCTTCATTGGGTCCTACAAATATTCTTAAAAAATCAACGCTTCATTGGGTCCTAAAATATTCTTAAAAAATCCACACTTCATTGGGTCCTAAAAAATATACTTTAAAAAAATCAACCCTTCATTAATTCCTAAAAAGTATTCTTTAAAAAATCCACGTTTCTTTGGTTCCTAAAAATATGCCTTAAAACCACTCTTCACTGGGCCCTAAAATATATTTTTTAAAAAAATTCTAGCATCAATGGGACCTAAAAACATTATTTTAAAAATCCACGCTTTATTTGGTCCTAAATAATTATTCTTCATAAATGTAAGCATTGTCTTGGAAAAATTACTCGTTAAAATATCTACGATTCCGATGGCCGCAGAAAAAATATTCTTTAAAATATCTACGCATCCGATGGTCTCAGAAGAATTATTCTTAAAAAAATAATTCTTTAAAAATTCTACGCCTCCAATGGTCCACTAAAAAAATTTAAAAATCTACGCCTGCGATGGTTCATCAAAAATAATTCTATACAAATCTACGCCTCCGATGGTCTCAGAAAAAATATTCTTAAAAATCTACTCTTTAGTTTATCACAGAAAAAAGTGTGTGTTTTTAAGAAATATACGATTCATGATACGATGATTATATTGGCCTCCGATGGTCCCTCAAAAATGATTATATAAAGAATCTACGCCGATGTACCATCAAAAATATTTTAAAAGAAACTACGACCCCGATTGATCCTCAATATTATTATTTTTTATCTACTTCACACTATCGGAAAAGTAGATTTAAAAAATAGTTCTTTAATTATTGTACGCCTCCAATGGTCCACCAAAAATAATTCTTTAAATATCTATCTATGATAGGTCTCTTAAATATTTACGCTTTACCTTTAAAGTTGACATACCCTTTTCAATTTTAAAATAAAAGTGTATCATTCCTCACTTTATAACACCGCCAATAACTTCTTGTAAAATAAATAAGAAAAGAAAAAACGAAAAGTCTCTGAAACTTACGTAGACAAGTTGTATAACCGTATTCCGGAATATTCCACAAACCATTGGACAAGCATTCACGTCTTTGATCGCCAATTAGAACGAAACCTTCGTTACATTCAAATGATACCTTGGCACCGGGCATGAAATTGAAACTCAATTTACGGCCAAAACGAGGTGTTTCCAAGACACCGCAGGATACCACACGTCTGAGAAAGGCATTTTATTAGGGAAAAATACATAAAAAATGGGTCAGTTGTTACACTTACTGTGAATTCAATGTCCTTATATTAATCAAACTATCGTAATAATTTTTCGTAAAGTGGGCCAAATCTCGATTTAGCGTCATGCCATAATCATATCGACACTGATACGATTCTCCACACAGATCTTCGGCTTTTTCAATATCATATGATCGATTTGCTGGCAGGAAGTTGGCCGGCTCCTGTATATAATTCGGCACAAAGGAGGCATTTGAAAAGTAACTTGCTGTACGACCAAATTCTCGTGTGAACAAAGCAGCTCCCAAGCCAGGCAAATCACGATCAGCCAACATCCAATGCATGGCCCATTGATTGTGAATCGATTTAAAGTCGGTGGGATTGATATTCAGCACCTGGCCATTGGGTAAAGTGAAATCGTCCATGGGATTGAAACTCCAGTTGCCAAACAAGCCGGCGGTTTTGTTCTAAAATATACAAAATTTTAAATTTTTAAAAATTCAAATGATGTGTTTTTTTTTCAAACTTACAATAAAGTTCCATGGCAAATAAACACGACCCGTCATAAAGCCCTCATTTTCGATTACCTCCACACCAATACCAGAATCAAACATAACCACAACCTGGGACTGATTCAACAAATAGGTAGGGGTATAAACAGTGACACCATCAAAATGTTGGAATTTCAGCGATTCACGATCAAAGTAGACACGACGACCATCGGCCAAAACGTCCATCTTGTAACGCCAGCGAGCATGTTGAGGACGGATACGCACTTCAATTGTTGTTGTTGTATTACCACGCATAGCCAAAGCAGTCAATTGGGTAGCAGGTACTGGACCATATACATTATTTGGTACTTGTTCAAATCGACCCTGTACTTCAAATCTCTGATCGGCATCAACACTACGCGATAGAACAAATTCACCCAGCCCGTTAAAGGTATATTGAGTACCATCGAATGTAATGAAATGAGGATCACCAAAGACACCTGCAACACCGGGAGCCTGATAGGCTACACAATCTTGGGATGGACGTCGTTCAAAACGATAGGTTTCACAACCGACTGCCTGTTCTTCTTGCCAATAACAGCACGAATAGAAGGGACGCATATCGTGGAACCATGTTGAGAGCGTGGGCACTTTACTAGCTTCGTTCCAGGGCATTTTACCTAAGTTGTGAATGCGTCGTGGCCGTGAACCCCATACTTGATCCTGTGACAGCATAAGGAATCCATAACGATCGTAACAGCATTGTTGTTCGGCACCTTGAGCACTAGAGGAAAGGGGAGAAATTTAAAAGGATTTGTTGTAAAAAATCTTCTCTAGAAAAATATTCTCTTAAAAACCTTCAGATGGTCCCAAAAAAGTTATTCTTTCAAAATCTACTCTTCAGGTGGACCCAGAAAAAAATATTCTTTAAAAATCTACGCTTCAGATGGTCCCAAAACAGTTAATCTTTGAAAATCTATTCTTCAGGTGGGCCCACAAAAAAATTTTCTTTAGAAATCTAGGCCTTGGATGGTCCCAGAAAAAAATATTCTTTAAAAATCTACGCTTCAGATGGTCCCAAAACAGTTAATCTTTGAAAATCTATTCTTCAGGTGGGCCCACAAAAAAATTTTCTTTAGAAATCTAGGCCTTGGATGGTCCCAGAAAAAAATATTCTTTAAAAATCTACGCTTCAGACGGTCCCAGAAAAAATATTCTTTAAAACTCAACACTTCAGATGGTCCCAGAAAAAATATTCTTTAAAAATCTAGGCCTTGGATGGTCCCAGTAAAAATATTCTGGAAAAATCTACGCCTTGGATGGTGCATTAAAAATCATTCTTTAAAAAACTAAACATTGTATGGTCCCAGAAAAAATATTCTTTAAAAATCTACGCTCCAAACGGTTACAGAAAAATATTCTACTATTCGGGTGGTTATATGGTCCCAAAACAATATTTTTAAAACATCTACGCTTCAGAGTAATTCAAAAGTAATTCTGTAAAAAAACTACGCTTTGGAGGGTCCCTCAAAAATAATTCTTTAAAAATCGATGGCCATCAAAAAAAATCTTAAAAATATCTAAGCCTTCGAGGGTCCACCAAAAATAATAATAAATCTTTAAACAATTTAAATCTTGGTGTGTTGAAACTCAACACTTCAGATGGTCCCAGAAAAAATATTCTTTAAAAATCTAGGCCTTGGATGGTCCCAGTAAAAATATTCTGGAAAAATCTACGCCTTGGATGGTGCATTAAAAATAATTCTTTAAAAAACTAAACATTGTATGGCCAGAAAAAATATTCTTTAAAAAAAATAACGGTTACAGAAAAATATTCTACTATTCGGGTGGTTATATGGTCCCAAAACAATATTTTTAAAACATCTACGCTTCAGAGTAATTCAAAAGTAATTCTGTAAAAAAACTACGCTTTGGAGGGTCCCTCAAAAATAATTCTTTAAAAATCGATGGCCATCAAAAAAAATCTTAAAAATATCTAAGCCTTCGAGGGTCCACCAAAAATAATAATAAATCTTTAAACAATTTAAATCTTGGTGTGTTGAACAAACAAAAATCTTTAGGAAATCTAAGCTTTGGAGGGTTCATCAAAAATAATTCTTTTAAATATCTACGCCTTGGATGGTCCATTAAAAATACTTCGTTAAAAATCTACCTCTCCCCTGACCCATAAAAAGTATTCTATAAAAAAACCCTAATAATTTTTACTTTTTTTACTTACGTTGGCGTTCCACTGACCACACAATGGATGGCACCCTTGTGACGCAAACATGTTGGATTTGAGTCCTTGTCACAATCACGGTCTGGCCTGTAACGACCCTTATCATATACGGCCTGTTCCAGAGTGCAAGGACACAGGGGTAAGTCAGCAGCGAAATTTCTGAAAAAAAAACAATTAAAACATGATAGAAAAGAAAATTAAATAAAAACGCAAAAATAAAGACATAAAATACCCTCACTTAAATACGCTCCCCCAAAAAAGTCAATGGACACAATGCAAAATCATGGCAAATTTGTTGCATGTTGTGCACTTGAATGCCGTTTGCAGCCAGCAAGTGAAACAATAAAAATTGTGGGTTGGGCAAAAACTTTCTTCAAACAATTGAACAATTTTTCCATTTTTATTGCAATAACACGAGTTTCATCTAACCAGTATTTTTGTTGTAATAAAACTTCAAAAAAAAAATAATAAAAAAATATTTTTATCTATTTTTTTCCTTTTGGGTTTTGTGTTTGTGAGTTCAACCAACCACACATTTTCCTCTGCCACAATATAATTAACTACTGGCAACCATAGTTATGAACAACAACTGTAACTACCTCATGGTAGGAAAAACTGCTAAAATGGCAATAATTACAAAACCAACAGTAGGAATACACCGACAAGGTTCTGCCAGAGAAACCTAACTTCAAACACTTTTTAATTAAGCCAACACATCAACCACACTACTGAGCGGTCAATGGGTGTTTTGATATACACTGAAAAAATTAATTCGGAACTAAAAAACTTACAAACCAGTAAGGAAAGTAATAAAGTCGGACTGGGCCGACTATATGACACCCCTCACCACTTTTGTTATCCCCATGCAGAACAACAACAACATTAAGTGTAAATACAAATACAGAAAAAACACAACATTTCTGTAAAAGAAGTGGTTAGAAATACTTCTACTTCTACAAAACGTTCAATTATAGTAACTTCAGTATATTGTACAGAACTTTGGGACTTTAGTGCACAATTTACATTAATTCGGACGAAAATGTATATGGGAGCTAAATCTAAATCTGAATTGATTTTCACGAAACTTAGCACACATCATTCTGGACCTATTTCAGTAGTCTATACCAAATTTCGTTTAAATCGAAAGGTATATAGGGATTTTGGAGTCCCATTTACCTTAAATCGGACAAAAATCTGAATCGATTTTCTCGAAATTTAGCACACGTCATTCTAGACACCATGCAAAATTTCACGCATGTCGAAAGATATATAGAGACTTTGGTGCACCGTTTACATAAAATCGGACAAAACTATATATGTGAATTATATTTAAATCTGAACCGATTTTCTCGAAATTTAGCACATATCATTCTAATTCAGTACCCAATGCCAAATTTCGTGCAAATCGAAAGATATATAGGGACGTTGGTACACCATTTGCATTAAATCGGACGAAAAATATATGGGAGCTATATCTAAATCTGAACCGATTTTCACGAATCAATTCAGTACGCTATGCCAAATTTCATGCAAATCGAAGAATATATAGGGACTTTGGTGCACCATTTACATAAAATCCGACGAAAATATATATGGGAGCTTATTTAAATATGAACCGATTTTCCCGAAACTCGCCACACATAATTCTAGACTCTATTCAGTACGCTATACCAAATTTCGTGCAAATCGAATGAGGGACTTTGGTGCACTATTTACCTTAAATCGGACGAAAAAATATATATGGAACTATATCTAAATCTGGACTGATTTTCAGAAAACTTAACACACATCATTATAGACCTAATTCAGTACGCTGTGCAAATTTCGTGAAAATCGAAATATATATAGGTACTTTGGTGCACCATTTACCTTAAATCGGACGAAAATATATTTAGGAGCTATATCTAAATTTGAACCGATTTTCTCGAAACTTGGCACATATCATTCTGGACCTAATTCAGTACTCTGTGTCAATTTCATGCAAATCGAAAGACATAGAGGGACTTTGGTGTCCCATTTACCTTAAATCGGACGAAAATATATATGGGAGCTATATCTTAATCTGTACCGATTTTTCCCAATATCAATAGGATTCGTCCTTGGGTAAAAATAAGTGACCTATGCCAAATCTCATCCAAATCGGATTATAAATGCGACCTGTACTTTGTTTACAATTTAACATCTACAGATGGAAAGACGGACAGATGAACGGACGGACTGACATGCATAAATCGACTCAGAAAGTGATTCTATGCATATTCTCAAAAGGAACCATGTGTCTATCTCGATTATTTTTGCTTGTTACAAACATATGCACAAAAACATAATATCCTGTACCACAGTGTGGTGAAGGGTATAAAAATCTACGCCTTTCATAACCCTTATGAAGCACTTTAAAATCTACGCCTCTCATAGCCCTTAAAAATCTACGCATTAAAAAATTGTTTTTAAAAAATCTACGTCATAAAATATTTTTTTTTAAGGGGACCCCCCCCCCCCCCCCCATTCTCGGGGTCAAAAATTTTTTTGATTTAATTCGAATCTACACTAATTCAAGAATGTCCCTACAAAATTTCAAGTGAAAATCTCAAGAACTCTTGAAGATATAGCCGATTTATTGTGTCAGCATTAAGTGACGGCTAAAGGGCTTCTCAAACTATAAACGCGTTTTTCTCTTATGCGAATGGCGGGCACGATAACTCAAAAGCTAATAACCCAATCGATTCCAAATTTTTACACGTTTCTCTGTGAGTGTATAGCTATCGTATGAACTAGGATAAAGCCAATCGGTGAAGATCTTCCTTATTTTTTAACTTGATTTTTGGTCAAAAATCGGCGATTTTCCAAAAATATTTTTTCAAAGGTCCGCCATTTTGTTAATTTTAGAGCGAGGTCAATAATCCTAGTTCATACGAGAGCCAGACATGTACTCTTTCTAACATCGTTGGAATTTTCGGATTCCGATGTTCCAGTGAGGAGTTATCATGCCCGCCATCAAAAATAAGGACTTTTCTTTAATTACAAAAAACAACAACAAGACAACAACAAAAATTTTTTGTAAATTATTTTTCTTCCTTTTTAAATCTTCAAATATATATGTGCAAAGTTACAAACCTTAATAAGCATTGGTATTGATTTATCAGCCCATTGAAAATTTTGAAAAATTTAAATCGAGAATGGGAGGGGTTCCCTTAAATCTACTAATTTCATAGCCCTTAAAAATCTACGCCTTAAAAATTGTTTTAAAAAAATCGACGCCTTAAAAATGGTTTTTAAAAAATCGACGCCTTAAAAATTGTTTTTAAAAAATCGACGCCTTAAAAATCGTTTTAAAAAATCTACGCCTTTCATAGCCCTTAAAAGTTGTTTTAAAAATATCTACGCCTTTCATAGCCCTTAAAAATTGTTTTAAAAATATCTACGCTTTTAAAAATCTACGCCTTAAAAAATTGTTTTTAAAAAATCTACGTAGTTCATAGCCTTTAAAAATCTACGCTTTAAAAAATTGTTTTTAAAAAATCTACGCATTTCATAGCCCTTAAAAAATTTACGCATTGGTCTTGGTATTGAAAAATTATTCTTTTAAAAATCTACGCATTGGTCTTGGTATTGAAAAATTATTCTTTTAAAAATCTACGCATTGGTCTTGGTATTGAAAAATTATTCTTTTAAAAATCTACGCATTGGTCTTGGTATTGAAAAATTATTCTTTTAAAAATCTACGCATTGGTCTTGGTATTGAAAAATTATTCTTTTAAAAATCTACGCATTGGTCTTGGTATTGAAAAATTATTCTTTTAAAAATCTACGCATTGGTCTTGATATTGAAAAATTATTCTTTTAAAAATCTACGCATTGGTCTTGGTATTGAAAAATTATTCTTTTAAAAATCTACGCATTGGTCTTGGTATTGAAAAATTATTCTTTTAAAAATCTACGCATTGGTCTTGGTATTGAAAAATTATTCTTTTAAAAATCTACGCATTGGTCTTGGAAAAAATCCGTCTTTCTGTTGGTCCTTGGAAAATAATTCTCCAAAAATCCACGCTTGAGTATGTCCATATCCTCAGTTGGTTATGGAAAAAATATTTAAAAAATCCACGCATTTTATGTTCGTTAAAAAAATATTCTTTAAAAACCCTGTTCGTTGCTTTTTATATCCTCTTCGCAATTTCTTCCAGTATACGTTTTCTCAGTTTTCGTCCTATAGTCTGTTGTATTTTTGTGGTTTATAACACATGTTATATTACAATATTGTTTTTTTTTTTTTTTTGCTCCCACAATTTTCACTCCTGCCCATAGGTATTGAGTCAGGCATTCGTTCAACGTTCAACAGACCATTAATAGCCATCTCAAATCTCGAACATATGTAACAATCTAAAACAACAACAGCAACAACACTAAATGATGAGAACATATTTTTCACTTACCTCAAAAATCTATCGTTACGAATCCAATTATCACACAAAGCTCTGGGCCATTTATAACCATATTTACGCTCCCATTGTGGACCAAAGTACCATGCCAAAGGGATGGGTCGGGACCAGAGTAGACTGGAAACAAATAATTGAAGTTTGAAAATATATATTAAAATGTGTATATATATATATGGGTATGTTGTGTAATAATTTATAATGTGGATGAAAGTATGTTTATAATGTATGATATTAATTAGGATAATGATGAGAGGGAATCTGTGTGTGTGAGAGAGATAGAGCATTCATAAATTGCTATGGGGATAGATATGTAATTGTGCATTACACATGTTTAATTAAATGGAAATATTATTGTTGAACATCTAATAAACCTGGTAAAATTTTAGAACAATTTTCAAATATTATTTGAAAGTGAGTAGGCTGAAAATTTGGCCATAGGAAATTTTGAACCCAAAATTCTTCCTTTTATTACCCCAAATTTATTAGTTTTAAAAATATCTGAAACGAAATCGATAAATTCTTCATCAGAAAAAAATTACAAAATCCAATGAATATTTTTACTTTAAACACACTCTGTCATGGTCATGTAGCAACGATTTTATTGTGGTTCTATCATTCAGCATTTGCATTCGCCTACTTTTTCCGACGAAATCCTAATGACACCCAAAGGTATCATTAACATTTACACCATCTGTAAGAGTATAAATCCGAAATAGCACGCTTAGCCTAGAGAGGAAATTTTAAAAGATTTCCATTGTGGCACGCATCGTCCCAAAAGACATTAGATGGCAGAAAGCTATCACTTCGATTGCCTTTGGAAGTTATTTATGGTCACTAAGAAGACAACAACAATATTTTTAAATTGGTTTATTTTTATTGAACTGCAATAAAATTGTATTGTCAAATTGTAATTGATTTTGAGAATTTTTGTAAAGAAGAAAAAGAAGTCATTGACAAAATATTCTTTAAAAAATCCATAGCCCTGAAAAAATATTTTTTTAAAAATGCATGCCTCAGATAACCCTGAAAATATATTTTTAAAAAAATCCAATCCTCAGTTGATCATCGAAAAACCAGTAAGGAAAGTAGGAAAGTCGGACTGGGCCGACTATGTGATACCCTTCACCACTATGGGTATATTGTACATATGTACCCTTACAATTGCATGTCAATATTCCCTGTAACGAACATACTCATGCCATTCTGCAATCTATGGTGCACCATTTATATAAAATCGGACAAAAAAATATATAGGAGTTATACCTAAATCTTAACCGATTTTCACGAATCTTAGCGCACATCATTCTAGACTCAATTCAGTACGCTATGCCAAATTTCGTGTGAATCCAAGCATATATAGGGACTTTGGTGCCCCCTTTAAATAAAATCGTACAAAAATATATATGGGAGCTATATCTAAATCTGAACCGGTTTTCAGGAAATTTAACACACATCGTTCTAAATTTAATTCAGTACCCTATGCCAAATTTCATGCAAATCGAAGGATATATAGGGACTTTGGTGCCCCATTTACTTAAAATCGGGCAAAAATATATATGGGAGCTATATCTAAATCTGAACAGGTTTTCACGAAATTTAACACACATCGTTCTAGACTTAATTCAGTACGCAATGCTAAATTTCGTGCAAATCGATGGTATTATAGGGACTATGATGCACCATTTACCTAAAATCGGACGAAAATATATATGGGAGCTATATCTAAATCTGAACCGATTTTCCCGAAATTTAACACACATCGTTCTAAATTTAATTCAGTACCATATGCCAAATTTCATGCAAATAGAAGGATATATAGGGACTTTGATGCCCCATTTACATAAAATCGGACGAAAATATATATGGGAGCTATATCTAAATCTGAACCAATTTCCACGAAATTTAACACACATCGTTCTAGGCTTAATTCAGTACGCTATGCTAAATTTCGTGTAAATCGGAGACTTTGGTGCACCATTTACCTAAAATCGGACAATAATATATATATAGCAGCTATATCTAAATATGAACCGATTTTCACGAAATTTAACACACATCGTTCTAGACTTAATTCAGTACACTATGCCAAATTTCGTGCAAATCGAATGATATATAGGGACTTTGATGCGCCATTTACCTAAAATCGGACGAAAATATTTACGATTTAACATGAACAGACGTACGGACGGACATGCAGAAATCGACTTTAAAGGTGATTCTATGCATATTCTCAAAGGGAACTATAGGTCTATCTCGATTATTTTTGCCTGTTACAAACATATGTACAAAGACATAATACCCTGTACCACAGTGTGGTGAAGGGTATAAAAATCCACGCCTCAATTGGTCCTTTAAAAAATATTCTTTAAAAAATCAACGACTCAGTTGGTCATTAAAAATATATTTTTAAAAAATTTATGGTTTCTACAAAAAAAAATACTAAAGGAAGCTAATATCGAAAATTTGTAATTATTTCATTCCACATTTCCTTTCATTTTTTTCTTCTTGACCAATAGAAAGTAACAATTTTTTGACCTTTGACAAAATTCAGGAAGACCACGTAATGTAATGATTTCCGCATAAATTTCTGGACGGAAGTACGAAAGTATTTAATATGAGAAGCACATTTCTTATTTTTTTTTATTTTACACAATTTCCTCGAATTTAATATCATTTGCAATTCATAAGTAAAGCCAAGAAGGACAAGAAGCAGAAAAGAAATCAATTGAAAATTCATTTAAAGTACAACAAAGTGAATTACAAGAGATTTTCACTTCAATGTCAAGTTATTTACCAGCAAAAGGAAAGCATGTCCTTTTCGTCCAACGTACGTACAATGACCAACAGGAGGGTAGCTGTTTGGAAAGTTTTGACAGCATTTTCGTTCGTCTTACCACATGAAAATAGTACAAAACTTGTCATCTACATAATGTCATCGTTATGGTCTTATGAAATATTTACAAAGCTTTCATAACTTTACCACAACACAGTGAGTCGGACAGTCAGTTAGTCAGTCAGTCCAGTTAACCATGGAGCCATAGATAATAAGGGAAATTACCTTTAATAAGCTCGAAAGGTAAACTAGCAAAAGTTGTCGACATGATGGACTCCAGTTAGTTGTAAACAAATAGTGAACACATAATTTAGTTATCATCGTTCTGTGTTGAATAGGTGTCCAAGGTGTATTTAGGGTTAACAAAATTATTTAAATAATTGTGGGGACGGGAGTTGTTAAATGATGTAACTTATTTTTTACAAAATATGGAAAATAAAAGTTTGAATCCTTTTGGGGGGAAGGATGATGGATAGTTGCATGGATATAACATATTGTTGTATATGTATAGTAAATAAATTATAATATGAAAAAAACAAGTCTTCAA
Organism: Musca vetustissima; assembly: GCF_032173495.1. Lineage (NCBI taxonomy): Eukaryota > Metazoa > Arthropoda > Insecta > Diptera > Muscidae > Musca > Musca vetustissima. The sequence goes on from NW_026882507.1 coordinate 250,871, forward strand.
AAAAAGTACGTGAAGTAGATAGCCCTTGAAAAAATGCTTTAAAAAACCACGCCTGTGTTGGTCTTATAAAAATACATTTAAACCAGTAAGGAAAGTAGTAAAGTCGGACGGGGCCGACTTTATGATACCCTTCACCACTTTGGGTGTATTCAACAGGACCATTAAAATGAAATTGGATGAACTAAAATAGTTGATATTTATTTAAATGTGAATCTACCTAGATATATCCATAAAGTATGTAAATCGACTTCATACAAATATAAATAGGTCATCCGTTGGGCTATGTCTGTACTTCTAGAAAACGCAACTACGTAATTCTATGCTAAATTTTGTAAGTTGTGCAAAACTTGATGTCAATCTGACTAACATGAGGAGTTTGATGACCAATTTACTTGAAACCGGGGGAAAATATATATGGAGGCTCTATCCAAATATTAAGCGATTTGAAACAAACTTGTCACGATTAGGTTGTTCTAATTTCAGAAAGTTTTGTTCCTATCAGCCTATTGGTTCCTTGGTGCGTCAATTACTTAAAATCAATCTATAATAAAAGGGAGCTATATGTAAATCTAGACCGATTTTCACGAAAAAAGCAGACATCACTCTAGGCTCACTTCAGTACGTTATGCCAAATTTGGTGCAAATCGAAGGATATATAGGGATTTTGGTGCACCATTTAAATGAAATCGGACGAAACTATATATGGGAGCTATATCTAAATCTGGATCGATTTTCACGACAATTGGCAGACATCATTCTAGACCTAAATGATTAGGCTGTACCAAATTTCGTGCAAATCGAAAGATATATAGGGACCGTTTACATTAAATCGGTTAAATATATATATGGGAGCTATATCTAAATCTCAGCCGATTTTTCCCAATTTCAATATGCCAATTTTCATCCAATTCGGATAATAAATGCGGCCTGTACTTTGTTTACAATTTAACATGGACAGACAGACGGACGGACATGCATAAATCGACTTAGAATGTGATTCTATGCATATTCTCAAAAGGAACCATGTGTCTATCTCGATTATTTTTGCCTGTTACAAACATATGCACAAAGACATAATACCCTGTACCACAATGTGGTGAAGGGTATAAAAATCCATGCCTTAGTTTGACATTGAAAAAAAATCCTTAAAAAAGCTACGCCTTACATTGACCCTGGAAAAATATTCTTTAACAAATCCACGCCTTAATGACCCCTAAAATATTCTTAAACCAGTAAGGAATGTAGTAAAGTCGGACGGGCCGACTATATGATACCATTCACCACTTTGGGTATATTCAACAGATGAATCCTAACAGACGTCGGATTTTTGAAGGAGCAGTAAAATGAAACTGGAACCATAAACATGTCTTTCAGCAACCAATATTAAATTTTTCATTTGGCCAGCTATAGAGTTGCTTCTTACAAAGGGACGAAATTATGTAAATCAATTTAAAACAAATATCAATCGGACATCGGTTGATTATTTGGATAAATATCTGATAAACATGAGGAGTTTGGTACACCATTTACTTAAAATCGGAAGCAAATATATATATATATATATATATATTAAAGCTATATCGAAATCTAAACCGATTTCATCGAAACTTGTCAAAGGTTAGGTTATACTAATTTCAGTATGTTTTGTGCATATCGGCCACATTTTGAGTTCTTGGTGGATCATTTACTTAAAATCGGGGGGAAATATATATGGTAGCTCTATACAACTTTCCACATGCTAGGTTATTTTAACATTAGTACGTTGTGCAAAATTGTATGTCAATCGGCCTAACGTTGGGTCTTTGGTGTACCATTTACTGAAAATCGGACAAAACTATATATGGGAACTATATCTAAATCGGAACCGATTCCTACAAAACTTGGCAAACGTTAGGCAATACTAATTTCAGTACGTTTTGCAAAATGTTGAGCTAATCGGACCCACCTGGAGAGTTTGGTGCAGAATTTATATCTAACTTCTATGTTATACTAACTTGTGGAAATTTTGTGTCAATATTGCGTAAAATCGGAATCTAAATCTGAACCGATTTCAACAAAACTTGCCAGAGATTAATTTATTTTCACTTCAGTTCATTGTACAAAATGATGTCGCAATCGGACAAACTTTGTGTCTTTAGTGAACAATTAACATAAAATCGGAAAAAAATATATATAGGATATATGTCTAAATCTGAACCGAAACTTAGCACACATCATTATCGACTTAATTCATTATTCTGTGCCGAACTTCGTGCAGATCGAAAGGTATATGTGGACTTTGGTGCAACATTTACAATAAATCGGACGAAAAAATATGGGAACTACATCTAAATCTGAAGCGATTTTCAGGAAACATAACACACATCATTCTAGACCTAATTCATTACGGTGTGCCAAATTTCGTGCAAATCGAAATTAATTAAAGGGCTTTGGTACACCATCTATTATAAATCGGACGAAAATATATATGGGACCTTTATCTAAATCTGAACCGATTTTCACGAAACTTAACACATATCATTCTAGACCTAATTAATTACGGTATGTCAAATATATATGGGAACTATATCCAAATCTGGACCGATTTTCACGAAACTTGGCACATATCATTCTAGGCTCAATTCAGTGCCCCATGCAAAATTTCATGCAAATCAAAATATATGTAGGGACTTTGGTGCACCATTTACATTAAATCGGACGATTTTCATGAAACTTAATACACACCATTCTTGACTCAATTCAGTACGCTATGCTACATTTCGTGCACATCGAAAGATATATAGGGACTTTGGTGTACTATTTACATACAATCGGACGAAAATATATTCGGGAGCTATATTCAAATCTAAACCGATTTTCCCAAAAGTTAACACTCATCCGACTACACTCAATTCAGTACGTTATGCCAAATTTCGTGCAAAGCGAAGGATATGTAGGGACTTTGGTTCACTATTTACCTCAAATCGGGTTCGTCCTTGGGCCGAATAAGTGACATGTGCCAAATTTCATCCAATTCGGATTATAAATGCGACTTGTACTTTGTTTACATCTTGCATGCGAACATGTATGAATCGATGCCTATTCTCAAAAGGAACCATGTGTCTATCTCCTTTCCTTTTGCCTTTTACAAACATATGCACAAAGACATAATATCCTGTACCACAGTGTGGTGAAGGGTAACCCCTTGAAAAATATTCTTTAAAAAATCCACGCCTTCTTTATAATATCTAGGCCTTAGTAACCCCTTGAAAAAATATTCTTTAAAAAATCCACGCCTTCTTTATAATATCTACGACTTAGTAACCCCTTGAAAAAATATTCTTTAAAAAATCCACGCCTTCTTTATAATATCTATCTAGGCCCCCTTGAAAAAATATTCTTTAAAAAATCCACGCCTTCTTTATAATATCTACGACTTAGTAACCCCTTGAAAAAATATTCTTTAAAAAATCCACGCCTTCTTTATAATATCTACGCCTTATTAACCCCTTGAAAAAATATTCTTTAAAAAATCCACGCCTTCTTTATAATATCTAGGCCTTAGTAACCCCTTGAAAAAATATTCTTTAAAAAATCCACGCCTTCTTTATAATATCTACGCCTAAAAAATCCACGTAACCCCTTGAAAAAATATTCTTGAAAAAATAAAAAATCCACGCCTTCTTTATAATATCTAGGCCTTAGTAACCCCTTGAAAAAATATTCTTTAAAAAATCCACGCCTTCTTTATAATATCTACGCCTTAGTAACCCCTTGAAAAAATATTCTTTAAAAAATCCACGCCTTCTTTATAATATCTACGCCTTAGTAACCCCTTGAAAAAATATTCTTTAAAAAATCCACGCCTTCTTTATAATATCTAGGCCTTAGTAATCCCTTGAAAAAATATTCTTTAAAAAATCCACGCCTTCTTTATAATATCTACGCCTTAGTAACCCCTTGACAAAATATTTTTTTAAATATTTGTTCATTCTCTTGACCACATCTAATTCAATATTTTATCACAATTTTTTTGCAATTAATATCTAAAACATATATTGTCACATGAATTGAAATTCCGAGTAAAAAAGTTATCAACAACCACAAACACTGGAATACATTTAAAATTTACACGAATTTTCAATTTGGCCCAAAAACCAACAAAAAAAAGTGTTAACATTTTGCAATAACAAATTCAACAGTCCCAAAGTCACATACACACGACGGAAAAATGTCGTTTAGAGAAATCTATTTTTGGGTTTTGTGACCCACATAAAAATACTCTCGTTCGGTTTCTATCTCTCTCCACTTATTTGCATATCTAAGTCATTAGGAAACTGAATGACATTTTGTTCGGTATTTTATTTGTAAATTGGCGATAGATTTTCGTTCGCTCTTGGCTATATTCGTATATATTTTACTAACTTTTTGTTCACAGACAATTGATTTGAAATTGAATTAAATCACCATCAACAGTGTCATTGAAAATATCCTGGCATCATCATCAGCATCCTACAGTTCATTATCACGAGCGAGAGCGACAAAGTATGACAGACTTAGTGTAAGCTGTAAATGAACTGCAACAGCAATAACAAACAAGAGCAAATCTACTGATGATGACAAAAAACAACAGCAACAACTACTACTACAATGGCAACAACAAAAACGCGTTTATTTCCTAGTTATCGTTTGTTGTCAACGCCGCCGTCATCATAGGAGCAGCTTCATCATCGCTTTGTGTGTGTTAGAAGAAATTCCCTTTAACATCCGGCTGAACATTAAAAAAATACGTAAAATTAAATGTTTTAAAAATGTTCTATTAGTACTACTGACTGACTAACTATCTGCTGCGTACATACATATCTGCATTGGAGATTTCTGCCATCAGTAAATAAGGGTAAGTTCGAACGAAGCAAAAAACATTATCACAAGGATACTGCACTTCACATTCCAAGGCTATCGCCGCCGATTCAATGTTCAACGATTCAAGTATGCATCAATTGATGGGAAAATGAAGTGAAAACAGAAATAAAAAATCTAGACTGACGTTCTTGGGTAAATAGTTTGTGACAACTATGTGTCGCGATATTAAATGAAAGTTGTTGTTTTTTTTATAAGAAATAAGTCAATGTTTAAGTAGTTAATTGCAAGAAGGGAAGCTTACAATTAATTTACAATAATAAGACAAGTTTAATTGGATGCTTTCCTTTTTCCTCGTGGTCTATTTATTCTTAACTCAATAGAAGTCATGCAGAAAAAAATCCACTAATGCAACGAGTGGGGGACATTTACTGCAATATTTTAAAGAAGAGTAGAAAAAAATAGAAATTTTCCCTGTTCTCAGAAATTGTACATTAATATCAATAATTAAGAGATTTCGAAAATTAAAAAAAAATAGTTGTTCAATAATTATTCTAAAGCTTCCATTTGTAAGTCTATAGAAATAAGGACATTGTCTTAGCAATTATAAGTATATCATAGACATTTATTAAGGACGTCGAGGAGTTTGACGAGTCTATTACGCTGTGGTACAAAATTGACCTCATGGAAAACCCTATTGACGAGTGTAAGCCAAAAAGGTCAATATTTTGAGGTAATATTTAGTTTACGGTGCAAAAAGTTAAGGATGAAAAAGACGAACAATGCCTCGAGATGGAATGAGGATAGTTTTTTCCTAAAGTAAAGTCCTCATTATATTTAATTGAAGAGATACTCAAAAATAACCGCAAACAAAGATGTAAATCTTTTTCTTCATTAACTGTAGAGTTACCAGTGAAAAATTCAGTCAGCCATAACTCAAAAACTTGACCTATGGCGAATTACCTTCTAGGTACTTAATACTCGCCAATGGCTTATGTCCTCATAAGGAAATTTTCACTCAACCTAAAATCAGAAGTGCTTCGAAGATTGGACTCCGGCAAAGTAGAGGAATTGTTTTAAAAGGGGCAAGATAGTTATTAATTAAAACCTTTCCCATTTCGAATTTATATATTTTAATTTTTGAAGATAATGATTTTCATGGTCGAGTTGTAGCAATACAGAAGTTATATCTAACAGGTCCTCTCTTTTATATATTTCATGATTGTCGGACAGATCCAGTTTCATTGCTGGATCCAACATGTATGTATGCTATAACTATATATGATAAACCCAAATACCCTATACTAAAATTCTATTTCGCCAGTTAAGGGCGTGGCAAATATCTGTGCAGAAAATGATCAATGTAGGTCCATGTTTTAACATAACCAGCATATATACGTCCAACCAAATTTCAAGTATTCTTTCTGATGGTGTAAAATGCATTTTCCAACCGATGTTACTGTAATTTGATGAAATCATCTTCGCAAATGATGTTCAATATTTAGTACATCCACATTAAACAGTATCGTCTTATTTTCGTTATTTTGATGTATTTATCCGCATTTTCATCCGAAGTGGGAGTAGTTTGGAATTTATTGTTTTTGGAGTGTTCTTGCATACACTTTTCAATATACATAGGTAATTTTTTGCCAAAGTGTCTCTATGCAGGTCTCGACAGATTCTTAATATTTTGATAGTCTTCTTCAGCCAAAGTGGCTGCGAATTTGTCGATCGACTCAATATGTGGCTACAATTCGGTATACAGGATTTTTGAGATGGTAAGAAACAGGAAATATTCAGGGCAGGTATATGTCTCTCATATAATAAAGCCAAGTCATTCAAATTTTCAAGATGCTCTTCGGGCCCTAGCACAAAATGTGCAGCAGGAGTGAGTTATTTGGCATTTTGTTTTGTCAGAGAGTAAAAACTTTATTAACTGCAATTTATAAAGGTCCCGACCATTTCTTTGCACTTCTGAAGAGTTTTATTAAGAAATTTACTTTTCTGTGCGACGTGTTTTAAAAAAATGACTTTATGGGCATTATCCGCCGAGGTGTAAGGCAGCGAAGACTATAGTTTCGGATCTAGCCACTGATCATCATCAGTTCCTTTAGTTTTTTGTTGGGATAATCTCCCCAGAATCTATTTATTTTTACAAAAAATCTTTCATACCCAAATGTAATGTAACAATCGAAGTACTTACGTTACCAGCGGTGCTATCGCTGAAAGTCAAATGTTCCCAAATTTGCCTCCACTTGTTTATTTATAGATAATAATTGGATTCATGGTTTTCACGCCATATCCAAAACCCCTTTTCGAGCTTTTTAAAAATCAATCATTCTGTTTGCAACACCTCGAAGAATTCACTATAGACCTTACAAAGTATATTCATGATCATAATAAAATTTTATGTCGATTTAGGCATCCTTGTCTGTCCGTCTTTAGAAACCACGAAACCACGTCTTTTGAAATTAATACTGACCCACGTTAATGGTACCTCCCTCAAAATTGGTTAAATTGGTTCTAATTTGATATTTTGGGATCTCATAACGGAACCACTGCATCTCCGCATTAAAAATTATTAATTTTCGGTATTTTGAGAATTTTGGATACGTTTAATTGGTTTAATTGAGAATTTTGGATGCGTTTAATTGGTTTAATTTCGTATTTTCTATTGTCATTGGCTTTCAAATCTCACTACCAAAAATATCAATATTGTTCTCGGTTTTATTATATATTATATTGGGGAAAAAGAAATCCATTAGGCCGGTCATCGAAAATGTCGATAAAATCGGAAAAATGATCGAAGTTGACCGGCAAATCAGCAGTCCAGCCCAGGAGCTAAAAATCGACCATAAAACCATTTCCATAAACCTGGATTCAAAAATAAGCTCGATGTTTGGTGTGCCACACCAATTAACAGAAAAAATAGGATTGATCGAATTTCCATCAGCGAAGCCTTGGCCAAACGAAATGAAATAGATCCATTTCTTAAACGGATAACCCTGTGCCAAAATCAGGACTAACAACCAGGAAGGTTCTGCTATGCATTTAATGGGACTGGAAGGGGGTTATTTATTATGAGCTGCTTCCATATGGCCAAACGCTAAATTATGATCTCCACTGTCAATAACTGGAATATAGCAATTGACCAGAAACGTCCATAATTGGCCAACGGGAGAGGTGTCGTGTTCCACCAGGACAACACTAGTCCACACACATCTACAGTGAAGTAGATGTGTGTGTGGCATCCACCATCATCTTTTTCTTGCATTGCAAAATTTCTTTAATGATAAAAAATTGTGAAAAACGACTACGAGTTTTTTTGCAAATATAGATAAGGACTTCTATGAGAGAGGCATTATAAAGTTACCTTTAAATTGGCAGCAAATCATACAACAAAACGGTGGATCGAACATTCAGAAGAATGTTAAATAAAGTCCTATAGTTCATATAAAAATAATGAATTTCTTTTTCCCAACCTAATATATAACGGAAAACATAATATATTTTAAGAATTTCAATCATATTTTCTCTCGTATTTTTTGGTATGTCCCATGTTATAATAATTACAAGGTAGGGCACAGCTACCAACTGATTACAATTTTTTCTCAAGGTGGCTTGTTCAATCGAATCAAAATTGGTCTGTTCCAGTACTTTTTTAATAGTAAATCTAGTAAAAGGGAAACATTTCAAAATTGCTCTCAGAGTAAAAAATAATTTAAAAAGTTCGGGAACGCAAATCTAGTATATATGCCAAAATTAGATGGCAATACTTCAAACTCAACATAACAGCCAATCAGAAGTAGGCATTCCTGTTTACCATTTTTACTCGACCAAATTTCTCGAGTAAAAAGTTTTCAAAGAGAACGCCATTTTGTTTTGTGCTCTCTTAAATTTGAGTTAATGTTTTACCAGTTTTGTGGGTTGAGGAACGGTTTTCGAGTAAAAAGTTGGAAAACATGTAAAATGAGTTGATTCTTGTAGGTTCTGGAACGGAACTAATACATATTTTGTGTATGTGTGCTTATTGTTTTGAATGCTATGTCAAATAAATTCAAAATAAATTGAAATATATTCAAGTTTAATTGAAATGATGTTTTTAATACGTTCGTCTGGAAGTAATTACTTTGTTATGGATGAAACACACATTTTATGGTATTCCCTACTGAATTTTGGAAAGAAATCATATCCTTTCATTCATCTTTCACGTTTTTAGTTTTTTGTTGAAAAAATGTCAAATAATCACAAACACTTGTTGCGTAAATTTATTTTATTTTTGGCAGAAGGAGTCACACGTGCATAGTTGCTTTTTTGTTATTCACCACAAACTTCCCTACCTTGTATTATTGTACCATGGTATGTCCTATCATAACATTAATTTTAGATATTTTGATTGTCATCCTCATGGTGGAGGAACTTAACATCGATTTTACTTATTTTATTTTAATTTCATATGAATCTACAATTTCTCAAAAATGTCTCATTAAAATTTCAAGGGAAATCTCAACAACCCTTGAAGATATGGCCGCATCAAGCGACGGCAAACGTGTTTCTTTAATCGCGATAACTCAACAACTAATTTGGAACCAATTAGATTTGTTCCAAATTTTAACACGTTATTCTGGACCTACATAAATATTATATGAACTAGAATAAATCCAATCGGTGAATATCTTCCCTAGTTTCCAGCTTTGTGAAAGTCCTGTTTCCGATTAAAAACCATCTTGATTAAACAATAAATATGTTTATTATAATAGTACATCGACAGACATATACAAGGAGGGACGGGTCAATCGTGTGTCCTTTCAATATAAAATTTCTTATATTTGTTTATATTCATGATAAAAAAATATGTATATTGATACTAAATGTATATTGATACTAAATTTCTTAACATTCTTTTTTTCAAGAACGATTGATATAGGCACTAAATGTAATATTTGTGTTTTTCGAAAATACTACAAAACATTGCCTTGTTATCTGCGGATATGGTTTATTTTTTTTTTATAACGCACTTCTTACTAAAAATACCCTAAAGTCCAGGCTTAATTTTTATATCTATTTTAAATTTTTATTTGCCACAAAAAGGGCATTTATTGTGGTCTTCGAGGAGTGGGAGTGGGTGGGACACAACAATTTTATGATTCATCTATAAAAAATGCTATTCGATTCGTATATTTCAGTTTATATTATTTTCAAAAACATGCTTTGGCTTTCATTACTACCATTTAGATATTTATTGCAATAAAATGCTTACCAATAATATAGATGATGGCCATTGGATTTCAAAACCAGAAGTAATAACAAAAAAAGTACAACACTCATTGCAACCACATTTGCCAAAAGGAGGGAGGCGTGGGCATAAACATATACACACACACAAACCTCATAATATAAAAATCTCACACAGCAGTGGTTACAAAATATAAAACTCAGTCTCACACACATACACACACAGAGGCAAATAGATAAATGCTTGCATACAAATTGAAATTCCATTAGGAAAATTAAATTGCAATGGAAATGAAATTTTAAATATGAAACAAGAAATAAATGACCAACAACAACAACACAACATGATGACCAGGCCAAATTTTAGCTGTCCATTGAATACTTACGGACTGATTTTCAAATTATTATATTGCTGTGGATCGGTTAAATTGATTTGAATGAAACCAAATTGCAGATCGTTGTTAATGTTATTGCGGTTGATGTAGTTTTGTGGCGAAATAATATAGTGTCCGGTATTACTGGCCGATGCTTCAATGACATCAATATATTCCAATTGGGGACTGTTTGGAAGAGAATCGAAAACAAAATTAAATCAAATACGTGTGGTTAATGTTTATGAGTGGTGTGAATTGATTTACTTACTGAATTGTGGTTTCACGATAGCCCCACAGGGATATCATAATATTGGCATTGGCATTTGAGGTTAAATTGTAGGCATTCCAATTAATGCGAATTTCCTTGGGGGCTTTTTTGTGGACATCATCGGTTTCAAAGAAGATTTTCTCAGTGGCAGCCGCAGGTGTTTCTATTTTTGTGAGGGGAGGAAGAGAAAGGAAGAGGAAATAAGAAAAAGTAGAAAATAAGCTCCGTATCACAAATTAGCCAGATAAAAAAAAACAAACATCAGTTTTTTCGTCGTTGTTTGTTTGCGGGATTTAGTATGCCACCCTCCAATATCCCTCATTTCTTTCGTTTTAGCTTTCACAGAGTTTTTCACTTACCTACAAAGTATTTACCACGCCATTTAAAACGCTCATTACCAACGGAAATTTCAAAGCGTATATAGCCCTCGGCCTTCAGGTATGGCTGTACGCAGATGACACGATTTCTATCCACATATTGGCCAAGTACATCTTCCGTATCAAAGTGACACATGACACGTACATTGGGATCAAAGCAGGGGCCGGTAATGTTGACAACGGTGCCGCCCAGCATGTTGCCAGATTCGGGGGCAAAGGTCAAAGGTAGAATGGCAGCATCTATAGTAGTCGTACAACAACAACAAGAATAGAAAATAATAAAGGTTAATCTTGGCCAACAGCAAGAAGAACAATGAATGAAAAATCGTAAGCCAAACACTCAACAAAAAGCAGAGAAAGAAGAAGACTAATAAAGCCAGCGCCGTGAGTGATTGAGTGCCAGTGTGTGAATGAGGGATTATAACGCATTGTCCTATTTTGCTTTATTACCCTCATTTTTGTCACACTTTTTTGCTGCTTCTTCTTTTTTGTTTTCTTAATGACTATCTATGTAAAAAAACTGCAAAAAATGCCATCACAGCTTACCAATATCCTTGTTACACGACCCAATTAAAATCTCCTCATCCAAACGGAAAATGTGACGTCCAGGGAAACCATTACCCCATCCACGACCAGTCAAATCACGTATCACCATATTTTGACTGTACGGTTTGTATTCGTAGGATCGCGTGCCATTACCAGCATTGAAGCCAACCTGCAGCAGAAAAAAAATAAATAAACACAATTATAAATTATTTGCCAAACGAATTTAGTCGTTTTGTAAAAATTACGAAGAAGAAGATAGATTACAAATCATTTTTATCATTTGTGTGTCATGAAGGGGAGGGACATATAAATTACCCTATCGCACATAAAAAAATCGAAAGTAAATATATAGTTAGCAAGGTAATAATGGTGGAGGTTATTTTAAGGTGTATAACATTGTCTTAAATATATACCAAAACTATACCTAAACTACCCTTCATCACTTTGGGTACATATAAGATATGTTTATAGAATGCTGTAGATAGAACAAACATATCATCTTTGGAGGACCATTGAAATCGAATCGGACGAAAATAGATGTGTGATCTACATAGACATTTGAAATAATTTAAAATAACACAAAACTTACCAGTCTGAAACCTAAGAAAAATGATATGCTTGTCGGGCAGACTTGGGTTCTTTGGTCAACCAGGTGTATGAAATCGATCGAACTTATGTGTGGAGCTATATATAAATTTGGACTTAACTGACATAACTATATATAAGCTATATCCAAATCTGAACTGATTTCAACAAAACTTCGTATACTTGTTGTCTCAATCCGACAAATATTAAATCAGACGAAACTATATATGAGAATTGTATATTAATTTGAACCGATTTCTACAAAACTTCACAGACAACAAACTGGACTTAATTCTGTACGCTGTGCAAAATTTTGTCTCATTCCGACAAATATTGGGAGTTTGGTACACCATTTGGGAAAATCTGACGAAAATACATATGGGATCGATATCTAAATCTGGACCTATTTCAACATCACTTCACAGACATCAAACTGCACATAATTCAGTACGCTGTGCAAAATTTTGTCTCAATCCTATAAATATTGGGAGATTGGGGCATCATTTAGATGACATCTGACAAAAATATTTATGGGAGCTATATCTAAATCTGAACCGATTTTCTTCCAATTTAAATTGAGTTCGTCCTCGAGCCAGATAAGTAACTTCTTCTGTTCTGTTCACAAGAATACATGAATGGACGGAACCATAGGTCTATGTCGATTCTCTCTGCCTGTTAAAAACATATGCACAATGACATAATACCCTGTACCACAGAGCGTTGAAGGGTATGATGGATATGTCCGGTCGAGTCGAAAAACTGAATTTTTTTGGGATCCTTAATATAAAAAGAGATTTGCAATCTACCCTTAATATTCTATATAAAATTTCAACAGAAATATTCGGCGATATATTCTTGGAATTGAGTGGACCCATGTTAAACAACTAAAATGTTCGTCCTGCATCGAGAACTAAAAATCAATAATACTGCTGAAATTATTCAAAAAAGGCGAGTATCCTTCCTTAAACCTAATATCAAAGCTCCATAATGAAATATACCCTCCAATTTGAAGTGGATATTCAAACATCTGTGAAAGCCAAATACCTAATTATAGGCACTTTGATTAGGAGCCTTTACAGACGAACCTGAATGCGGTCTTTATACTAGATGGGCTGGTGAGAGTCTCTTTAGACAAGGAGTCCATATAGATGAGCTTTATATACGTGCTGAGCTTTATATATCTATAGACGAGTTATCTATAGACGAAGGCAGCATATTTTTACTGGCCAGAGGGTGTCTCTATAAACGAGGTCTGTAGGATGTTTGTAGACGAACTGGAGGGAATCTTAATGGACCAGCTGAGGGTCGGGAGTCTTTGTAGACGATTTGTAGAGTGTTTTTATGGAAGAGCTGAAGGACAGAATTATTTATAGAGGGAGGATCCCCGAACCTAAGCAGACATTCTTTATAGACAATAGAGTATTTTAGGTTATTCTTTATAGACAAAGTCTGAAAGAAGGAGATATCCTTTATAAATCAGGCAGTGTATATAGATATGCCGAAGAGAGTCTTTGTAGTCTGTACTGAAATGAACCTAACGATTTGAAGATCTTTATAAACTACCAGAAAGAAGTCTGTATAGACCAGCTGATATGACAGGAGTATTTATAGAACAGGTAGTCGTCATATACGAGGAGTATTTACATATGAACTGAAGCAACAAATTTTAATAGACCAAGTAAAGAACGTTTTTTTTTTTAGATGAGTTGAATGTCGCGGATCCCCTGTATTCGATCTGAATAATGAAAAGAAGATGAAGACCTGAATACTTCTTTAAAGGCGACCTGAAAATGCTTTATAAAGGAACTCTGAAAGTAATTTAGAATTGTTTTATGTAAGCGAGCTGGAGTAAAGATGGGTTAGTTGGGTTTTTATGAGACCAAGAGTTTCTTCGAAAACCAGAAATATTTAGAGGCTATCCGAAAGCCAGATAAATAATTTGAAGTCTCGGAAATTGTAAAAGACCTGAAGGTCAATGAATATTTATGCGCCGAAAATCAAGAAGTATTCTTAAAAAATAAAACTTGTATGCATAGTTAAAACTTTATGTTCATGTATACGAACTGAAGACTAAAAGCCTTCTTCAGACCACAAAAGATGAAGCCAAAATGTATTATTTTGACGAGTTGGAGAGCAGAGACTAGTATGGAGACGATGTAAGAGCCAAAAATGCCATTAGATTATCTGATTGAAGGGTCCTGTAAACGTTCGGGACTTTTATATATGATGGGTTATGCCAGGATAAATGTTAGGTATTAAGATTTGACAAACAATTAGAGCGAATTAGATTTAAAAACGTTCCCGTAGTACTGGATTGTTAGATAAGGGGGTACCATGATATGGAGGTTATAAAAAAATGGGACAATTTTAATAATTTTTGAGAGGGTTGTGTTTCACCCTGGGTTGTTTTGTAATGTTCGGCTTTCAAATGTGCCCTATAAATCCACTCGAAAAAAACACACACAAAATAATGAGTTTTCGGTCCACTTCATCCCAATATTATTATGTGACATCACCGAAAATTATAGGCGTTGTCCTTGATCAAACCTGGATCCTCTTAGAAAAATTCAAAGCGATCCGCGCTATATTTTGGCCCTCTAATGTGGTAGTGGGTTACTAAATAATGTATGAATACGTAAACACCTGTAAATATTTACGTGTATCTCCCTCATCCGAGTACATACGACAATATAATTGGTACCAATTTAAAGGGCAACGACTCCTCTTGGATATACTATCAATTTTTCGGGTCTATGTCCTTCAGGGGTAAATTTATACACTATAGAATACAAATTTTGTAATTTTTCACACAAAAGTCAGGGTCCATTTAACCCGCTAAATATTAAGCGATATTTATCAAAAAATGTATGCTTATTCTTTGACCCGATCCCCTTCTCCATGTAAAAAAATTGAGATGTTTGGGCCATAATTGCGACCTGTGGAGCGACCAGAAAAACCGACAAAAGTTAAGTATTTGGTCCATTTCATCCCCTAAATATTAACCGATCTTTATCAAAACAATAGGAGTCTTCATTGGCCATGCAAAATTTCGTGAAGATTGGTCGATAATTGTAGCTGTATCGTGTTTACAAAATATAATGGACAGAGGGACGGACGGACACACATGTTTAGATCGACTCAGCTAATCGAGATATGACGATCGGTATACTTAAAGATGGGTTTAGGGCCAATATTTCGCGGCGTTACAAACTCTTGGGGCTGCACAAAGCTGTAATACCCTGGCAACATAGGGTATAATTACATCCAATTGGATAAAAACCCTGTCGGAATTCGCCAAAGTACCGAACTTTTAATGTACCATTATATAGGGGATATCCTAAAAAGTAGACCGATATTTACAATTTTTGGTAGGGAAATTTACTATCCAATGAGAACTCTAGGGATCAAATTACAGCCAATTCGCATAAGACAACCGGACCCATACTTCCTTAAATATCGAATAAAGGGGGGTTAGCTTTATATGGTAGCTATCATAAAAAGTGGCCCAATATTGAGAATTTTTGGTAAAGAGATACTCAATCAGAACTCAAAATGCCAAATTACAGCCAATTCTGCTGAAAAAATTTGAAACTTAAAATATCAAATAACCGCCAATTCGGTTAAAAACGCATAAAAATCAACAAAATATTCAATGAGAACCCAAAATAGCAAATTACAATAAATTCCGTTGAATAACGTGTCCAAAATACCGAATATTTGGCGTTACCGTTATATGGGGCCTTCTTCGAATTTTTAGTGCGGAAGTGTGATTTAGAATGAAACCCCAAAATACCATATTATAGCCATTTCGGTCGGAAAACGTGTCCAAAATCCCCAAAATAACGAATATTGATGGGCTCCGTTATGTGGGGGCTACACCAAAACGTGGTGTACCAAACATCCTCGGGGTAATAACAATGTATATGCAAATTTTTCAATCTCTATCTAAAATATTGCGAGCCTTATTAGGAAGTCTAAAACTCACTCCCATTATCGGTTTTAAAAAAATGTTTTTTTTGTTTTTATTTAATTCGAACGTATCCAATATGTTTGTTATAACGTCCACCCACTGTATTTACAATTGCGGCATGCTCGTGCTGTTATTCTGATGTGGTAAACCGAAACAAACATTTTTATTTACTTTTCGTTTGGTCATAAACCTAAAACGTGTAAATAGATTTTTTTGCTGTCCGCCACGTTTTGTATAGCCTTCGTTGTTGTAAACCACTAATTTACATAGTTTGTTTGGTATTTTTTTCGTTGTTGTTACTGTTATAGTAAAGATAAAAATTGAATTTATGAAATAAAAATCTGGTGTTCAACATCAACAGAAAAAAGTTAAAAAACATTTAAATAAAAATGTACACATCAGTGTAAATATTTTATCAGTAAAGGGCCACAACATAGGGATGTACACATCTATGGTGTTAACATTTCAAAGCAAACACAAAAAATATATTATTTAAATCTGTAATATACAACAAACTTATACCAATAGATATAGATATTTATATTAAAATTTCATATATTGAAATGTTTAGAGTTCTTTGCAAAAGTCCTTTACTATATTTAGTTTGCTTACAGTATTTAGTTCTCAAAGATTCAACTATGTATTATCTAACGAAATAATTCACTAAATTTCTCCCGGTTTCCTTTGCGTTATCTCATTTAGAACATCACATCCTCAAAGGATATTAAATTTTATAGTTTTCCACCGAAAAGAAAATCTGTATGGAAACCCGTTATGCTTCTTTTTACGTAAATTCATAGAAAAAAAGAAAATTTTCAACAAAGAATTAAAATTTACTTATATCCGGAATAGCTTGTGCAGAGTTGGCGGGAAATTATGTTGCGTTGTAGTAACCGACGAAATAAAATTAAGAAGTTTGGCACATTCAAAGAAATGCATCGCACAAAAAACCGCGATGTACTTAAAATGATTAAAATGTTACTAAGAGAGTCTCTGACGAAGGTTGGACGAGAAAAAAAATGATGGTGAACTTCAATGTGAAAGTAATATTCGAAGGTCTAGATAGGATGCACAAAGTAACGAATCTTAGGGCAGGAGAGAATGATGACATGTATTGGCATTTAATATACAATTTTATAGTATTCATTCAGTTACATTTGAAAACATCTATTCGTTATATTCAATATGTTAACACTCCTTATACACATACCTACCTACACTCCTAGTGCAAAATTTTCTATAAAAAGCCTATTCTTCAATTCTAATAAATTTTTCACAACAATTTAATCTAAAACTTCTCGTTTTTTTAATTTTAAAATGAATTGCATTTTCATCAAAGCCACAAAATATTGTCATTTCGTAGATTGTTCAGTTGCTGTTGTTGGTTTAATTTCAGAATTTATTTGAACTGAACCGAATGAACAAGAATATTTTGGTAGAGAAATATGATATGGTTTGTGGATTTTTGTTATATAACCAACAAAGATTCGCATATGTGAGTATGTACGGAAGCTTGTGCATGTCAAGTGGTTAAACAAACGTGACATATGGCATAACAAACCAATCAAAAAATATTTCCGACATGTTGCAGTGAAAATTAAAATAAATAAATGAACTAAAATGAAATATGGAATGGAATAAATGAATGCATGAACGGAGAGCACTTTATGGTTAGACAATAAAATGTGGCATCATTTGCTTGTATATTTATCAATACTGTTGAATTTCGATAATTTTTAATGATGAGAAATGCGTTATATATTAATATATTATATTAATAATCGGAGCGAAAAAAGAACGAAGAATAAAACCAGATCGCAATATTTTCTTCTTCAATATTCGACCAATATTCTTGTATTGAAAAAAGGTTATTAAAAACATTTTTCATTAAAAATGTGTTTCTTTAGAAAATAAGTGAGACTACAAGGTTCTCCGCTACAAGAAACTTAAAGGCAGATTTTCAACAAAGATTTTTTATTATATAAAAATGTGTATTCTGTAAAAACATAAAAAAACTTTAAATTGAATATCAGAATGTGCTCCTGTTTTTATATACAATAAGTATGCTACATCTAAAAACTGCTACATACCGCCTGGCCTTATGTTTTCCTCACACAGAACCACAGAATGTTGTAGTGTATAGAAGGATTTTGTTCAAGACTAGATGTTTTTATGGATAACAATCTGATGTTATTTATAGTATTACCCTTCATTATTTATTTATACACGGTCTTCCTTTTTACAAAATCAGTCATGTTTTTTTCCTTATTTTCGAATGCTTTTACCTAGAAGAACAAATTGTATTCTTACCACCATTCAAGAGTCTTTTAAAGTTTTAAATGTATATCTCCTAGAGAAAAGTTGAAGATATATTTCCCTGAGAAGTACTGAATAACTTTTTTTCTATGAAAGAAGAGCAGAAGATCTTTTTGCATTAGAAAGGGAAATTTTAATTCTCAGACAAATGCTGAGAATTTGAGAATCCTTCTCAAATATAATCTTCTGTAGAAAGGTTGAAGTTTTTTTTAAAGAAAGTTGTTTGCTCAGCGATAAACACATGGTCTTGTGTTAAGAATTTTTGAAAGTTTTTCGCCATAGAAATAAAAACCTGATCGAGTAGAGAGTGTTTTTCCATAAATCACAGGAATATCTTTTTCAGGTTTTATTGTAGATACGACCTAAACGTAGATAACATTTTCTGGCAG
Source organism: Musca vetustissima (assembly GCF_032173495.1). Lineage (NCBI taxonomy): Eukaryota > Metazoa > Arthropoda > Insecta > Diptera > Muscidae > Musca > Musca vetustissima. The sequence goes on from NW_026882507.1 coordinate 269,770, forward strand.
GGCAAATGCCTAAAGGAGTTTTATCCTCTGACAACCCGATATGTGTTTTTTGTCGGTTAGAAAATTCTGGCATCCATTCAAAAGTTCCGTAAAAAGGACATTTGTTAAGGATTTTTATACTTTCAGACTCCGAAATACAAAATTACAGAAAAATATGGGGGAAATGTGACTAGAATCTACTTCTAAGTTTGTACATATATTTCAAAATTTGTACTAGCCTCTTATCATCTGAGAACCGAAATTACATACACTTCGATTAGAAAATTAGGCAAGGACATTCAAAAAGCGGAATAACGACCAGGAAGATTCTACTATGCATTTGGAGGGGCTGGAAGGGGATTATTTATTATAAGTTGCTTCCATAGGCCAAATGCTAATTTCTGATCTCTACTGTCAACAAGTGGACCGTTTGAAGAAAGCAATTGACCAGAAACGACCAGAATTTACCAACAGGATAGTTGCCGTGTTGTCGTCCAGAAAATTTGGGAGCTTGGTTGGGAAGTTTTAATGCATCCTCTATACAGTCCGCACTTGGCACCAAGCGATTATCATATTTTTCTTGCATTGCAAAATTTCTATAATGATAAAAAATTGGTGGATTGTGAAAATCGACTACTAGAGTTTTTTTGCAAATAGATAGCAGGACATCTATGAGAAAGGCATTATGAAGTAACCTTTAAAATGTCAGCAGATCATACCACAAGCGGTGCATATTTTGCCCAAAACGGACATTCCGAAGCATGTTAAATAGAGTCATATAGTTCATATAAAAACCAGTAAGGAAAGTAGTATGTCGGACGGGGCCGACTATATTATACCCTTCACCACTTTGGGTATATTCAACAGATGAATCCTATCAGACGTCGCATTTTTAAAGGAACAGTAAAATTAAATTTTACTGTTTTTTACAATAAACATATCATTCTGCAACCGATACTAAATTTTTCATTTGGTCAGATATAAAAGCTAAATCTAAATCTGAACCGATTTCAGGAAACTTAACACACATCATTCTAGACCTAATTCATTACGAAAGATATTAAGGGAGCTATATCTAGATCTGAACCGATTTTCACGAAATCTAACACACATCATTCTAAACCTAATTCATTACGCAGTGCCAAATTTCGTGCAAATCGAAAGGTATATAGAGACTTTAGTGCACCATATACATTTAATAGGACGAAAATATATATGGGAACTATATCTAAATCTGAACCGATTTTCAGGAAACTTAACACACATCATTCTGTACCTAATTCATTACGCTGTGCCAAATTTCGAGCAAATCAAAGGATATACAGGGACTTTGGGGCACCATTTACATTAAACCGGACGAAAATATATATGGGAGCTATATCTAAATCTGAGCCAATTTTCACGAAACTTAGCTGACATTATTCTACAGTTAATTCAGTACGCTGTACCAAATTTCGTGGAAATCGAAAGATATTTAGGGACTTTTGTGCATCATTTACCTTAAATCGGACGATAATATATATGGGAGCTATATTTAAATTTGAACCGATTTTCTTGAAATATAGCACACATCATTCTAGGGTTAATTCAGTACGCTGTACCAAATTTCGTGCAAATCGAAAGATATTAAGGGTCTTTGGTACACAATTTACCTTAAATCGGACGAAAATATATATGGGAGCTATGTTTAAATTTGAACCGATTTTCTTGAAACTTAGCACACATCATTCTAGGGTTAATTCAGTACGCTGTACCAAATTTCGTGCAAATCGAAAGATATTTAGGGACTTTGGTACACCATTTACCTTGAATCGGACGAAAATATATATGGGAGCTATATCTAAATCTGAACCGATTATTCCCAATTTCAATAGGGTTCGTCCATGGGCCAAACAAATGAGCTGTGCCAAATTTCATCCAATTCTAATCATAAATGCGACCTGTACTTTGTTTACCATTTAACATGGACAGACGGACAGACGGACAGACGAACGAACGGACATGCATAAATCTACTTAGAAAGTGATTCTATGCATATTCTCAAAATGAACCATGTGCCTATTTCGTTTCCTTTTGCCTGTTACAAACATATGCACAAAGACATAATACCTTTTACCACAGTGTGGTGAAGGGTATAAAAATGTGGAATGAATCAAAAATGGTTTGGCTCGAATGTCCTCAAAATATCTAATATGGAGCGTTACAATTATTCACCATAGAATCAGCAGTTATTTATAGGTAAAATTACAATGCTCTGTCTTAAATATATCACGTCCGATCAGAATACTTAATCAGAATTTTACTCTGTTTTAAGGGTGTGTCAAACAGAATCACAAATTGCATTGATTCTCCAACTTAGAGTGCAGGCTATAAGCTTATCTGCTTCTGTAGAAGACCGAAATTTTTCAGTAAGCTGAAAATATCATAACAAACCTATAAAATATATTATTCTATAGATGATCTCATTTTCTATGGTCATCTTCTATAAAAAATCAAAATGTCGTCTTCCAAAGAAACACCAAATGAAATATTCTTCCGGTTATTATTTTTTTTAAATCGATAATTCTATAAACCTAACAATCCTTAGAAAATTTTAATCCGCATAAATTGAAAATTCGTAAATATTTTTTTTCTGGACGTTTGAATTATAAATTATTTGAATTCCACTTCATTTTAAAATTTAATTTAAAACTATGTATTAAGTGAATATTTTTGGTTTCACTTTTAAATATTTTTCAAAAAAAAATCTTTCATCAAAATTTCCCATTATTACCACAAAACCCACACATTTCACTTGTTTAACACTTTGCCCCATCAAATTAACACCGATTTTCACAAAAGTTCGTTTTCTTTCATTTTTTTATTAACCACCTGACATGGTGTAAGAAAACTAGGCCTTAAGACATTTTCGCTAAAAAATTAAGTGTATATTCTTGTTAAGTTATTTTTAGCTGGCAAGAAAAGTTAATTTTCTTAAAATAAGAAAACACACCCAGCCCCAACCCCAACGCTATAAGAAATAGAAAAATAAATGTTTTTAATCTTCTTAATAGTTTAGGTTGTTGTTTTGTTGTACTTTCTTGTTTTTGTTTCTTGTAGAGTGTTAGTGATTATAGACACGTCGTGTATGCAGTAAAACACATACGAGTTTACATATGGATGTGTGTGCTACTACAACACGTGTTACATCTGTGTCTCTAGCATATCCTTATGTCAAAATATTTACTTATTCACTCGTGCATGTGACTGCCGTTGCTGCTATGGTTTCTTTTTGGTGTGATGAAGACTTTTTGAATTGTGTTGTTTTTTTCTTTTGTTGTTACTTCCGAATTCGTGGCTACAAATGCTATTCACGTTCTGTTGTTTAGTAACCAAAAAAAAAAGAGAAATTAAATATACGAAATATACTTAAATATTTACTGACGCGCAACACTTGAACATATGGAGAAATTGTTCGGAAGTTCATAACATTGCGTTTTAAGGAAAATTATTAAAGTTCTGTTTACAATCGACAATGTATTCGAATTTAAAGCGTGAATATTAACTAGCGAGTATTTCTGACATATCACATATGAAAAGAACACTTGTTATGCATTATCCCAATTCTTGCAGCCTCATTCTGTAAAATACGAAACGAACCCTATTGAATAGGTTACAATTGATCCAGATTTAGATATCGCACCCGATATCACAAAACTATGTTCCCAAAGTCCTCATGTTTGTACGATTAAGACCTTTAAAAAACCAATCTCTGGATAAGTCCATAAGCTTATCGTTATAGAAATGTGAAAGGTGCAGATTTATATACATATGTACATATATCTCCGATATATACTTTTTCCTACGATTTGAGGTAACTGGCGAACCAATGAACGCCTCTTCATCCCATTATGTTTTTGATTCACCTTAATAAAAATAATACCAAAATTATTTTAATACTTACAAAAGCTGGCACACCACCTTCACCATGTGTCGTATCACCGCCGGCCTCAGTATGAGCTGACCAATTAATAACATCGTAATTAAAAATGGCATAGGTGTAAACTTCATCCGTGGCCAAAACCATTTGGAATGTGTTGGTCTGCAATGGAAAAAAAAACAATAACAAAAAAATAAATAAATTAAATAAATATTTCATAAGTCGTAAATACAGATATACTTTTTAACAAATTGTTTCAATTAAAAAATTAAATTGTTTTTTTTTTTAATTAAACATTTATATGTTTAACATGTCATGACATATTCATCAAGGTTGCCATAACAGTTTCTTTCACTCGATTCAAATATTAAAATAATATCCAAAATTATATTGAGCTCATTGTCTGGAGAGCGGAAAATTGTGGAAATGGAAGGCCTTCGAAATTTATAAAGCGAATTTATCGTGTTTAGCACCATGTGATATATTTATGGTAAATATTTCAGACGAATCCGACATTTCTTCGTAATCGACAATTTATTTAATTAATTAATTTATTTAATGAGTCCTGCGCAAAGATCGGTTAAAAGTGGAAAAAAGTGATGAAAACATACAAAGAGTGATTTCATGTCTTTGGGACCATATCTAAATTCTTATGAGCGACATTTTTTTAATGTATGGAGGTAAAAAATCTTACTTTGAGGTACTTTTTTTTTGGAAAAAAATTAAATGCAATAGGCATGAACTTTAGAGTTGCCAACAAATGACACTATAACCCAAAAATTTGATCTATGGCAATTTTGATATTCGAATGTCTCGGCATGTCCTTTCCATAAGGAATTTTATGTTTGGATGGGGCCCCTAAATTTTGCAACAGCACATAATTTTGGTCCCAGACCCATAATTAAACGTACCGATCATCATATATCGATCAGCTGAATCTAGCCATGTTTGTGGTGTTGTCACGGTTAACAGGAGAGATGGACCGATTGATCCCTACTTTGGTAAAGTTATTACGATGTGTAAAGTTAGGATATTGGATTTACAACTTTACAAAATTTTGACTCTTTGTGAGAGACGTACAAGAATTGTAGACCGATGTTTTCCATCTTTGGACTTAATCTAGTTTTGATAAAAAATATAGCGGTATGCAATGTTTGGATCAAATAGGGTCTGAAACCATAGGCCTATGGGTAACCAGTAAGAAAGTAGTAAAGTCGGACTGGGCCGACTATATGATACCTTTCACCACTTTGGGTATATTCTATATATGTATCCTAACAGACGACACGTTTTTGTTATATATCTATATCTGAACCGATTTCGGGGAAACTTGCCAGAGACTAATTTATATTACATCAGTCAGTCCAGGGACTTTGGTGCTCCAATTACCTAAAATCGGCCGAAAATATATATGAGAGCTATATCTAAATCGGAACCGATATTCACGAATCTTTGCACACATCATTGTAGACTTAATTTAGTACGCTGTGCCAATTTTCGTGCAAATCGAAATATATATAGGGACTTTGGTACACAATTTACCTTAAATCGGACGAAGATATACATGGGAGATATATCTAAATCTGAACCGATTTTCACAAAACTTGGCAGACATCATTCTAGACCTTCTTCGTTACGCTGTGCCAAAATTCGTGCAAATTAGGAGATTTCCAGGGACTTTCGTGGACTATATACATAAAATCGGACGAAGATATACATGGGAGATATATCTAAATCTGAACCGATTTTCACAAAACTTGGCAGACATCATTCTAGACCTTATTCGTTACGCTGTGCCAAAATTCGTGCAAATTAGGAGATTTCCAGGGACTTTCATGGACTATTTACCTAAAATCGGACAAAGCTATATATGGAAGCTATATCTAAATCTGACCCGATATTTCCCAATTTCAATTTGGGCCAAACAAGTGAGCTGTGCCAAATTTCATCCAATTCGGATCATAAATGCGACCTGTACTTTGTTTACAATTTAACACCAACAGACGGACAGACGGACGGACGGACATGCATAAATCGACTCAGAAAGTGATTCTATGCATATTCTCAATAGGAACTATCTCGATTATTTTTGCATGTTACAAACATATGCACAAAGACATACTACCCTGTACCACAGTGTGGTGAAGGGTATAAAAATATTCTTATTCTTATAATATTTGTATAGATTTCCATTATAATTTGTAAACACGATACAGGTGACAGTTATTGATCAATCGTGCAGAGCTTATTGTTAGGAAATTTTGAATAATGTTCCGATAATGATGAAGAACGACGCCTATAAATTTCGATGATGATCAAATGCTATTTCAGGGGTGAACTGGACCGAAAACTTTATTTTTGGCTGGATTTCTAGTCGCTCTAGACACCACAATTATAAGCCGTACATCACAAATTTTCCATTGTGGTGGCGATCTGACCAAATAATTCGAATGACCAAATAATTCGAACGGCCAATATATAGCGGATCAAACACTTTTTTATGTAATATAAAAAAATTTGAATTTTATAGATTATTTTTTACGCAAGGAATACATGATTCGGAAAAGATGACCTATATTCGGTCAAGAGAGTGCAAGTATCGCGAAATATTACCCACGCTCAGAATATAAATACACTGAAACGTAGAGCTCAGTGGTAGTTTTGTAGGGTATCATATAGTCGGCCACGTCCGACTATACTACTCCGCTTACTGTTTCTTATGACACGAAGAAGAAAATAAAAATTTGGAAATTTTATTTTCCTATTCTTTAAGGTATTTTTTTGGAGGAGGAAATAAAAAGAAATGTTTTATACCCTACACAACTATGTTGTCAGGGTATTATAGTTTTGTGCATCCCCAAAAGATTGTAACGCCGCGAAATATTGGTCCTAGACCCACCTTTAAGTATACCGATCGTCATATCTCGACTAGCTGAGTCGATCTTGATACAGGCCACAGTTATGGACCAATCTTCACGAAATTTTGCATGTAGGATGGGTTCTGGCCAATGAAGACCCCTATTGTTTTTGGTAAAGATCAGATAAATATTTAGAGGATGAAATGGACCAAATAGTTAATTTTTGTCGGTTTTTCTGGTCGCTCCAGAGGCCGCAATAATGGCCCGAACATCGTGAAATTTTCCATGGAGAAGGGGATCAGGCCAAAGAATAAGCATGCCTGTTTTCATAAAGATCGGTCAATACTTAGCGGGTCAAATGGACCCTGACTTTTGTGTGAAAAATGACAAAATTTGTATTCTGTAGCGTATATATTTACCCCTGAAGGACATAGAACCGAGAAGTTTATATTATATCCTAGAGGAGTGGTAGACTTTTAAATTATTACCAATGATACCAATGACTCGGATGTGGGAGTTACACTTAAATATTAACAGGTATCTCGGTATTCGTATATTATTTGATAACCCATTATCACTCTAGAGAGCGGAACTATATCGCTGATCGCTTTGAAATGTTCCATGAGGTTCCAGTTATGGTCAAGGAAAACGCCTATAATTTTCGGTGATGGTCAGATAATAATTATGGAATGAAGTGGACCGAAAACTTAATTTTTTTTTTTTTTTTTTTTTGTTATTTTCGAGGCGATCTATATACCACAAATGAAAGCCGAACATCACAACACAACCCACGGTGAAGGGAATCTGGACAATAGCTGTACTGAATACTCGTAATATTCGGAAAATATGTCAGTGTGAGGAAGAGGTGCTGTTTACCTCTAATCGGGCAAGAGGATAGAAATATCACGAAATATTGCCCAGGCTCGGAATATACATCAGCAGAAAATTTGAGTTCCGTGTTGTGTAGGGTATCGTATGGTCGGCCCCGTCCGACTATACTGCTCCGCTCACTGGTTTATTATTATTTTTCGTTTATAAATCTTTGTAAATATTTGCAATATTTGTAACACACCATGGTATAATAATAGAAGGTAACAGCAAGTGTTGTTGTACAACAAACGATACAACAACCACATGGAAATTTGTTTTTGTAAGTTCTACTAGTGTCAACATCATTTGACAGATAAATGTAAACAAACAAATAAATTATATTTATTTTGAAAATTAAATATTTTCGAATCCTCAAAATAAAATTTGAAAAACATGAATAAAAATCTATCAAATTTATATTTCTGTCGCTTCCACATCCTTCCTATAATTGAGCTATTGCCACTTATATATGTAACACATATGAAAATTCAGGGAATTGCGAGTTATTCAATGAAGAAAGATTAGGTTCCTCAAACTTTCCCAGCAGGCAGATTGAGTAAATTGAATACGGGAGCATATTTAAAGAAGAACAATTTCAAATTGTATGCGTTCCCAATTTTCCCGTTGGGTGATTTTTAAAAACATAATTTGTCAAATTCATATTGACACTAGTATTACGTTGGAATCAAATCAGCTGGGATTTGCTGTTACCTTTTATAATTGTACCATGGTAACACACCTTCCGAATCATTCACACACAAATTGATCAACTTTTCTTTGACATTATGGAAACCCGGAAAATGCTTACAACGCATGAAATTATAGGTATGTATTAAATAACTCCGTGGTCCTTTTTCATGAGTCTCCTTGTCCCTCACACCTCATCTCTTTCATATTATCATGAACAATTTACGAAATCATTACAATGAAATATATGTACAAACAATTCATACTCCTTCATGCCACGTTCATTGTTATTTACTTGTGTAATGTGAAAATTGTCATTATCCTGGCCAAAGCATAAACACAGAAAATGACATGACATTATTTTCCCCAGTAGTTGTAGTAAATAATGGCATTATTAAATAAGACCCAGTTTTGTCAGGGTGGCAGACAAACGAACTTGTCTGCCAGGTATTCAAATGACACCAAGGAATTCAGTTACAATGTTCAGTTACTGGTGTTATTGCTTGGCTGCATTAATGCTAACAATGCACATTTATATAAATGCATACATCTGTGTATGTATGCTTGGGTCGAAGGATGGTTGGGTGTGTGTGCTTGTCCTGCATAGTTACAGTTGTATGCTTTGTAATTACAAATGCGTTTTGTGTGTGTGTGTGCTGCATATCGTATTTATAATGGACACTTTAATTATGACTGAGTCAGTTTGCATTTGAATATTTCGCTATTTGATTTACAGTGTAAATGCTATTAATTATGTATTTCGGTATATATATGTATGAGTGTATTGAAATGTGACAGGGTGGCAAGTTACTTTGCGAAATTTTCTAAGAACTTTTTAGATATAGGAGCTTATTATGATTTGAACGATTATCGGAATTGTTGTAGATTTGAATTGGTTTTATTGCCGCTTAAATATAATTATTTTCAGATTTTAATCCTTAGTATAATTTAATTTCGAAAGTATCTTAAGAACATACCTACGGAAATATGGAAACATTAGTAACCTGCACCACATAGTCACTTTTCTTCTTCAAAATCAACAGCTTCTTCTTCATCCACTTAAATTTCGACAACGTGTCAGGCGGTAATGGTCTGTTTTTGGGGCGTGTTTCTGTTGTCAGTAAATATTCAAACGCCCCTGCAATTACTTAAATAAACTGTCCACTCCAACATCATCATCATCATATTCAGTGTTTGAGAATAAATATCCACCCATACGTTTATGACAAATGCCAATAACTCTTAAGAATTGTTGTTATTATTCAAGAAGAATAACAACAACAACGGTATAACTGGCAACGTGAATTCAAAGATACATTGTGTATGTATATTTAAAACACATTATGTACATTTCTATATGTAGCAAATGACACTTCACGTACGATGTGACCAGGCAGCCGGCCAGCTACCTTTAATGGCGTAAATACGAATTATTTATGGATATGAAATGAATATTTGTTGCGGTATTTTTTTCCATTCATTCTTTCTTATGAATTTTCGATTACACAATTTCAATGAAAATGCTTCAATTTGTTTGCATTTTAAAAAATTAAAATAAATAATTTATTGGGAATTCTGCTGCACGATGGTTAAACTATTTGATTATTTATGGAAGAAATGCCATAAGAATTATGTACACACGTGTATATACCGCTTAAGTTGTTAAATCATTGGGCTTTTAAATTATTATAACTCAGATAGAACAAGAATTGGGCTCCAGATAGGATTAATTTTCAATTGCAATAAAATTTAGCTGCTATCTAGGCTCATGGAGCAACACCAGTAAAATTCGCATATGCGGAAATTGAGGTAAATTTTTTGACAATTATGGGTGAGTATATCTTCTACTTCAATTCAAAAACCAGTGAGCGGAGCAGTATAGTCGGACGGGCCCGACCATATGATACCCTACACAACTACCACGAATCACACTTTCGGCGGTTCTATATTCTGTGCCTGGTCAATATTTCGTGATATTTGCACCCTTTTTACAGTTTATAGATCAACAACTCCTATTTCTAAGACTTGCATATTTCCCAAAATGTTTTTTTTTTTAAGAGAATTTTTACGCCATAGAATAAAAACATGGCCACTTTTGTTTTGGTTGATTTGACCCTCGGAAAATTGACCGATCATCATCTAAACAGCCGCTCTAAGTATTTGGTCAGATCCCCTTCACCTTGTAAAATATATGATGTTCTGTATATAATTATTGCCTCTAAAGCGACTAGAAAATCTGACAAAATTAAAGTTTTCGGTTCATTGCACCCCCTGAATGAAATCTCAACTTCACCGAAAACTATAGGCGTCGTCCTTGACCATAATCGGAACTTCATGTACAATTTCAAAGCGATCAGCGAGACATTTCCGTCCTCTAATGGAATAATAGTAATAATATGCACATAGTCACCTTCACTTAATTACGTATAACTCCCGCATCGGAGTACATAGAGCCATATAATAGGTATCAATTTGAAGGTCAACAACTCATCTTGGACATACTATCAACATCTCGAGTATATGTCCTTCAGGAGCAAGTATATACGTCCCAGAATAAATATTTTGTAATTTTTCACACAAAAGTCAGGGTCCATTTGACCCGGTAAATATTCATCATGGTAGAGTGGAATATGTGTATAAAATCCTCAAACTACTGCAATTTCGAGTTCAAAGTTATATGAAGCAGCGCTTAAAGGTGGACCAATATTGAATTACATAGCTAGGAATTAGCCAACACTTGGGATTATCATTATATGAGGGGCTATGCCTAATTATGTAATGAACGATATAGCTCAATTTCGAACCCGAACCCATTTCAGGTTTGTATCTGTAAATGATGGCCGATATATTTTATCGTCGTCATGTTCGAGTTTATTATCATGATATCCTTAGAGGGCGGAATGATTACAATAGATGACTAAATCGTCTTAAAATGCCATACTTCGTAGGATAAAAACTGGCAATTCCGACTAAAGAATATCCCCCATACTAGGGTAGAATACGCCTATTGGGGACAACCCTAACACATCGAACAAATCAGATAACTATTTTAATATAAACCAGTAAAAAAAATAAACCAGTGAGCGAAGCAGTATAGTCGGATGGGGCCGACCATATGATACCCTACACAACTTCGACGAAAATCTAACTTTATATGGTTCTATATTCAGAGCTTGGGCAATATTTCGCGATATTTCCACCCTCTTGACCGACAAGATGTCAACAAATATTTCAGTAGACGAGAGGTGTACTTGTCCAGATTCTATTTACCGTGGGTTATGTTGTGATGTTGGGCTTTCAATTGTCGATCGACTCGAAAACAAAAACACAATAAAAAAAATAAGTTTTCAGTCCACTTCATCCCAAAATCATCAACGAAAATTATAGGCGTTGTCGTTGGCCATAACGGGAATCTCATGGAAAATTACAAAGCGATTAGCGCTATATTTCCGCCCTCTAGTGTGCTAATGGGCTACTAAATATAAAAGAATCTTTAATAGAAACAGTTCTTTAAAAATATCCGTAGATTAAGACCTCCAAAAGGTCTGCTATAGGCAGAATATATACAGGTATCATAAACCTCCTTGAAATGTTACGGAATAACGTTCTAAACACTTTGCTTGGGCGCTTTTTGACTCGTGTTCAATTTCGTCGATATTGAAAACTTTAGAACAGAGAGAGTGACACGCTACCATTGCTAAGGAAATGAGTCGTAAGTGGAACTTCAGTTCATCCCAAAGTACCGTAAAAAATTCCTGCACCTTGTGACCACCATAAAAACATGAACAGCAGCCATTGTATTTCCAAACCTGAGCCCATTGTGACTTTGATTTTACTTCCCAAAGTAAAATCAAAGTCACAATACTTGGAATTTTTGTTAGCCATACCCACAATTAATTTATGTTTGGATGAGAAGCAATGAGCTGTATATAATTTTAACACACAATCTAGATTTATATTATGGAATTTTTGAACAAAATCGGATTTTTTTATCCCGGATTCATCCTCGGTCTAAATCGAAACTGAGTTAAAATACACTTCATACGGGGGGAAGGATTGTATCAAAAGCTAAAGACCCACCAGCTTCATCTCCAGCCTTGATCAAGGCTGAGTTCAAGTACTACGAATTATACAATTTTGAATCAAATCTTGACATTTTGCAAATATTTCTTACTAAAATTAGCAACACAGAACCATCATGGTGTAAATTTGGAATTCCAGGACCTAAGTGGGTACACAACTTCTTCACAGAACATATATATACCCATGTATCTAAATAGGTCCCATATAAAGGTCGCGGGTCATTTTCGGTTTCTTCAAGTCTCTAACTCCACTTTCCACCTGAGTGTCAGCAATTTCGTTTTTTACTCGCAGCAATTTACTATGTGATAGACCCCATTGAAATGTTTCGATCGATCTTGTTCTTTTTCGAAATTTTGATTATTTTGAGAGAACTTCGTCATCCCCAAGAAGATCTATGTTTGAAAAATATATTCTGATGTGCAAAAAATTTAACAAAGATGGACGTAAGGTAATTTGTGACCAACATTGCAAAAATACGCTTTGTGTAATTTGGGGATTTGTAAAAAATAGATATTTATATACCACAAAATGTTGCATGGTATATTACAGTCGACCCACCCGACTTTAATCATTTTAGCAAACATCAAATATTTCCTTATACTTACACCATAATCAAGAACATAACCTCATATACCACTTACCGTAAACAAGGAATTATCAATACCACCAGCGAAGGAAACATTTTTCCAGGTAGTAATAACAACGTGTTTCGGAACAAATGTTTCAGCGCCCACAACACCATCACGAATATCCCACATGGTGCGTTCACGAACTTCAACACCAAATCTGTCGGTACGAGTCATCAAATCACGTTCCATACTAAAAAGAAAAAAAAAAAAACAGAAAAACGAAATATTAAACAAGGATCAAATAAATAACAATATAACAAAAAATAACAAACACACACACAACTACAACAACAAGAAGTATTTCGTTACACGATACTAATATTCAGCAAAAAACAGAGAATCCATCATATAAGGTAATACACCATACACACAGCACCGAAAACCAAAAAAGTGCTTAGGATAAATTACACAGTTTTTTTTTTTCTGTCGACATGCTAAGAAGAATGCTGTTTTACATGCTGCGTAAGGATTTCTGTTGTTGTTTGGTATCTAACACCTCCAAGTGGATGTGGTCTTGTGATAAGAGGATATAACAACAGGACGCCGCCCAAGTGGTTCCATATTTTGCTCTTCTTCCACTTTTATGTGAAATAAGTTTTTTCCTCTTCTTTTTTGTATTTTACATATATCACAAATGTTATATATGTATATGCATTGAATCGATAAATGCGCGCGTATTTGCGTGCGTGCATGCATATCTATTTTATGCGTTCAACTTTTGACAGTATTATTAAAAATGAAGATAAATGATTATGATTCATTGAAGCGTGAAATATTTTTCTAACGAGAAAAACGACGAGATGTGCATATGGCTTTCAATGATGTTGACGTTTTTTCGCAAAATTAAAATAACGTCGATGGTATTGTATTCAAAACTTTCCACACTGTCACTGAAGTATCATGTGACGTATAATCGATAACGATTGTGTTACCTACACACCGTGCGTATACTTGATGTGATGCTAATGTGTTGCAGTGTTACGTATACGTTATTTGTATTGAGCTTCCATAGAAACATCCATATTTTGCATCATATGGGTGTATGTAGGTGTATAACAAAAATTTTCAAGATTAAAATTTGACACATGATATTTTGTGGTGTCGAAAAGTTTCGTAGTATTACTAAAATTTAGTATGCCGAGAATATGTATCAAACGAAAAAGTTTCCTAATATATTAGGTTAATAAGATATAATGTATATAAGACAAGAACTAATGCAGGACGTTTTAGCTAGGAAGAATGAATTTACTACGTTATAGATAATTATTTGGGGATGGAAAATTCCTTATGGGAATGAAAGTCATTGGCTACTAACTAATACTAAACCTTGGATCCCCAAAAAAAATCGTACTATCTGAATACAAAGTTATTGAAATAACTTGGACTGTATACAAAATATATTTTTTGGCCTCCACTGTATATAAAAGGGCGTATAACATGACCATAAATTTGGTATATTTACCATAAATATGTTGAACTCGTTAAAAGGATTAGCCTTATGGCAAATGATGGTATATAAAGATGGGAATTGTCGATCACTCCGTCTACTACCTCCCCCACAAAGGATCCAGAGCATGGAAACTTGTACAGCTCATAAGAAGCGAATGGAATGACATCGAAACTCTTCACATCGTAATGGAATGGAACCCGTCGGTTCACTCCTTCTTGTACATCCCCCACAGAATGATCAACAATTTGTTATATAACATCATTTGAACCGATCGATTTGAACTTTGCACAACAAAATATTATAACCATGACTGTGTACTGTTCAAAGATGAGACTTATGGGCCCAGTCCTTTTTGGATCTCCCTCACAAAGAGTCAACATTTTGAAAATTTATACATCTCCTGAAGCGCCTTCTTGAAGCGAATCTAATATTCTAATTCATCGTCATAGCACAACGTCATATTTTATCTTACTAAGATTATCTTCTGGTACCTCGCCAACCAGTGTCAATTTTTTTTTAATTTGTTAATCCAATGTCAAGCGAATCGATTGTCCGATTTCATCTGCAATCTGCAGCTTGTAATTCTTGTATCGAAGATGAGAACAACCGTTCCACTTTCATTGATAACATCCAATATAAATTATAAAAACTATGTGTAATTTCGTATGCCTACGCAAACCATAGGCTGAGGGTATATATCTGTCGGCAACATCGGCTGACATTTTTTAACTTGTTATACCTATCGCCACACTGTGGTAAAGGGTATTGTGTCACTTTCTGAGTAAATTTATACATGTCCGTCCGTCTGTTGATGTTAAATTGTAAACAATGTTCAGGTAGTATTTATAATAAGTCCCTTATTTGGCCCAAGGACGAACCCTATTAAAATTGGTGAAAATATTGCACCAATATCTATGCACATCCTTCGATTTGCACGAATTTTGGTTCAGATTTTTATACAACTCTCATATATATTTTTGTCCGATGTAATGTAAATTGTGCAACAAAGACATGTATATATCTTTCGATTTGCACGAAATTTATTATAGCGTACTGAATTGAGTCTAGAATGATATGTGTAAAGTTTTCGAAAATCACTTCAGATTTAGGTATAGCTCCATATATATTTTTCTCCGATTTATTGAAAATGGTGTCCCAAAGTCACTATATATATATCTTTCGATTTGCACGAAATTTAGCATAGCGTACTGAATTAAGTCTAGAATAATGTGTGTTAAGTTTCCTAAAAATCGGTTCAGATTTAGATTTAGCTCTCATATATATTTTCGTCTGATTTTAAGTTAATGGTGCACTAAAGATCCATAGCTCCCACTAAAGATCCATAGCTAGGCCGATGACTCAACGTACTGAAGTTAATACAAATTAATCTCGGACAAGTTTCCTTGAAATCGGTTCAGATATAGATATAACCTAGCTTCCATATATAATTTCGACCTATTCATGTTAATTGTACACTAAATAATCAATGCATACCTTATGGAAATTGCATTTTAAACAGTGCAGGACACCAAATAGGATGTGTCAAGTTTGGTCTAAATCGATGGATGTTAGTCGGTTTAAATATGGATAAAGATCACATATTTAAGTTCGTTAAATTTCACGTCAATGTTCCTTCGAACAGCCGTCGTCTGTTGGGAGACATATGTAGAATATACCCCAAGTGGTGAAGGGTGTTTCCTTACTGGTTTTTAATAATATAAATATTAGAAAGGTGAATCAAATCCATTCGATCCTAGCAGACAAATTCTCAGCATAAGGTCAGCTAGCGTATCATTGATGTGGGTACATCCCGATCGTGGGCTGATAGCGACAAAAAACGTATACGATATAATCTAATTTGCCTGTGCGACTCCACTTAGCTCCATATTGCTAACATAAAATAATTCTAACACCACAGATCACAATCCCTTTAAGAACTCTCAACATATTTTAATTTTTATTACACAAGGTCATCTCAAAATCGTGGAGAGTATGACAGAGATGAAAAAAAAGTTATTTTATGGTGGAATGACCTCTAATAATTAGACTAGATGGATATTATAACCCATAAAAATTACACCGATATCTTAACCAATTTCTGTCATATTTGTCCCTCGTATTTATTTATCATTGGCAACAAATTCTTTGTAAACTTCTTATGTACATTTTATTATTAAAAATTATTAAGATGTATACCTACCAACTACTTTAAGAATGGATGTTCTGATGTGATAATAAATGCTGAACTTTGTTACGGTAGAATTTAATTCGTACATACAATTTAAAAATGACTTAGATATAATTGCAAAAATATCAAATAATGTATTTGTAAACTACATTTTCTAATATGCCTGATGAGCAGCTTAACCAACGGTGAAACGTTTATCTATGTGGCTTTCCTTTTCATTGCTTCTTCGATCGTGTAACTGGTTTTAACATATTTTGTGATTAAATTTAAAAATATCTACTATATTTCATTGTCATATGAATTGTGAATTCTTCGTAGGTATTTTAGACTCGTAAATAATTGCTTACTATGAAATGTTTCGTATATATATTCATAAATCATACAATAACCAAATATCAATAAAATTTATCTAAATTAAAAAAATATATATAATCGTATTTCTATTTATTCAATTTGTTATCTGATATTTTATTGAAATTGTATAAACTTCTATTAAATCCATGTTTCAAATTTATTTACCATTTCATTTACATTTTCTCGTTTGGTTTATTAAAGACCACATGTTAGCAATAAATTCTGTCATCCTCTATATGAAGTTTGCTCTTTCATTACACCTTACACACATCTTGGTTGTTACAGTTTCAATTGATTTACAGCCGAAGAAGAAAATGAAGCTCAATAAAGTGTGTGTGTATGCAAGTTTGTGCGTCATAAGCAAAAAAAAACAAACACCTAAGCATGAAAAGGAACCTGGAGATTCAAAGGAAGAATGAAAGAAAAAACTCAAACTAAACTAGAACCCACCACACCAGATGTATGAAAAGTAATTTATTATGTCACAGCAATGAAATATGGCACAAAGTGAATTATACTCTTCAATTGTTGTTTGTGAATTGAGATTCTAAATGATGTATTTGCACATTCATGCAGATACACATAGAAACACAGATATATTCCCATACCACACACAGGTAGTGGCAGTAGTGTGTTGTTCAACATACTTATGGGTGACATAATGACCCTTGTAACAATAAATAACAAAAAATACAGAAACAGAAAAAAACTGAAGCAAGAAATAAATGATAGTAGTATGGAAAAGGTAGAGAACCAACACATATGTCATGCGGTGAACCATGAAATATTTTCTTGTAATGACATTGTTGTTGTTATTAGTTTCTCTTTTTGTTTTGAAAACTGTAGGGCATCATAGCAAAAATAAATGTCTCCCAAAATGATAAATGTTTTCAATTTGTGATCTCAATTAATAATTATATGTGTTTGCCACAGTTGAACGAATTATTAATTCAGATGAAAAATCCACGCCTTATATGGTCGTTGAAAAAATATTCTTTAAGAAATCCAAGCCTTATATGGTCGTTGAAAAAATATTCTTTAAGAAATCCACGCCTTATATGGTCGTTGAAAAAATATTCTTTAAGAAATCCACGACTTATATGGTCGTTGAAAAAATATTCTTTAAGAAATCCACGCCTTATATGGTCGTTGAAAAAATATTCTTTAAGAAATCCACGCCTTATATGGTCGTTGAAAAAATATTCTTTAAGAAATCCACGCCTTATATGGTCGTTGAAAAAATATTCTTTAAGAAATCCACGCCTTATATGGTCGTTGAAAAAATATTCTTTAAGAAATCCACGCCTTATATGGCCCTTGAAAAAAAATATTCTTTAAGAAATCCACGCCTTATATGGCCCTTGAAAAAAAAATATTCTTTAAGAAATCCAAAAAAAAATATTCTTTAAGAAATCCACGCCTTATATGACCCTTGACAAAATATTCTTTAAGAAATCCACGCCATATATGAACCTTGAAAAAATATTCGTTAAATATTTTTAATATTTGTAAAATATCCTTAAATTTTATGTAATATTTATACATACATGTCCCATGAATGACCTTGCGGATTTCATATCATTAAATATGATTGCCTGACTTTTGAAAATATGTTAATTATCCTTTCATTAACCTTTTTAGCGAAGCGTACATACATATATACTACCTTAATTCGAAACTAGTTTAATGTAATTTATTTTCCTAGACACATTACGCCCAAAACTACATAGCCATAAACCTTTTCTTTTCATTATAAATTGGCTAATAAAACTAGGCATTTTGAACAAAAAATTACTATGCCCAAGGTTCTTGGTCTAAATAAGACATCATATCTTCATATTAAATTAACCAGAAAAACACAGAACCACTTGTCGTCCCCAAATTTGTATATAAAAAACATTTTTAAACCGCAAAACTATTTATTAAGAATTCAGATTTTAGCCTCAGAAAAGAAAAAAAACGAAGGGAACAAATCCAACCACTAGACATCACCAAAAATGGTGCTGTTGTGTGGTAAACCCAATAATTGGCTGGAAGCCTGCAAGACGAGACATTTAAGGTCTGGCTATTTATAAAGATTAACTGTTGCTAGCATCTGATGCGAAGCAATGTCCTTATACAAATACACCCACACTAACGCACATACATACACATACATCATGCAATTTAACAAAATAAATACCCACATTTGTTATTTAAATTGAAATCATTACAAGTGAAATGAAATGATGTATTTTTTTGTTGCTGCCAAATTGCAAACATAAATTCTGATTCACTTCCAACATTTGAAAAAGGCAAAATTTATAGAAAGGAAATGATTCAATTTGATTTTCCTTCTATAACTCTGTATCTGTTTCTCTGTTGAAAAATTAATGTTATACAATTTAATATTTAAATTTGTGTTTATTTCGGTAGCCAAGATTTTCAAACATTCTCCGAGCAAGGCCATTTCAGGCAAATCCTAAACAGATAGCCAGGCAGGCATTCTAGTTAATTCGTTCGTTCATTCATACCGTCAGTCATACTCAAAACGTATCACTTTAATTAATGTCTCTATGGCAAATCGTTTAGTTACATTTTACAAAAGATTTTTCTTGTTCATTAACCCTTGAAGCAGCCACATTAATCAACTTGCACACCTGAAAGAAATCCACGCCTCATATAAACCTTGAAAAAATATTCTTTAATAAATCCACGCCTCATATAGACCCTGAAAAATATGCTTTTATAAATCCACGCCTCCTATAGACCCTGATAAATATGCTTTAATAAATCCACGCCTCATATAGACCCTGAAAAATATGCTTTTATAAATCCACGCCTCCTATAGACCCTGAAAAATATGCTTTTATAAATCCACGCCTCCTATAGACCCTGAAAAATATGCTTTAATAAATCCACGCCTCATATAGACCCTGAAAAATATGCTTTAATAAATCCACGCCTCATATAGACCCTGAAAAATATGCTTTAATAAATCCACGCCTCATATAGACCCTGAAAAATATGCTTTAATAAATCCACGCCTCATATAGACCCTGAAAAATATGCTTTAATAAATCCACGCCTCATATAGACCCTGAAAAATATGCTTTAATAAATCCACGCCTCATATAGACCCTGAAAAATATGCTTTAATAAATCCACGCCTTGTATAGACCTTGAAAAAATATTCTTTAATAAATCCACGCCTTGTATAGACCTTGAAAAATATTCTTTAATAAATTCACGCCTCATATAGACCCTGAAAATATATTCTTTAATAAATCCACGCCTTGTTTGGCCGTGAAAAAATATTCTTCAATAAATTCACACCTTGTGTAGGTCCTGAAAAAATATTCTTTAATAAATCCACGCCTCATTTAAAGCTTGAAAAAATATTCTTTAATAAATCCACGCCTCATATAAAGCTTGAAAAAATATTCTTTAATAAATCCACGCCTCATATAAAGCTTGAAAAAATATTCTTTAATAAATCCACGCCTCATATAAAGCTTGAAAAAATATTCTTTAATAAATCCACGCCTCATATAAAGCTTGAAAAAATATTCTTTAATAAATCCACGCCTCATATAAACTTTGAAAAAATATTCTTTAATAAATCCACGCCTCATATAAACCTTGAAAAAATATTCTTTAATAAATCCACGCCTCATATAAACTTGAAAAAATATTCTTTAATAAATCCACGCCTCATATAAACCTTGAAAAAATATTCTTTAATAAATCCACGCCTGTATAGACCTTGAAAAAATATTCTTTAATAAATCCACGCCTTGTATAAACCTTGAAAAAATATTCTTTAATAAATCCACGCCTCATATAGACCCTGAAAAATATGCTTTAATAAATCCACGCCTTGTATAGACCTTGAAAAAATATTCTTTAAAAAATCGACGCCTCATATAAACCATGAAAAAATATTCTTTAAAAAATCCACGCCTCATATAAACCATGAAAAAATATTCTTTAAAAAATCCACGCCTCATATAAACCTTGAAAAAATATTCTTTAAAAAATCCACGCCTCAGATAGCTTCATATAAACCTTTAAACATATTTTTTAAAAATCCACGCCTATATGGACCTTGAAAATATATTCTTTAAAAAATTCAAGCATACAATATCTTGTATCTTAAAGGGTTAAACAGTTAACCACATTCTATACACAACCCATTGTTAACCTTCTACATCCTTCTTCTTTTCATCATCATGAGCATTATCGTGGACGTCTTCTCATTCTCCATTCATATGCAAAGGACTTGCCAAACATGCTTCATGTCCAAAACATAAATTGCAGAGAACAGCTTGTTTTCTTTTCATTTCAGTGACACATCGCCTCACTTACACCCCGGCACACACACACACACTTACTACCCCACTGACACATACTTACAATATGATAATAAGAACGATAGAACTTAACCGTCTCCATAGAATTATGTGGGCTACCGATGCTGCTGCAGTATGACAAAAAATATAGTCCGAACTTCTTTGCAAATGGAAGTATGTAAAGAGGGGGTGGCAGATACCAAAAAAAAAAGTTGCAGCTTAAGAACTGTTTTCAATGCAATGCACATTTAAAGCAATACTAGTTTGTATACACGATATACATGAGCTATTCGGGTAAGAAATATTATACCTTCAGATAATCCATACGCTATTTTTGGGTTTTGGCCCAAAAGTTTGTATAATGACAAAATATATTTCCACTATTTCCACTAGGCAAACAAGTAAAAGCCTCCACCTCGAAAATCTTACATTTTATTGAGCCGTTCTGAAATCTAAAATTAAATATGTCCCAAAATAGTTTGAACTTGCCCATACAAATATCAACTTCCGAAATATTATAATGTATGTGTTTTCCAAAAAAAAAATGTACCAAATACCAAGACAGTGGTGAGGTGGTGACAAGGACGAAAACGGACGAAAAATAAAGTGATCTGTGCCAAAAAGGCCATAGAATATCGTTTGTCACTTGTCAACAATACTTAATCCACTCACACCCGCACATAATCTATGTATGTATGCTGTTCGTGAGAAAAGTGAAATAAAGGCTAGCAAAAATTTTGGGAACATATCAAACGAGGTGACATTAAAAACAAGAGCAACAACGGCAACAAATTGGTGTGAATATGAGAAAAAAATCCCAGCTGCAAGTGAAAGCAATAGTATTGTAAATTCGAATAAAAACTGAAAAAATTATCAGTATTTCAAGGTAAAAAAGGATATTCAATGAAAACGGAATAAATTCAATGAAAAGGATAAACAAGTTTTTATAGCTGGACTATATTTTATTAAGTAAAAACATTCGTATAATCTTAAACCAATTTTATTATACCAAATACAAACAAGAGGTGGATCTTTAATAAATAGCATTATTTCCAAAGAGCATTTAGGTTCCAAAACCCAAATATGAAAAATATAATATTCGCATATTTCCAGCTTACACCACAGATAGTGAGAAGGCTACCCCCAGTCACGCCTAAAAATTGGAAACCCACAAATACTACACAGAAACTCCGTTTTCCTTTTTTAATATTTTCCCAATACCCTCCACCCGAATTAAATGTGTCAATTTAACTTATTGCCCCCCACAAAAGGGTCATTACAATGAAATATATCTACCCTGGATCATTTAATAAAACATTTTAATTTATCATTCATGAATATTTAAAAATCGAGGGACAAAGGACACGAATAAAAATGTTTCTTTTTTCCCTTTCAATGCGTCATTTCCTGTGCAGCATCCCGTCATTTTTGCCCTTTTGAATTTCCATTATGTTTATTTTTTGTAACAGCTCTGGTGTTTGTGTTTACTGCAGATATCATATTCCGGTGTCAATGAAAACAACAACACTGAAAAGGTCACACAAATATACACCGAGAGAGAGGGGGTGGACGAAAAAGAATTGCAACAAATAGGTGATTGAGTTTTCAATTCGTTCGTTATTTGCATTGGGAAAATTGAAAAAAAAAACAATGTGTTGTTATCTTGAATTCAATTTTGAATATATTTCACATGACAATCAATGATTTGAAAATTAATGAAAACACCACTAAGGGCCAAAGTCAGGCAAAAATCCACGTCACAGATAATCGATATAATCCACGCCTCAGGTAATCGATGTAAAAAATACTATTAAAAAAATCCCCTGAAAATGTGTAAACAAATATGTGTTCAATATCTATGTTAGTCATTGAAAAAATATTTAAAAAAAAATCCACATGTCAGATAATCGAAGTATAAAATATGTATATAATCGAAGTATAAACCGATTTCATCGAAACTTGTCACAGGTTAGGTTATACTAATTTCAGTTCTTGGCAATTTCTTGGTGCATCATTTACACTTAAAATCGGGAGAAAATATATATGGGAGATCTATCCAAATCTAAACGGATTTCAACAAAACTTTCCACGCCCAAGGTTATATTAACGTTGTGCAAAATTTTGTGTCAATATGCCTAACTTTGGGTCTTTGGTGCACAACTTACATAAAATCGGACGAATGTATATATGGGAGCTATATCTGAATCTGTACCGATTCCTACAAAACATTGCACATGTTAGGCTATACTAATTCCAGAAAATTGTGTAAAATTTTGTAGCAAACGGCCTAACTTTGAGTCTTTGGTACACCTTTTACTTAAAATCGGAAAATACTATATATAGGAGCTATATCTAAATCTGAACCGATTTCAACAAAACTTACCACTCGTTATTTTATATTAACTTCGGTACGTTGTGCAAATTTTTTTGGCAATCGGACCCACCAGGGAAGTTTGGTGCAGCATTTATATCTAACTTCTAGATAAATAGGGACTTTGGTGTACCATTTATATTAACTCGGACGAATATATATATATATATATATAATTTAGTAATTTAGTACGCTGTACCAAATTTCGTGCAAATCGAAAGATAAATAGGGACTTTGATGCACCATTTCCATTAAATCGGACGAATATATATGGGAACTATATCGAAATCTGAACCGAATTTTACAAACATCATTGTAGACCAATTTAATTTCGCTATGCCAAATTTCGTGCAAATCGAAAGATATTTAGGGACTTTGGTGCACCATTTACCTTAAATCGGACGAATATATATATGGGAGCTATATCTAAATCTGAACCGATTTTCTCGAAACTGAAAACAAATCATTCTAGATCTAAAACATTAGGCTGTGCTAAATTTCGTGCAAATCGAAAGATATATAGGGACTTTGGTGCACCATTTACATTAAATCGGACGAAAATATATACGGGAACAATATCTAAATCTGAACCGATTTTTCCCAATTTCAATAGGGTTCGTCCTTGGGCCAAATAAATGAGATGTGCCAAATTTCATCCAATTCGAATCATAAATGCGACCTGCACTTTGTTTACAATTTAATATGGACAGACGGACAGACGAACGGACGGACATGCATAAATCGACTTAGAAAGTGATTCTATGCATATTCTCAAAAGGAACCATGTGTCTATCTCGTTTCCTTTTCCCTGTTACAAACATATGCACAAAGACATAATACCCTGTACCACAGTGTGGTGAAGGGTATAAAAATCCACGCCTCTTTTAGTCTTTGAAAAAATATATTTTAAAAAATCGTCGCCTCTTTAAATCCACGCAATCGATTGGTTTTTGAAAAAAACATATTTTTTTAAAAAATCCAAGCCTCTGACAGACGAAGAACAAAATATTTGTTTAACAAATCCCACCTCAGATAGACTATGGAAGAATATTTTTTAAAAAATATACACTTCAGATACGATGGAAAAAATATTTGAAAAACCCGCGCCGAAAATAGACTATTTAAAAAAGAGACGATGGAAAAAATATGTTTGAAAACTAACTTTCTGCGGAACTCTAACTTTCTGCGAATTTTTATTCCGAGCCTGGGCAATATTTTGTGATAGTTGCACCCTCTTGACCGACTAGAGGTCAACAAATATTACTAATATTTAGTACAGCCCTTCTAATTACTTGTTCAAATTCCCTTCACCGTGGCTGTGATGTAATGTTCGGTTTTCAATTGCGACCTTGCGATCGACTCGAAAAACCACAAAGAAAGTTTTCGGTCCCAATATTATTATCTGATCATCACCAAAAATTATAGGCTTTGTCCTTGACCATACCTGGATCCTCATACAGATATTCAAAGCGATCCGCGCTATATTTTCGCCCTCTAATGTGGTAATGGGTTACTAAATAATATCTGAATACGTAAGCACCTGTAAATATTTAGGTTTAACTCCCACATCCGAGTATATACGACAATATAATTGGTATCAATTTAAAGGTCAACCACTCCTCTTGGATATACTTCTTGGATCTATATCCTTCAGGGGAAAATATATACGCTATAGAATACAAATTTTGTCACACACAAGTCAGGGTCCATTTGACCCGCTAAATATTGACCGACCTTTATCATAACAGGCATGCTTAATCTTTGGCCCGATCCCCTTCTCCAAGTAAAATTCGCAAAGTTTGGGCCATAATTGCGGCCTTTGGAGCGACTAGAAAAACTGACAAAAATTAAGTTTTTGGTCCATTTCATCCCCTAAATATTAACCTATCTTTACCAAAAACAATAGGGGTCTTTATTAGCCAGAACCGGTTGTACATGCAAAATTTCGTTAAGATTGGTCCATAACTGTGACCTGTATCGTGTTTACAAAATATAATGGACAGACGAACGGGCACACATGTCTATATCGACTCAGCTAGTCGAGATATGACGATCGGTATACTTAAAGGTGGGTGTAGGACCAATATTTCGCGGCGTTACAAACTCTTGGGGCTACGCAAAGCTATAATACCCTGATAACATAGTTGTGTAGGGTTTAATTATTATCTGATCAACAACGATAATTATTGGCGTTATCCTTGACCATACCTGGATCCTCATGGAAAATGTCAAAGCGATCAGCGCTATATTTCCTCCCTATAATGTTAATGGGTTACTAAATAATATATTAATACGTAAGCACCTGTAAATATTAAAGTGTAACTCCCATATCCGAGTAATAAAGGTTAAACTCTCCTCTTGGATATACTATCAACATCTCGGGTCTATGCCCTTCAGGGACAAATATGTCATTCAGGGACAAATTTTGTTATTTTTCACACAAAGTTCAAGGTCCATTTGACCAGCTAAATATTGACCGATCTTTATCAAAACAGACATGTTTACTCTTTTGCCCGATCCCCTTCTCCATGTAAAAATTGGGTGGCCTCTGGAGTGACCATAAAACCGGACAAAAATAAATTTTTGGTCAATTTCCTCCCCTAAATATTAACCGATCTTTACCAAAAATAATAGGGCCTTCATTGGCCAGAACCCATCCTACATGCAAAATTCCGTAAAGATTGGTCTGTAACTGTGGCCTGTATCGTGATTGCAAATTATAATGGACAGACGGACGGACACACATGTCTAGATAGATCTTAAAGGTGGGTCTAGGACCAATATTTCGTGGCGTTACAAACTCTTGGGGCTGCACAAAGCTTTAATACCCTGACAACATAGCTATGTAGGATATAAAAAGTGAAATCAGATAATCAATGGCAATATATTCCTTAAATGCAAAAAAAAATCCTGGCCTCACATAGGTATTAAAAATATTTTAAAATCCTATTATACTTATTTTTGGTAAGCCAATTTTATATAGTAATATTAATCACATTTTCTAACCCTCCAAATTCAATAAAATTTCGCAAAATCAATCCATTACACTTCACGAAAAAAACACCCTAAATAATTCAATATAATAAATATTTTATTTGAATTTTAATTTAATCAGTTAAAATGTGCAAAACAAATGACTTTTTATTGCATAATAAAACCTTCACAGACCAGTTCATTTTTTCCCTATGACAAGCTATATCAATAAACTAATCATAAAGCATCAAATATTGCTGTGAATGTGTGTATGTGTACGTGTAGATTTGAATAACATCAATATAATGAAATTTAAATAGAAATTATTTATGCAAAAAACATAAATTCATAACGAATTCAAAATTAAAATAAAAAAAGAAAATCATCTGAAAGGCAAATCCATGACAAATGTAATAATCTAAAGGATATGGGAATTAAAATGAAATATACACAGCAAAGGCCAGGGGACAGGGGAATTCGTATTAAAAATCATTAAAAGCATGGATATAGTGAAGGGTGTTCTCAAATTGTGTCATAGCATTTCTCTCTAAAACGGTTTTTATTCGTCCATAAAAAGGGGTTTTATTTGTCCATTAACATTTTCCACTTAAAATTTAAATAAAATTTGGGAACCTCCTATTTTTCCCACTCTGACCCCATGTGATAATAAACCCATAAAATAGATGTTGTTATGAATGTCCATATGTATGTAGAAATTTATATCTGTATGTGTTTGTCTATACACATTGCATTTATGGATAATGCATTTGCAATATGTTCATGTCTATTGTATGTATGTGGTGGTGGTTTTAAAGAGGGGTCGATTTTTTCTGCATTGAACTATAATGAATGTGTTTTGAATTGGAAGTGGAGGAGTACACACTAATATCCACCCAACCACTCATACACAAATGACTTAATATGAAAATGTGTTTTTCTACTGCTGTTTTGCATATAAAGAGCTTAACCATTATGGCTGATGGGTCCAGTCGGAATGTATTCTATTGAAAACTAAATGATGTTGTTTCGAATGCAACAAATGGGAAAATTATTCAATAGTGTTCGTATTGAATTATGATTATCGCCAAATAATAATGTGATAAATGGGAGAGGAAATGATACTCTAGATATTATTATCGGTGTATTTGTTATTATAGGTCATTAAATGTGAGCTCTTATGAATTAATTGGTGAAGAAAGTGATATTTCACATCTGTTCAACAATTCCATGCGGATTAAAACAAACTATATATTTATATTCAATAGTTTTTAAGAAATTTACAGTATAAAACCAGTGAGCGGAGCAGTATAGTCGGACGGGGCCGACCATACGATACCCTACACAACTACCACGGAACTCAAATTTTCTGTGGATGTTTATTCCGAGCCTGGGCAATATTTCGTGATATTTGCATCCTCTTGCCCGATTAGAGGTAAACAGCAACTCTTCTTCATACTACACCTATTGTCCAGATTCCCTTCACCGTGGGTAGTGTTGTGATGTTCGGCCTTCATTTGTGGTCTACAGATTGACTCGAAAATAACACAAAAAATTAAGTTTTCGGTCCACTTCATTCCAAAACTATTATCTGATCATCACCGAAAATTATAGGCGTTGTCCTTGACCATAACTGGAACCACATGGATAATTTCAAAGCGATCAGCGCTGTAGTTCCGATCTCTAGAGTAATAATGGGTTACTAAATAATATACGAATACGGAGATACCTGTAAATATTTAGGTGTAAGTCCCACATCCGATCACATACAACAATATAATTGGTATTAATTTAAAGGTAAATCACTCCTCTTGGATATAATATCAACTTCTCGGGTATATGTCCTTCAGGGGTAAATATATACGCTATAGAATACAAATGTTGTCATTTTTCACACGAAAGTCAGGGTCCATTTGACCCGTTAAATATTGAATGATCTGTATCAAAACAGGCATGCTTATTCTTTGGCCCGATCCCCTTCTCCATGCAAAATTTCACGATGTTCGGGTCATTATTGCGGCCTCTGGAGCGAACAAAAAAACCTACAAAAATTTAGTATTTGGTCCATTTCATCCCTTAAATATTAACCGATCTTTCCTGAAAACAATAGGGGTCTTCATTATTCTTTGACATAATATACCTAAAATAGTCGAAAAAAATACTGGGAAATGTCTTTGGAAAAAAAAAACAAGAACATTTTGAATTTTTGGTTCAAAATGTATGACTATATATTCAGTATATACATTACATATACAGATTTCTCTTGTTTAATGACTTATGCTAAAACTTGAAGGAGAATATTTTTGTCCCTTGTCCCATCCTTCTAAAACGTCATCTTGTGGGAAGATTTTTGTCGTTTAGGCTGATTTTTGAATTCTAGGCTATTCTGAGACTTATAGTAAAACTTTATGGTGTACATTTCTGTTGGATATTCTGAGCAGCTTTAACCCCGTTTTGAATGAGTTTTCAATCACTCCTGGAAAAGGGTACCGAAATGACCCCTTCAGTGAGTCGGTTGAAGGTTAAAATTGTATACCAAAATATTCCTCGATATTTTATCAGTAATATTGCCGAAAATGATCAAAATTCTCAAAAAGGGGGGATATTGCCCCGCCATTATAGGTTACCTCCCGACGTAAACTTTCAAAACACTGATACACGTGTCTTCTTTTTAGCCCCTCTTTCATAATCTGTAGGAATTTCCCGGTAATTATCGAAAAAATTTAAATTTGTCGAACAGTGAAATATTCTATTTATTCCAGCTAAGTATATGACTAGTCTATTGTAGCCTGTCCTATCTGACGAGGATGTCACCTATTGTTGCCTAGAAATAATGCATCATTGAGTTTTATGCTGTGGTTGGGGTCCTTGCTTATTTTAGTATTTCAATTTTGCTCTGGGTGGCGCTATTTTGTATTATCCTCAGGTGTTGTTGTAGAAGTTTGTTATTATAATGAAATTGACATTTGTATACATTTCAGCTCGAGGGAGATCCAAGCCTATTGGTTAAATATTCGAATGCCACTTTGACAGAAAAAAAATTATTCGTGATGGAATTCAAGCGCCATAGTGTGATTTCTTTATTTTTGGCTGAAAACCCACAAGTGGCTATCGTTAGAGCACTCCAGCATTTAAATGTGAATACCATCGCTGTACCAAGAAAGTGGACGGAAGAAAAGAGCAACATCGGCAGAAATGTTTCGAAAAGTAAAGAAGCGACTTGGTCGAAACCCGCGTCGCAGAAGCCGAAAAATGGCTCGTGAGCTGAACATCGTAAAAATTCATTCGGCAAATATTGAAAAATGAGCTCGGGTAAAGCCATTGAAATTCCAAAAAGTGCAAGAACATACACCGAAAGAAAAGAAAGAAAATAGTGTCACCCAATTTTAACATTGAAAAAAAATTTATTCCATATAAGACCAAGAATCTAATCTGCTGTTCTGCTATCTACAATTGCATAGAAACAACACCTGACTATGTGGTGTACAGTGGTTGGTGAGTTTGCTTATTTACTGTTGACATTTTCCTCTGGGTGGCGCTGTCTCCTACAATTCAGATTGTGGTATTATCCTCATGTGTCGCTGCCGAATTTTAAAATCGCTTTTAGAGTATAAAAAACATAGGTGGCAATACTTCAGAATCAACATAACAGCCAATAAGAAGTTGGCATACCTGTTTACCATTTTTTCTTGGGCAACATTTTCGAGTTAAAAGTTTACAAAGAGAACGCCATTTTTTTATGCTCTTTTAAATTTGATTCAAAGTTTTACCAGTTTTGTGGGTTGGGGAACGGTTTTCGAGTACAATGTTGCAAAACTTGTAAAATAAGTAGATACCTTTAGGTTCTGCAACTGAAGTATTGTGTTACTTTCGTTAATCACAGTTTTTTATTCCCCATAAGCCCAACCACTTGATCTGTTGTTGTCTCTCTTAGGTGATGGAGCTGGGTCGGGGTCTTTGCTTCTTTAATGTTGCCATTTTCCGTTGGATGGCGCCATTCCTGTTTTGTGCTATCCATATGTATTGATACAGTGACTGGTTATATAAATGCCGAAGGGCTTTGAATGTATTTTGTATACCCTTTACCACACTGTAGTATAGGGTATTATGTCTTATTTTTGTAACAGGCAAAAAGAAACGAGATAGACCCATGGTTCCTTTTGAAAATATGCATAGAATCACTTTCTGAGTCGATGCTCCGTCTCTCCGTCTGTCCATGTTAAGTTGTAAACAAAGTGCAGGTCGCATTTATTATCCGAATGTGATGAAATTTGGCACAGATCATTTATTTGGTCCAGGGACGAACCTTATTGAAATTGGGGAAAATCGGTTCAGGTTTTGATATAGCTCCCATATATTTTTTCGTCCAATTTTTAGCAAATGGTGCACCAAAGACGAAATGGAGACGGACGAAATTTTGAACAACGCACTGAAGTTAGGATAGACCAAAGTGTGCCAAGTTTTATTGAAATCGGTTCAGATTTAGATATAGCTCCCATATATATGTCCGTCCGATTTTTCGCAAATGGTGCACCAAAGATTTAAAGTGTGTCCGATTGGCACAGCATTACACGCAACATATCGAAATGGGTCTGGGTTAACCGTTATATTGGGGTTACATTTGGTACGTGGACCGATAAAGCTCATCTTCGGACCAGCAGACAAGAGACAACTTTATACAAAATATTGGCGATCTATCTCAATTGGTTTAGACGCTAGAGTGATTGCAACAAAAAGACGGACTTGCGTAAATCGTCATAGAATTTTACGCTGATCAAGAAAATATGTATACTTTATACAAATATACCCGGTTATAGGTCGTTAGGTGGGTTCATATATAGACACAGATAACATACTTAACTTAGTCGAATTTCATATCAATGGTCCTTCAAAAATTCAAGGTCTTTAAGCATGTATTTCTTGAATATAGCCAAAGTGGTAAAGGCTATCATATAGTTGGCTCCGTCCGACTTTACTACTTTCCTTACTGTTTTTTTTTTTTTTTTTTGAAATGGGTGTTGGCATCTTTTTCTAACTGTTCGAAAACCACCTTGAAAGATATTTCCTCATCCGCTAGGTACCTGATACACATTAGTTTGTAGTCTGGCATAATATCTCCTGCACTATGCCAATTCAGTCGAAACATTTATTCAAATAAAATGTAAAATTTATGTTATGCATATTATCTAGAGTTTACCTATATTCATAAAAAAAATCCGGCACTAGTAGTCCGATGTCCGGAATGATGCATCGATTTTAAAAATTGATTTGTATAAGTTTTTTATACTTTCTGTACTAAGTAACACTACGTCTTGCCCAGCAGCATCTGAATTTTTCATTGGAAAGTTTTTTTACAGTTCGATCTGTTTCCGTTCGTTCCGCAAGAAGATATATTTCATTCTATGTGAACGAGAGCAAATATTAAACATTAAAGGTATAGGGAATTAACCGGAATGATCGAAAATACAGTTCCTTTTGCGAAATATAGTTCCAAGTTCTCTCGCAACAAACACAACTGTAAAGAAAGGAAGAACCGGAGCCAGTACCAATTAATCCTTTTGGGAATATTTCCTTTGAACTAATTCCGGAACGTACCCAACTGTAAAGTTTTGAAATGCTTCAGCAAATAATCACTCAAACGAAATTGGATCCTTCACAATTCAACGATATTTAAAAAAAAAGCTCGTATTTTCTAACCGAAGTGACTACAATTTGGAATTCCAAGTTCCTGCAAAGGCGAATAAAATATTTGCAGAAGATTTTCGGTATGGGTCCATTATTCTATATAATTCCATGTAAAATCCCAAAATTGCTGTAATTTCGCATTCAGCGTTTTTGTTGAGTTAAATTCTTGCCGAGTTGTTTATATCGGTCAACGTTATGACTAATAAAGGTCTGGCCAGTTTTTCATAACATTTTCTGGCAAAAAAAAAAACAATGTATGTTTTCGCATCGACCCGACACATATGCATTTTTACGGTTTTAGCAGCATTTTCCCACCGAAGTGCTGTAATTGGTATTCCAAATTTCTGGAGAACAAACATATCTTTCCCGACAAAATCTTAATGAAGGTCTAGTCCCATACTATAGTACTATCTTTAATTTGGTATATAATTTTCTCTAAACATAAACCATTTGCAAAGACAAGACATGAACTTAGCAAAATTTTTTACATGTTTCACTGTTCTACCTAATAATACCTATAAAATCATAAAACCAGAATATCAAACAAATGAACACGACAAATGATAAACATTAACATAATTTTCAAAAATCTCGCACTTCATTAAAATCAAAATGAACTTTAACATTATAATCCAATAAGTTATTATGTCTCGTTTTTTTCTCTGAAATATTTAATAATTTTTAATCTATAAAATTAAATCACAACATTAAATGTTATTATCCTTCTGCCTCTGTGTGGACTGTCATTTGAAATTCAGTGAAAAACAATATTTGTCTAACAATGAAATTCATTATTGATATCGAATTCAAATCTACAATTGCACGTACAGACACACACAGACACAAACACACGTTCAGCTTTGCCATGAATAATCCATTTAATAACAAACAAATTGTCACAATGTTTGTGGTATTATTGTCCAATGTAATTGCAATTATTTACTTAAAAATCGAATACATGAACAAATAAATACAAAACACACACATACAAATAAATGCAATGTAATAAATATATGCAGGTGGTGTGGTTGAGTGTGTGTGTGTTTGTCGGCCATCATGACACACCAGCATTGTGAATCACTAAACACACACATGCACAATCACTCCCAAACCCAATTAAAACGAGATTACACTGGGGATGATTGGAAAATTGAAAATGTGTAATTGCAAAAAAAAACACTCACCGGAAATAGACACCTGGTGTACGTTGATCAATATCTGTGGGATATATACGGCCAACACGACACTTCGAAAAGAATATACCAATGAATGAGGGATCATTCTTCTTGGGCCAATCTTTCACTGGGAATACCAATGGATAGGTGAAATACTCTGGAGGATCGGAGAATTCCAAATAGCCATTGAGGGAAACCTATAACAAAAAAATTGAATAAATATTTTAATTGTTTGTTACATTGAATTGAATAATTGGTCCCCTTGGCCGCCAACTTACCCTCGTATAATTGAAACGGAAGCCGTAGAATGGCAATTGGAAATTTAAATTTTTATGAATCTGTGTTGTCGATGCATGAATATCGAATTGATAGTCACCACGTCCTCCGTACATATCCTGATCGAAATACCAATACATGAAATACGAACGTATTTCGGCCAAACGTTGTGGTGTAATGACATAGCCACCGGTCAATGCATGCGATGGCATTGTTGGTGGGGCCATGCGATTATTGGGATCTGTAATAAAATTAAAGATAATTATTAGTTTATGATTTATATTATTAGTACAATTAATAAGTGAAAAAAAGTATTAATAGGTTAAGGGCATAAAGAAAAAAATTGTCGATAGATTTGTACATCTTGGGACCAATATGCAAAATTAAAGACAAATTGTAGGTATTCCGCAAAGTTTAAAGGACAAGCTTATTTTGTTTTTAGCCGCTGTAGCTGTAATTTGACATTCCAGCTATTCAAAGTAGGTCCATGTTCTGACATAGCCCCCATATAAAATGACCCACACAAATTCTGTATTTTAGGGGTCTTAGTCACCGAAGTGTCTTCATTTATGTATTCCAAATTCCAGAAGAATAAATAAGAATATGGTCAATAAATGTCTTCTTAATAGCCCCATAAAATGACCCCTATTAATTTTCGGTAATTTGAAGTTCCTAGCCCAGAATGTGCGTATTGAAGTATTTAATTTTTGCCGAACATAGACAACCTACTAGCAGACAATTTGCAATGCAAAATTAAACAAAATTTATCGATATTCCGCTAAAACCACCTATGGTGGCTGTAAATAGACCTAAAACAATGAAAATGTCCAAAATTCGGCTAAAACTTATAAAATTCTGAATAGCGCTACAGAACTTGCCATGGACTTATATTCTTCTGTAAAGATGTAAGCCTCCAATAAAACCGAATGCGAAATTACAACCACTTCGAAAATGCGCAAAATATGAGGTGGGGCATTTGTATAGGGACTATGTCAAAACATGAGCCTACATTGACCATTTTATGTATTGACGTATTTCAGCCTTCGACCACCCGGGAATACCGAATTGCAACCACTTCGATGGTAAAATTTAGATAAAACCTAGATCTACAGTTTTCTGGATGGATTTTTTTTCCAACTTCCAAGAACCCAGAATGCATCAAATGTTGGCTTAACCGGAAAAAATGCCGAAAATAAGGCAGGTCCATAATGAGGGAACCATCTGCAAATATAGCCCTCTATTGATAATTTTCTGTATAGATGTAAGCCACCCTCAAAGCTTTCGAAATACCAAATTACAGTCACTTATGGAAAAAATATTCAAGAAGCTTCAGGCGTATATTAAAAAAATTAATCCAAATGTGTAGATTTGTACAAAATATTTTTTCAAGAAGCCTTAGACGTAGTCTTATAAAGAATATTTAAAAAAAACCTTAGGCGTAGCCTTCTAATGAATATGTTTTAAGAAGCATCAGGTGAATCTTTTCAAAGATTTTTTTTATAAATGGAACCTTAGGCATAGATTTTTGAATATTTTTTTCAAAAAGTCTTTCAAAAGTCTTAGAATGTTTTTTAAAGAATATTTTTTCTTGGAATTTCCAATGTAGTTATACTATGTTGTCAGGATATTATAGCTTAGTGCAACCCCAAGGGTTTGTAATGCCGCGAAATATTGGCCATAGACCAACCTTTAAGTATACGGCCATATCTGTCCATTATAATTTGTAAACACGATACAGGCCACAATTATGGCCCAATCCTAAATTAGCATTTAGCATTGGGTTCTGGCCCTATTGTTTTTGGTAAGGATCCGTTAATATTTAGGTGAAGTAAAGGACCAAAGCTTTATTTTTGTCTGTTTTTCTGGCCGCTCTAGAGGCCACAATTGTGACCCGAACATAACGAAATTTTACACAAAGAGAAGGAATAAACGTGACTATTTCGAAGAAATATTTAGCGGGTCAAATCTATCCAGACTTTTGTGTGAAAAATTACAAAATTTGTATTCTATGGCCTATATATTTACTCCTGAAGCATATACACCCGAGAAATTGATTATATCCAAGATGAGTGGTTGACCTCTAAATTGATACCAATTATGTTGCTGTATGTACTCGGATGTGGGAGTTATACTTAAATACGTATTCTGATATTAAATAGTAACCCATAGGACACTAGTCATGATCGGATTATAATTTTGAGATGAAATGGACCGAAAATGTTTTGCGTTTTTTGCAAGTTCTCTATAGTCCACAATTATAAGCTGAATATTACACTGGGAAAGTAATCTGGCCAACTACTTTGAAGGGCTTTTGTAATGATATGTCACTATTCAGCGAGAAGGTTAGAGTTCCGTGATAGTAGTGTAGGGTATTATATGGTTTTTATACCCTACACAACTATGTTGTCAGGGTATTATAGCTTTGTGCAGCCACAAGAGTTTGTAACGCCGCGAAATATTGGTCCTAGACCCACCTTTAAGTATACCGATGGTCATATCTCGACAAGCTGAGTCGATCTAGACATGTGTGTCCGTCGTCCGTCCGTCTGTCCATTATAATTTGTAAACACGATACAGGCCACAGTTATGGACCAATCTTTACGAAATATTGCATGTAGGTTGGGTTCTGGCCAATGAAGACCCCTATTGTTTTTGGGAATGATCGGTTAATATTTAGGGGATGAAATGGACCAAATACTTAATTTTTGTCGGTTTTTCTGGTCGGTCTAGAGTCCGCAATTATGGCCCAAACATCGCGAATTTTTGCATGGAGAAGGGGATAGGGCCAAAGAATAAGCATGCCTGTTTTGATAAAGATCGGTCAATATTTAGCGGGTCAAATGGATCCTGACTTTTGTGTGAAAAATGACAAAATTTGTGTTCTATATCGTATATATTTACCCATGAAGGACATAGCCCCGAAAAGTTTATGTTTTATCCAAGAGGAGTGGTTGACCTTTAAATTAATACCAATTATATTGTTGTATGTGCTCGGATGTGGGAGTTTACAGGTATCTTTTTATTTGTATATTATTTAGTAACCCATTATTACTCTAGAGAGCGGAAATATAGCGCTGATCGCTTTGAAATGTTCCATGTGGTTCCAGTTATGGTCAAGGACAACGCATATAATTTTCGGTGATGATCAGATAATAATTTTGGAATGAAGTGGACCGAAAACTTAATTTTTTGGCCACAAATGCTGTACTGAATACTCATAATATTCGGAAAATATGTCAGTGAAAGGAAGATGTGCTGTTTACCTCTAATCGGGCAAGAGGGTGCAAGTATTACGAAATATTGCCCACGCTCGGAATAAACATCCGCAGAAGGTTTGATTTCCGTGGTACTGCTCCGCTCACTGGTTTTAATTATTCTTGCAACAAGTCTTAGGCGTAAATTTTTCAAGTAGTCTTAGGGATATATATTAAAAGTAGTATCATATAGGTTTTTAATGAATACAATTTGAGAAACCTTCGGCGGAGATTTTTTAAAGAATAATTGTGTGATAGATCGCATTGTTATGGCCCACAATGATACGTCGTTTTTCAAAGTCAGACAAATTGTGGAGCAATGAAGGCCAATTGAAGGTCCATACAAAAGAAACATACGATCATTTGATTCAAAGTGTTTCTTTCGATAAACTATCCCTGAAACTATCAAGGTGGAGCGTACATTAAATTTATCATTCCCTCGAAACATTCACCGGAGACCCTACAAAGTATACAGTATATTACATCTTCGTCTGTCAGTCCGAGGATATTTAAAATAGAGCTTTGAACTTTTGTACATACCATGTACTCTCAATCTTTAGTACGTTTTTTAATCGAATTTGTTGTAATTTAATACTTTGAGTTCCCATTGGATAACAATAGCCCCTATCAAAAATTATCGATATAGGACCGATAGGTATTCCCTATCGATCCACTTTTGAGGTATCCCCATTATTCGGTATTTTGGGCACGTTTCAAAACCGAATTGGCTTTAATTTGTTTCTCATTAGGTGTCAAATTGGCCTACCAAAATTTAACATTGGTATAGACCGCCATTAATGAAGACCCCAAAGGATTACTGGCATTATAAATGTCCACCTCATGCTGGAGGTTATAAAAAGTTCGGCCGGTTCGAAAATGTTTACGAAATAATTCTATATTATTTCGATTCATATTTCAAGTTATTCTAAACAGCACAGCACATGACAGTACGTCAAAATGCACTGAATACGTTTATGCTAAATAATGGCCTACATTAAGTCAAGATACTCTAAACAACACAGCACATGACTGTACGTCAAAATGTAATGAGTACGTTTATGTAGTCGATCCAGTCCAACAACTTCTTTTTATATTGAGGGCACAATGTCATTATGTTGGCAAATTGATTTTTCCGGGCACTGTAAACAACACAACATTACACATTTTAAAATTTTCTAAAACAAATATATTTTGAAAACAATCCAAAAATTCTTGGCTAACATATGAATGTAAACCTATCACATATAATCCCAGTATTGTTTTTATTTTCCACCACCAATCAATGATTAATGCCACTTTGAAATAATAATTTTCCCATTTTTTTCATTTCCCACACAATAAAGAAAAACCATTTTAAATCACACACAAACACCCCGAAACTTTTCTCATAAAAATCAAAAATTTCAAAGTTCAGCAAAAGGAAAGAAAAATTAAAAAAAAAAACAAAAACAACTATAAAATATTTTCACTTTTCATTTCAAAAAAACATAATTTTCTTTATTGATATTGTTAAAGTCATACTTTAAAAGTTTTTATAAAACTATTTATGTACTAAGTACACATGGCTATATTTTATATTATATACTTATAAAACTAAAACACACACACTTACATACATACAACTAAGTATGTGTACCTAAATGCTAGAGACTAAAGTTAAACTAAATACTAAATAAAGCAAAGTTAAGGGCGATAATAAAGTCTTTAGTAGAAGACAAGGGGTGTTAGGGGGGAGCAGAAGAAGGGGGAGGGGCGAATAAAGAGGAAAGACAAACGGCAAAAAAGTTTCAAACTTATATAAATGTACACTATCCTCAAGGTAATAAGAGATTTGCAGGGGAAGAGGTAATGGGTGAGGGGAGGGAAATGGAAGGGGTGGTTAGAACTGAAAGTGAAACCACAAAAACCCAATGCAAAAGGCTCCAATATTTGTTGTTCTTGTAGTTTTTGTTTTTTGGCGAAATGCTCTGGGATTTTTCGTGGCCACTTTGTTTGCTCCTCCGCCAGTTAGGAAAATCCGAAAACTACTTTAGGCTAAATGCTTAGTTTTTGTTTTTCTTTTTTTGCGGAATGGGATTTTCTTCCCAAGTTTAGTGGCTTAGCTGAGACACAAGTGGAAGACATTGATGATAGCTGCTGGTATGGTTACACATCCGTTCCTTTACTTGGAGATACCCAAAATTGTACTTCCTTTGTTGTGTTCCCATTCTTAGCTTTCCATCATAATTCGTCGCTCGTATTCAGCTACACGTAATTTAACGGGCATTACCAAACTTAAATCTTCCATAACGGCATGCATTTGCGGTTTGGTGCCACCATTCGACCCAGCCGTTGAATTTTGCCGCTGAATGGGTCTTCGTGATTTCTCAATGGAGGGTTTACGACGCAGTGAATTTTTACGCTGTATTGTGGAGGTGTTGTTGTAGACGGGTGTCGATGTGGTTAGCGGGGATGCGGCAGAAATGCAATTGCCGGCCAAGTCACTGAAGGAGGCAAAGGATGACGTCGAGGTTGTATCCTGAAATGAAAATGTGGCAGCAGCTGATGCAACCGACAATTGTTGGCTGCCAGCGACTGCTGCCGATGATGATGTTGGTGTCTGGGGGCAGAACAAGGAAAAGGAGTTGGATGTTGATGCCGACAATGATGATGAAGCATTCGCCTGCCATTTTGAAGACTTGTCAGTCAGCGCCTCCAGCACTGGTGTTGGCTGCTCAAGGTGCAAATTTATGTGGGTGGACCATCGTTTGGGTTTTGCTGGTGTTGCAAACTGATGGGCATTCAGGCTATGCGTGCTGGTGTTGTTCAGTGTGGCTCTGGCCTGGGTTTTGGAATTTTTCAACAGATTAATAAATGTATTATTGCCCACCGTTGTCAGGGTATTAAAATAGCTGATGCGCTCCTTGACAGATCTTAAGGTACCCTGTGACAGATTCTCATTACTGTTGCTGCTGCTGAAGTTGGTATTGTTGTTGCTGCTGCTGTTCAGGCTAATATTGCCAATTGAGCTGAAGGTACTGTTGATGGAAGTATTGCCAAAGGTCACATTGCCTAGATGGTTTGAAGTAATTTCCGCTGCAGTTGAATTTAGTTGATAATTATTTGGCACAACATTCTCCTGCTGTTGCTTCTCCTCCTCCGGGTCACTGGGCACCTCAAATCGAACTGAATTCCTTTTGGACATTTCCAATGCCTTTTCCTTGATTTGGCATGACCAACTTTTGTGGCCAACCGTGGCTTGTGGTTTCCCCATGTGTTCCCCCTGCTCCGTCTCACTGTCACTTGAATTTGAGTTATCAGACGCACTGCCTGAACTGTGTTTTGACATTTCCAATGCCTTGGCGCGTAGCTCATGAGCCCAGCTACGTTTTGGGCCGACATGTTGACGTGTTTGTAATTGCATTTCACCAGTTACAGGTGGTAATGTCCCGGCAGCCAAACCACTTGAGTAAATTGATTTTGGGGTTTCATTAACATCTCTGAAGTAGTTCAGGGGGCCGGCTGCCGTCGTTGTTGTTGCTATTTCTACAGCAGTCTCCACAGATTTTGGTGTAGAAGTCATGGCCAATGGTTGGTGGTTATCGATGCTGCTGCTACCGTTGCCATTACTGTTATTATTTGCCAATTGATTTTGTAGAGCTGCCATTCTCGGTGGTTTCGGCGGTGGATGTGACAAATCAATGTCATCAACATCCATGCTGTCCGGATGGATGATGGCTCCCGGTCGATACGAGGGCATATTGTATGAATAGAATTGAAAAGTGTAAGCACTCAGACTCATTTTTTTCGAGATTCTAGTTGGTGTCCTTCGTTTTAATGATGAACTGAACAGCACCGAAAAATTTACAAAAATTTGAAAAATACTTCTTTTCCTTTGGAAGGTTGTCACGTTTGCTGGGTTGAAATGTGTTTAATGAGTTTGTCAGGGCTGTCATGTTTATTTATACCCCCTACAACACCGAAGCCTCAATAATCCCCGTGACTACCTGTTATGGTTGATCTCTCATTCTCTCTACCTCTCTCTCCCTTTCACTCTCCCTCGTCCTTCTCATAGTTGATCCAGAAATATTCCAGCCCAACAATGAATACACCTTTTTTTAAGTCCTGTTTAATCCTTGCATGACACACTTTTTTGTTGTTGTTTTGCCTTGGAGATTTTTTGTTTCGTTCGCTTCGTTCTTATTAA
Organism: Musca vetustissima; assembly: GCF_032173495.1. Lineage (NCBI taxonomy): Eukaryota > Metazoa > Arthropoda > Insecta > Diptera > Muscidae > Musca > Musca vetustissima. Next base: position 311,035 of record NW_026882507.1, read on the forward strand.
AAATTTGCATACCTGTTACCCATACAAACAGACCGTAAAAAATACCACACATATACAGGCTCACTTTGGCATTAAACAAAACCACTACTCAATGATTTGTTGACCCCTAAATACACGGCCCTTAAAGCCTTTTTGGTTAATTACAATCCCTAAAATTGTTAATATGATTAACAACAATGCGTTCATAAAATCAGGACAGCTGGTCGGCACAGTTTATCATTTATCACAATTGTTGGCTTTATGCTAAATATTTAATAAACATTGATCATCGTTGTAATTCGATTGTTTTAGAATGTGTCATGTTAGAGGATATCTGCAGTCTGGAGAAACGCAGATTGGCAAATTGTTTAATTAGAAATTCCCCTTACTTAGGAGGGATTTAATATGCAGATGATTTGGGTTTCAAATGCAAGAAAAATAGGATTAAAAAATAGAAAATAGTGACATATTCTCAGGAAAAAAGATTTGACCACAGATACACCTAGAAAACTGAAAATAAGTTCTGGAGTTTGAAAAAAATTTACATTTAAAGAAGATTCGCCAGGAATAAAAAACAAACTGGGCAAATTTTAATTCATTTTTAGGGACTACTACAAATTAAGTTTGTTGATCGCAATACGAACTTATAAGTATTTATAGTTAAAAACTTATCGGACTTTTTGTTTGTACAGAAAGGATATTATATTGAATTAGTTTTTAAATCTACCGAACAAGAATCAATCATGAATGAGAAACCATTCAGTACTTATATAGGGATTACCTGTAATTATATTTATACAATATATAATAATAAAACAGAATTACGGTCATTCGTGGGAGGACATATTTTTATTTGTCCAAAAGTCATCAACTCGTTAGCCATGGGTTTTGAGGTGTGAGGAAATTTTAATAATGTTGTGCAGGGCTGTGAATTCGATTCCACCTGATGGCCTATAGATATCTTCTAATCAGAGCTGCAGAGCAGAGTTATTTTTTACTAGAATCCAATAACATTATTTTACTTGCCTCCGACTCCACAGTCGACTCGGACTTTTAATTCGTATATATCAAAATCGACACCCATATTTTTGATAATGATCGTTTAGAACATAGGGGATCACAATTTCGACAATTTCGAATTATGACACGACTCACGCAATATTACAAGAATAAGAAATAAAACTTTCCCTCAATTTCATCTCCCAAATATAATATTAACACCTCCTCATCATTGTCCATAACCCGAATTCTATATAAAATTTCATAGTGATCGGTGCAGTGATCCTATGACTAAACCACATCACAGTAAATATTTACGAATAACTCCCACATCCAAGTACATACATCACTCTAATTGGTATCAATTTAAAGGTCAAAAACTTGGTTATACTGCCAACTTCTCCGGTCAATGTCCTTTAGGAGTATTTATATATGGCATAGCATGCAAATTTTGACATTTTCACACAAAAGTCTGGGCCAATTTGATTCGCTAAATATTTATCGATTATCGTGAAAAGAGTCACGATTATCGTGAAAAGAGTGATGTTAAGGTCATAATTATGACCAGAAAATCAGACATATATACAGTTTTTGGTCCGTTTCATCCCCTAAAAACTATTGGATCATTACCAAAAAGGGTAATAACTAAGGGTATACTAAAAGATGGGTCTAGGACCAATATTTTGGGGCGTTACAAACTATTGGGTCACACAAATCTATAATACTGTGTAGGGTATAAGGATGAAATTTGGCACAGCTCACTTGTTTGGCCCTATTGAAATTGGGAAAAAATCGGTTCAGATTTAGATATAGCTCCCATATATATTTTCGTCCGATTTAAGGTAAATGGTGTACCAAAGTCCCTATATATCTTTCGATTTGCACGAAATTTGGCACAGAGAAATAAATAAGGTCTAGAATGATGTGTGCAAAGTTTTGTGCAAATCGGTTCAGATTTGGATATATCTCCCATGTATAGCTTCGCCCGATTTTAGTCCACGAAAGTCCCTGGAAATCTTTTGATTTGCACGCAATTTGGCACAGCGTAATGAATAAGGTCTAGAATGACGTCTGCCAAGTTTAGTGAAAATCGGTTCAGATTTAGATATAGCTCCCATATATATCTTCGTCCGATTTAAGGTAAATTGTTTACCAAAGTCCCTATATATCTTTCGATTTGCACGAAAATTGTCACAGAGTACTAAATTAAGTCTAGAATGATGTGTGCAAAGTTTCGTGAATATCGGTTCCGATTTAGATATAGCTCCTATATATAGTTTCGCCCGATTTTAGGTAATTGGTGCACCAACGTCCCTGGAAATTTTTTAATTTGCACGAATTTTGACATAGCGTACTGAATTTAGTCTAGAGTGATGTGTGCAAAGTTTCGTGAAGATCGGTTCAGATTTAGATATATATATATATATATATGTATATATATTTTCGTCCGATTTTATGTAACTGGTGCACCAAAGTCCCTATATACCTTTCGATTTGCATGAATTTTTGTATAGGGTACTGAATTAAGTCTAAAATGTTGTTGCTAAGCTTCGTGAAGGCCGATTGACACAACGTACTGATGTAATATAAATTAGTCTCTGGCAAGTTTCCCCGAAATCGGTTCAGATATAGATATATAACAAAAACAAATATAAAAATACCCAAAATAAATTACTTTCCTTACTGGTCATGAATCTAGCAGAAGTTCCCAACGAAGTGTGGACATATCTTTGTAGAATATTTTAGATATAGGTTCACATAAATAAAAGGAAGTTTCCGCTTATCTCACCGAAATACACATGCCATTTGACACGGAAATGTTTGATATAGGTCTATGTTATCATGGTTCAGTTTCGTTTTCTGCATTGTTAAAGTATTTGTATTATTTGCAAAAAAAAAAAATAAATTATCGGTTCCGCCCAATATTCGGACTTCTTAAGATTTTATCTAAATATCCCCCTCTAAAGTAACTATAATTTGTTATCCAAGAGGGTGGAAAATATTTTTACACAAATATTTCGATATAGACTATAGATCCCAATATCAAGATCCCCAACCCCATTTCGGTATTCTGAAAAATTGAGCATATATTGTTATAATGTGGAATTCTGATTACTCGTAGGGCTGAAAACACCTTTGAAGAAGTTGTTGGATGTGGATTTATATTTTGACATAGCCGCCACAAAAAGAATTACCCGCCTTATATGCTGCATTACCCACCAGTCCAGTACATGGCAAATAAAAGATATATTGCCAGAAAAGTTTCAATGTAGGTCGATGATTTTTAACAACCCCGCTTAATTTTTGGTGCGGGTTTTGAAACTTGAGTGTCTGTAAAAACTTAATAATAGGCAAATTTTTAATGATCCCGATTTTTTAATATTTTTAAATCACCCCTCAAGACAAAAAGACAAAAAAGTTCTACTCTGGCCTACCGAAATATTTTTTATACCCTCCACCATAGTATGGAGGGTATATTAATTTTGTCATTCCGCGTTTTTTCGACCGAATTCGGATATTCTGCACTCTAAATTATCATTTTATACACTACAAAGTATGGAATTCTAAGACGATTTAGTCAATTTAGTCATTTGTTGTTATCATTCTGCCTTCGGAGGATATCGAAATAAAAATCTATAACGTCCGTTTGGAGAATAACCTATATCGGCCCTAGACCCTATATAAAATACCTGCCGATTTAATTATTAATAATTAGTATTGCGATACAAAACGAAAATGTTAGGTTCGAAATCATCAATGTAACTTTCAACGGATGGGACATCTGATCTTCAGAAAATAATTGCCAAAGAATTTTCTTTTCTTCAAAAAGTATGGAACCTCGGAATATGTCAAGCTATATATTCATATATCTAATAACTCTTGTATATCCCATTATAGCATCCGAAAGGAGAAGTCGGAAAAAATATATATATCTTAACGTATAAAACCGTAAAAGTTTTATATAAAATTGCAACTATCTACTATCAGTCTACGGAAACCCTTCGAAAGATATATTGCTTATAGAATACCTATATAATGTCTTTTTATATTTTATATCGTCTCTGGATAGAAGACACTAAATAAATTTCTATGGATATTAGAATAAAATTGCTATTAAAATCCACGAAGACCACAAATAAATTTTCCATTGCAATTATTTATAATACAAAATTCTCATTTATTTCCATCTGTCCCAGATTTCGTACGAAAAAAAATCTCTTCCATAATTAAATACAAATTATGTGACAAAAAACGAGGACAAACAAAAAATTTCAAATAAAAAACAAAAATAAAATTATGACAAATGAGAATCCTTGAAAATTTGTTAGCGGATTTTCCCATTGATTTTCGTTTTCGCCTTAAATCGGGCCAATTCTGCGAATTGTACAGCCGTTACAGTTTTTCTCGAAAGAAAGACAAAAAAGTGATTTTGTTGCAAAAATTAAATCCACTTTCATAATCGTGTTGGGTTGCCTTTTTGCTGGCAGTTATGCGGTGTTGATTCCATGTTTTACTTTTTGTTGTTGTTGCTGTTGCCGCTGAGTTTTTGTTTTTTACTTAAAACGTTAATCCGATGGATTTGAAAAGTTTTCAAATTGCAGCTGCTGTCGTTTCATGGTGTTACCACCGCTGCCGCTAAAACCATAATTGTAGTTGTTGTTGGTGTTATTTATTGTCTGTGTGAGTGTGTGTGTGTGTGCGGTAGGTATGCGCCACCCACACAAGACATCCTTACTTGACAATAATTCAATGTCGAAATATCCGCTCATAATGTTAAGCGTTCGCTAATCTTTTTATGAATCAAAAAAGACGCAGAAGGATCTCTGGATGTACGTGTGGAATGTGTGTGTGTGTGTGTGTGTGTACGCTAACACATGCTTACACGCGCACAACAATGGCAAATTGGGAGTATTCGCTAATCCTTTTTTGTCACATTTATCATGTAACACAAATCTCATTTAAAACTTTGCTGCCTGCCACCCGTGTTTTATGATCGCGTGGGTGTATGGGTGTGGCTGAGTGCCAGCGATTGTCCTGCATAATTGCCTGAATTGTAGGTGACACTTAAGTAGAGACCATAAAACCCCTCTCCTTTTCGGTGTGTGTCTGCGTCTGTTAACGTGGTTATGTTACTTTCGCATTGCCCATCAGGTAGTTAGTTGGCCACCACAATGTTCTATGGCATTGCGATGATGATGATGGGTTTAGAGACTAGAAATAGCAACAACAACAACAATGGCGGTGCAGGATAAATTACACAAATATACTTATCTCCATTTAGTTTCTAGACAAACTGTTACCATTACCGAAAATTTCACGGTTTAGGTTATTCAGTGCGATTTTTGTGTAATGCAGACATGTTACAACATGTCACCGTGTTAATTAGTTTGCTTGCACAGTATTACGAAATCGAATAATATTGTAAAATGAATGAAATAATGTGAGGGGAAATTGTGGTAGGGGAAATCATAGTTAAGACTAAGGGGAAATATGAGTTATAGGTCCACTTCTCATTCTTGGAATTTGAAAAAATATTTTTTAATAAATTTACGCTTGCTTGGTATTTGAAGGAATGGTTTTTTTTAAAAATATGCTTGCTTCTATGCTTCCATATCTACGCTTGGGTATTGGAAAAAATATTTTTTTTTATAAATACAGGCTATGTTGGTATTTGGTATTTGAAAAACTATTTATACTCTACACAACTATGTTGTCAGGGTATTACAGCTTTGTGCAGCCCCAAGAATTTGTAAGACAGTTATGGACCAATCTTCACGAAATTTTGCATGTTCTAGAGACCATGGTAGGGTAGAGTAGGTAGGGTAGAGAAGCTAGGACTCCATTTTCCACCTGGTGTTCCATAGGCATTTCTAGGATTGAACTTTTCTTTTACTCATTCTGAACCAACAGGGGTACAGTGTTTGGTCGTGGATTTTCATACGGGAGTCTATAATAATTTTTTATTTATGTTTGGAAAGACTCATATTTTACTAAAGATGGACCGATGGGTTCTGGTCAATGAAGAACCCTATTGTTTTTGGTAAAGATCGATTAATATTTAGGGGATGAAATGGACCAAAAACTTTATTTTTGTCTGATTTTCTGGTCGCTCAAGAGGTCGCATTTATGGCCCAAATATCGCGAATTTTTACAAGGAGAAGGGGATTGGGCCAAAGAAAAAGCATACATGTTTTGATAAACATCGGTCAATATTTAGTGGGTCAAATGGACCCTGACTTTTGTGTGAAAATGACAACATTTGTATTCTATGGCATATATATTTAGTCCTGAAGGATTGGTTAATATTATATCCAAGAGGAGGGGTTGACCATTAAATTGATACCAATTTTATTGTCGTATGTACTCGAATGTGGGAGTAACACATAAATATTTACAGATGCTTACATATTCATATATTATTTAGTAACCCATTACCACACTATAGGGCGGAAATATAGTGCTGATCGCTTTGAAAATTTCCATGAGGATCCAAGTATGATCAAGAAGAATGCCTATAATTTTCGATGTTTATCAGATAGTAATTTTTGGATGAAGTGGACCGAAAACTTAATTTGTTGTGTTTTTTCGAGTCGATCTATAGGCCACAATTAAAAGCCCAACATCACAACACAACCACGTTGAAGGAAATCTGGACAAGTAATTAGAAAAGCTTTACTGAATATTAGTAATATTTGTTGACCTCTAGGCGGTCAAAAGGGTGTAAAAAATCGCAAAATATTAGGCCTAGATTTTCAAGGAAATTTTTAAGAGCCACATCGAGCACAAGAAACGTGTTTTTTAAATAAGAATTTAATGGGAATAACCAAGACCATGTCAAACCCCATGGGCTTGAATTTTAAAAGGCCAAACTGTCATCTATCACTGGTTTCATCTCAGTCTATAGAGGTCTAGATTTTCAAGGAAATTTTTAAGAGCCACATCGAGCACAAGAAGCTTGGATTTTTTAAATAAGAATTTAATGGCAATATCCAAGACCATGTCAAGTTCCATGGGCTTGTATTTTAAAAGACCAAACTGTCATCTATAGACTTGGGGTTTTGAGAGCCGTATCGAGCTCTATAGGCGTTAATTTTTAAAGCTCTAATTGCGGGATTTTTAAGTAAATTTCTGATAAAGGCCATAACCCGCACTATAGGCGTGGATTTCTCCAAATACGAGAATTTTTAAGGGCCATTCCGATAAATACTAAAAAGAGTGGACGTATCTTCGAACCTAATGCAGACCATGGAGTATCCGATCTATTTCATTTATATGTAATTTTAGAAGTTTTAACAGCTTTTTGTGAGAGTGGTACTAAAAGAAGCGGAACGATTCCCTCTTCGAAAAGGTAAAAATATTACTATATATAAATTTTAGATCAACTCGAATGCTTCGTTCGTTTCACACAACACTTACAAATTTTAAACTAGATAGAGGGTAGCATTTTAAGACTTGATCTAGGATTAGCAAAAATATTACAATATGTGTAGAACCAATTGAATGAGTTACACATCTTCGGAAAATATATATATTTGGTTAAAATTATGGGTCGTGCTGAATTTTGGACCAAATGTGGTACTCCATTCGCATGTTATTTTAAATGAATTTGTCCTCCAAATTACGACCAATTGGTAGGGGAAGTTGCAGGTTGATTGTCTCTTGATTGATCTTCAAGATTGATCGAAATAGGAAGAATTATTGTATATTGTGAAAAATGTGAATCGAATCGGGTACTACCTTCGTGACATATGTACTACAGCTAGAAAAAACGACAGACGGACGGACATTTCTAAATCTGCTCCAAATTATCTGTAGCAGATTTGGTCTAAAATAGTCTCATATTTTATTGGAAGGTTGAGAGTACACAAATATTTTATAAATAAAATACCTATATACGATAGAAGAAATAACTACTAAAAGTAGAACACCTTCTATGGATGTTATACAGATTGAAGACTTCATATATAACTTCTATAAATAGAAGACCTTTAAGACTCAAATGGCAGGTGTTTCACGATTACATTACTGACTCACAATTTTTTTTTTTTAATTTTACAATTTTCTTACATTTTACTATAGGGTTTTATATATAATATCCCCTCATAAATATTGAGCACGAAAATATAATAATTCACCTGTGCCATTACATTTTGTTGTTTTTTCTCCATGTGAATGATTCACTTTAATCAAATACAATATAAAACAAAAATAAAATGAAAACGTTACTCATACCTCAATTTCAAAATATTGCAATTGTACAAAAACAAAAAATTCAATTGTTTCTACACAATTGAATTACTAATATCATACATACATATTGTATACATACACACAACTACTACTGACTGACCACTAAAGTGAACAAAAAAACGGAATTTAATCACTCCGTTATTTATCACAGACTATTTATGATAAGATAGTGATTGGGTGAGATACCAACGATTATTGTTAATGACCAAAAACACAGAAAAAAGAACTGATTACAGCAGAGAACATACACGACCCAACATCGAAATGTCACAACATAGAGAATCGACTTCGAAAATTAAATATGTGTTCGCTATGTGTGTAGAGATGTGTATGTTTACATTCGTGCAATGTAATGTGTGAGCTAACCCAGTCATGCATACATTTCATCCATTTTGGCGGGGCAATAATCATTTGTTGTCCATATGTAAGTATGTATGTTTGTTTGTGTGGAGGTGTACTTCTAAACCGAATATCAACAGGTGAAGCTAATGATAAGATAAGAACGATGACTCTTTTTTTGCTGTTCCCGTTAACTTTGAGGCGGTATTTATGTGTAAAGCAATCCTCCCTCCAAAATGCATGTTTGTGTGTGTTTACTTATGTGTACTTCAGATTTTATGTTGGTTTTATCTCTTTTTTTCTTAAATTCTTTTGTAAATGAGGGGTTTCTTATTGGAAATTGGGTCATGATTTGTAACATCGAAGAACAAAGAAATTATTATATTTTTTTTTCCAAAAAATATATATAAGTATAATTGGGGCACCTTCGGCAATGTATAAGAATTTTACTTTTTTTACAAAACTGTAAAAATGTTTAACTAATACAAATTTATTACATGTTTTTGGTACTAATTTTTAAAATAAAGTATCAGAGGACAATAATCAACCATAAAGTTTTTATATTTGTTTAATAAATTTATTTAAATTAAATATTAAATGAATAAATTAATTTAAAATTAAATGCAGTTTGTGAATGCCAAAATGATGGCACAAATTTTAATCAGCAAAATTGGTTGCAAAAATTTCCGTTATATTGTACTATTTATTACTTTTATTGAATGTGTTCATGTGTAAATATCAAAAGCCGTTTATTATATGAAATAGACAGCTGTATGGTGTGTGATTGCATAGGCATAGTATAGTTGCTAAAATAACCGAAAATCTAAAATATTTATATCGGAATCTAAAAATCCAATTTGGATATAAAAAAAATGTGAAAAATTGAGATAGGTACTGCCTCCATTTTGGCGCAATATTAGAAAATCATAAAATTACAACAGGTGATAGAAATGAAATATAGAATAGTCGTATGTGGTATTCAAGATTCTAGGTGGTCCTAGACCCATCCGACTATGTGTGTCCGTCCCTCTGTCAATTATAATTTGGAAACACGATACGGACCACAGTTATAGACCAATCTTCACGAAATTTTGCATGCAGGATGGAATCTGGCCAATGAAGACCCGTATATTAAGATCGGTTAATATTTAGGGTATGAAAAGGACCAAAAATTTAAGTTTTGTCTGTTTTTCTGGTCGTCCTAGAGGCCTTAATATCGCAAAATTTTATATGGAGAAGGGGATCGGGCCAAAGATCCCCAAAATGAGGATTGATTTTTTAATTTTTATACAGATATTAGATTTTTCGTGTCATTATATCATTAAGAACAAATTACATACATTTTTGCAAAATTACTAATTTGTTTAGTGCAACAGGAATTGAATTTCGAAATATATTTAAGGGAACCCACCCATTCTCGATTTTATTTTTTCAAGATTTTCAATGGGCTGGTAAATCCATACCAATGCTTCTTAAGGTTTGTAACTTTGCACATATATTTGAAGATTTAAAAAAGAAGAAAAATAATTTACAAAAAATTGTTGTTGTTGTTTTTTGTAATTAAAGAGAAGTCCTTATTTTTGATGGCGGGCATGATATCTCCTCACTGGAAATTCCGAAAATTTCAACGGCGTTAGAAAGAGTACATGTCTGGCTCTCGTATTAACTAGGATTATTGACTTCGCTCTAAAATTAACAAAATGGCGGATCTTTGAAAAAATATTTTTGAAAAATCGCCGATTTTTGACCAAAAACCAAGTTAAAAAATAAGGAAGATCTTCACCGATTGGCTTTATCCTAGTTCATACGATAGCAGTACACTCACAGAGAAACGTGTACAAATTTGAAATCGATTGGGTTATTAGTTTTTGAGTTATCGTGCCCGCCATTCGCAAAAGAGAAAAACGCGTTTAAAGTTTGAGAAGCCCTTTAGCCGTCACTTGATGTGGACACAATAAATCGGCTATATCTTCAAGAGTTCTTGAGATTTTCACTTGAAATTTTGTAGGGACATTCTTGAATTAGTGTAGATTCGAATTAAATCAAAAAAAATTTTGACCCCGAGAATGGGGGGAGGGTTCCCTTAAGTACTAGACTTTGTATAATTTTTGATGCATAGATTAAGAAAAAATGTTTTTATTATAACCTCCGCCTTACCGCTAATGAAGGTATATATACTTTGCTACGGCAAAAATGTGCCTCATCGAAATATTGGTTTTTTACTCCATGGTTCTTTGGACCAAATCCGTTTCAGACAATTTGGACTCATTTACAAATATCAGGCTGGCTGATGTACAAAATGGCTCTCGAAGGGAGTTACCGATTTCCTTCAAACATTTTGATGAAAATTAATCTATTAATCTATACTAATAAAAGAGTAAAGTGATTGACTGACTGACTGATTTAACGATTCATCAACGCCCAGACGAAGCGGCTGAAGCTAGAATCTTGAAATTTTGGTTGAGGGTCATTCTTGGTCCAAATGTGACAGATAAGGCTGGGTTTTTGGAAATTCGTACTAGAACGGTACGAAAAGTACTAAAACGTACTAAATGTGATGTCATTTGTACTTGGCGAACCGGTGGAGCTAGAACTCTGAAATTTGGTTTGGTGGTCGATGATGGAGTGTAGGATAGATGTACCAAAGGGCTTTTGGAAATTCGAACTATAACTATCCGAAAAGTACGTAAATGTACTAAATTTGGTACAATTCTGTAGCCTGTGAACGGATAGAGTTAAAAGCTTGGAATTTGAAATGCGAATTAGGGTTGGGAAGTAGGGTCGATATGAGGAGATGGTTTTGAAACCTTGTACTCATGTGTACGAAAAGTACTATATGGTACTATATTTGGTACAAATTTAATTTAGAGGTACAAATCGAGCTGGAATTCTGAAAATTGATATTAACATTACCGTCGGAGTATAGGATTGGGATATGTACGTAGTTTTGGAAATTTGTTACTTATGTGTACGAAAAGTACTAAATCGTACTATAATTGGTACAATTTGGATTTGGGTGAACCGATAGAGCGTGAACAATAAAATTTAGAACAATTTAAATTGTGGGTGAACCGATGGAATTGGAATCCTGAAACTTGGATTTAGGATCACTGTGGCGGTGTTGGTTTGAGTTAAGTAGGAAGTTTTGGAAATTTGTACCACTGTGTACTAAATTTGGTACAATTTGAATTGTGGGCGAACCGATAGATTTGGAATCATGAAATTTAGATTTTGGAGCACTGTGGGGGTGTTGGTTTGGGTTAAGTTGGAAGTTTTTGAAATTCGTACTAACTGGTACTAAATTTGGTACAATTTGAATTTTAGGTGAACCAATTGAGCTAGAATCATGAAATTTGTAGTCAGGATCATTGTTGGGTGTAAGATTGAGATATGTAGGGAGTTTAAAAATTTTGTACTAATGTGTACTAAATTTGGTACAATTTAAATTGTGGGTGAACCGATAGAGTTGGAATCCTGAAACTTGGATTTAGGATAAGTGTGGGGGTAGGATTGGGGTATGCAAGATGTTTGGGAATTAGTACTACTGTGTACTAAATTTGGTACAATTTGAATTGTGAGTGAACTGATTGAGTTTGAATCTTAAAACATGGATTTAGCATCACTATGGGGGTGTAGGATCGGGGTATGTGTTTGAATTGTGGGCGAACCGATAGAATTGGTATCATGAAACTTGGATTTAGGATCATTGTGGGGTGTAGGATTGGGGTATTTAAAAATTCGTACAAATGTGTACTAAATTTTGTACAATTTAATTTTTTGGTGAACCAATACAGCTGGAATCCTGAAATTTGGAGTTAGGGTTACAGTTTGGGTTACAGTTTCAAAATAGTACCAAATGTGGATTTGAGTAAACCGATAGAGCTAGAATCTTGAAATTTGAAGTTAGGATCATTGGATTGCATGATGTAGGTAGTAATGGAAATTTGTACCTATGTGTATTAAATGACACTAAATTTTGAAATAAATTGGATTTAGGTGAACCGATAGAATCCTGAAATTTGAAATTAAGATTGGGGTATGTGGGAAGTGTTGGAAATTCGTATGTTAATGTAGGAAGTTATGGCAATTTATGTTTACTAACTGGTACTTAATTTGGATTTGGGTGAAGCTATATTTAAAATTTGGAAATTTAACAAGAGTACAAAGGGTAAAAAATTACACGAAATTTTGTGTAGAGCTTGATTTCTTTTGCGGTCAGAAAATTTTTGTGTAGGGTTAAGTACTATAACAGAACATTGGTACTAAACGGTTCTAAAAGTGTTAATATTGGTTGCTATTGGGTTTTAAATACTTTCCACATTCGCTGACGAAGTAGCGGGTATATGCTAGTTTTATAATATAATGCGAACTGACTATCCGATTTGAACTGTATAATGTTAGAAAATGGGACTCATTCCAGTCCACTCCTTCTAGTATCTCCCCTACAAAGGGTCAATATTTCGAAAACTTTTAAATCTCAATTAGCTCGTCCGAAAACAGGGAAATTTTGGCTTCAAAACAGGCTTAGTTGAATGCGGTGGAAATATCGAAAAATCATACATTAGAACTATATTGCCAATATGGTGTACTTCAATTCAGTCTTTGAGTACAAGTCTGTAAATGGTGTATTTTAGTCATAAATTAGCAAAAGACAAAAAAATTGTTGGCTTCAGCATATTTTTACCCATTTTTACACCCTCCATCGTTGTATGTTGGTTTTTTCAAAATAATCGTTTCTGACCCCATGATCTAGCCATGTCCATGTCCAGTATGTTGTTATCACTATAGCATCTGCATAAACTGAGCTAGCTGTCCAAAAATTTGCACAGAAGTGCCAGAGCTATATCAGTCGACGTGTAGGCATATCCCCCATATAACGGTACCTCCAAATGTTCTATATTTTGAACACTTTTTGATACAGACATTTAATACCTAATGATTGTAAGGAGATTCTCCGCCCATTAAAATCCCAAAAAAATTACAACATACTGAAATTTTCCAACATACTGAAATTTTTATTGTATCGTTTTTTGGGGGCTACACTGAAAAGTGGTTCAATATTGATAATTTTTGATACAGACATTTAATACCTAATGAGAATCCAAAATATCAAATTTGGCTGTTATTTGATATTTTGGATTCTCATTAGGTATTAAATGTCTGTATCAAAAATTATCAATATTGAACCACTTTTCAGTGTAGCCCCCAAAAAACGATACAATAAAAATTTCAGTATGTTGTAATTTTTTTGGGATTTTAATGGGCGGAGAATCTCCTTACAAAAAATGGTCAATATTGGTCCACTTTATACTGTAGCTCTCATGTAACAGTACCTCGTATTTTGAGTATTGTTAAAACATTTTTTAACCGATTCGGATGTACTTTGATATTTTGGGTTTACCAACATTTATTTACCAAAAAAATATTAACATGGATCCTCGTTTCAGTGCGGCCCCTATATTACGGACATCCTTAAATTTACAGTATGTTCAGGGTTATTGGACATTTTTTAACACGTTAATAAAGTGAAATTTGAAAATAAGTGTATGCATAGTAAAACAATATGATGATGTGATTTTTTAATCCTGGTCGTTCAAATTCTATGACGTTTAAGAATTAAATCACTCATTTTTTATTTATTCATCACATTTATTTGCAATGGTTGTTATCATGAAGTTTATAGAAAATAGTATGAAAACGGAAAAGCTCTCAATTTGTGAACGAATTTCTTTATAAATCCTTAAAAGTCGTAGAACTATTCAATAGCTAATGATGGTATAGGATAACGAGAGAAAAAATATTTTTTGGTTCTCAATGATGTTCCAGTTATGGTCAAAGACAACGCCTATAATTTTCGGCGATGGTCAGATAATAATTTTTGGGGATTAAGAGGACCGAAACTTAATTTTTTGTATTTTTTTTTTTTTGGTTTTAATTTTATATTTTGGATTCCAAATTAAGGTAAAGAATATCCCTACCAAAATAGTCTATATTGGCTCAAAATTGGAGAGCAGTCTCCACATATCGGCAACTAAAAATTTTCGGTATTTTGGGAGTTTCAGCAGTATTGGCTGTAATTAGGCGTTTGGAGTTCTCAATGGGTAGAAAATCATTCCATTAAAATTTTCCATATTGGTTGTAGTTTCAGTAAAGCCCCCATATAATTTTACCCTCAATTTTCAGTGTATTGATGTTTCATTGGCTAAAATTTGATATTTTGGGTCCTCATTGGGTTGCAAATATTGCTACGAAAACAATCAATATTGGCGGATCTTTGGTTGTAGCCCCCATATAAAGGTTCAGAAAATTTATATATGTGTAGTGGATCCTAGACGAATTATCTAACTTGGAGAATAAACAAATTCTTTACAGAATATTTCCAATATAAGTGCGCTATGCGTCATTCTCGGTATTGCCCAGTTTCCAACCTGGGTGTCCGTTCTTTAGATTTTTATTTGTTATATGCTCAGTATTTACGTTAAAATCATAAATCCCTTTATAGAAAATATCCATAAAAAAGTAAAAAATGAAATCAAAACTTACCCCAATTGTAACCATTATCATTGACAATATCATAACCCAATTCGCCCAAATAGAAGTCAGCCATTTGTAAAGCGCCAGAACGTTGCGACATATTGGCGGCAATCGATCCCGCTGTCGAAGCTACTTTGGGCGCTGTATGTTGGTGTTTTTGTTGTTGTTTCGGCTGGGGCTGTGGCTGTGGCGGTAAAATTTCAATTAATTCCACGGCCTCATTTTTGTCCAGCACTGTACTTCCCTCGATTTTCTTATCTTTGTTGAGAGTAACACTTTCAGTTTCGGTTTGTGAGATGTTTTCATTGGCAATTACAAAGGCTATAAAGCCGCATGCCAGTAAACTGGCCAAAAAGAGTTTAAAACGCATTCTAGCGGGTTTCACTTAAAAATTAATAATTCGTTTGTATTTTCGTTTTTCGTTTATAAAAAAGTTATTTTTTCGTTTTTTGTTTTAAACTGGTGTTAACTTTTTTCACTGTAATAAAAAAAAAACAGAATTATTATTAAACCTTTTTTTACATTAATTTGAAATTTCAAAATTTGTAATTTATGACATCATTTCTATTTTTTTTATTTTCAATATTCTTTTATTCCGTTTCTTTCTTTTCGTAACACATCAATGTAGAAAATAAGCCATATTTTTTCTATTCGTTAACGTTTCGATATCTGTCTTATCAGGTCTTTTTTATTTTTTTCGGGGCTCCAATACTAATTTGTTATCAGTGCCTTAAATGGCTTTTGGGGGAAAATATCTTTATTATCAAAGAACACAAAATATAATCAGAGTTGTTTTTGTTGTTTTGAAGTTTCTATTTGTTCACACTTTACCGTTTCGTTCGAAAAACACGTTAACACAGTTCCAACGTTCAAATCAGACTAAAGTCGGGGCGTTGTCGCCTCTACTGCTAGAAGCCTCCAAGTCCACCTGTAATTTCGAAAAATATAATTTCTCATTTCATATCTTATCTATGGTATGAGGGTACGATAGCAGTAGTCGTAATTCCAGTACGCATTTCTTTGTATTGACTTTCGAACTATTCCCAGTATTTTTCGGAATTGTTGCTGCTTTCTTTATCACTGCATTTATTTCCGGCTGTTTGATATAAGGGGGATTTTGAACCTGTTGAAATAGTAGGTGTATGAATCATACATTTTAATAGTAGTAGCAGATATGAATGAATTTCGCATTGTTAGATTTCATTCATAAAATTTGAACATTATTTATAGAAATGCGAGAAAGTAAATAAAATATTTAATACAATATCTAAGAAAAAAACAGTGAGCGGAGCAGTATAGTCGGACGGGGCCGAAAATCTAACTTTGTGTGGTTCTATATTCTGAGCTTGGGCAATATTTCGCGGTATTTGCATCCTCTTGACCGACTTGAGGTTAACAAGAAGTTACTAATATTCAGTTCACCCCTTTTTATTACTTGTCCAGATTCCCTTCCCCATGGGTTGTGTTGTGATGTTCGGCTTTCAATCGCCTCGAAAAAAAACAAAAACAAATTAAGTTTTCGGTCCAATTCATCCCAAAATTATTATCTGATCAAATTTTGTAATTTTTCACACAAAACTCTGAGTCCATTTGACCCGCTAAATATTGCCCAATCTTTATCAAAACAGGTATGCTTGTTCCTTGGCCCGACCCCCTTCTCCATGTGAAATTTCGCGATGTTCGGGCTACAATTGCGGCCTCTGGAGCGACCAGAAAAACCGACAAAAATAAAGTTATTGGTCGATTTCATCCCCTAAATATTAACTGATCTTTACCAAAAAATAGGGGTCTTCATTGGCCAGAACTCATTCTACATGCAAAATTTCGTGAAGGTTGGTCCATAACTGTGACCTGTATCGTGTTTTCAAATTATAATGGACAGACGGACGGACACACATGTCTAGATCGACTCAGCTAGTCGAGATATAACGATCGGTATACTTAAAGGTGGTCTAGGACCACTATTTCGCGGCGTTACAAACTCTTGGGGCTGCACAAAGCTATAATACCCTGACAACATAGTTGTATAGGGTATAATAATTTGCCGATTTATATTTATAAAAACTACAAGTGATTCATACCGAACGGCTTAAAGTAGGGCCATGATATTTTCATGGACAGAGGACATAGAGAATAAAAATATACGATCATAGGATCCGACTTTTTGAAGTTATAAGTTTATCAAGTTATCGGAATTTTCGAGATTTAATTGTTTAGCAAATGCTCCCAACAAAATTTATGATTCCTAGATGCGAAAAGACCAAACTAATGGTATCAACTCACAAGACGTCCAGTTGACTCGGACCAATTGTGGAACTTGTGACCTACAGCTTCGAGGTAGTTAAAGATTTTATATACCTTGGCAGCGCCATAAATAAAACGAATGACCTCATTTTGAAATTCCGAGAAGGATTGTGATAACCAACAGATGATACTACGCTCTTAGTAAGCAGTTTAGAAACAAATCCACCTCCCGCCAGACCAAACTCACACTTTGCAAGATGCTGATACTACCCGTGCTGTTATATGGATCTGAAGCATGAGTACTTGCGCAAGCAGATGAGGCAGCTCTTGGGTTGTTTGAGAGAAAAATTCTCCGAAAGATCTACGGCATACGGAATATCAGCATCGAACGAACCACGAGCTTTACAATTTATATGTGGACATTGACATTGTCAGTCGTATTAAGCTGCAGCGACTACGGTTAGGCTAGGCCATGTTGTGCGAATGAATGAGAATGCCCAGCTCAAAAGGCATATAAAAGCGAGCCTACTGATGGTTCCCGTAGAAGGGGAAGGCCACGATGGAAAGGCCAAGTAGAAGACAACATCTTGGAACGTGGTCTTTAAAATTGGAGGAGATGCGCACAAGACAGAGGCACTTGGAAATCTTTTTATACCCTTCACCACACTGTGGTACAGGGTATTATCACTTCCTGAGTCGACTAATGCATGTCCGTCCGTCCATGTATTTTTGTTAACAAAGTACAGGTCGCATTTATGATCCGATTTGATGAAATTTGGCACAAGTCACTTAATTGGCCCAAGGACGAACCCTATTGAAATTGGGAAAAATCGGTTCAGATTTATATATAGCTCCCATATATATTTTCGTTCGATTTAAGGTAAATGGTGTACCAAAGACCGTATATATCTTTCTATTTGCACGAAACTTGACACAGCGTAATGAATAGGGTCTAGAATTATGTGTGTTAAGTTTCCTGAAAATCGGTTCAGATTTAGATATAGCTCCCATATATATATCCGTTCGCTGTAAGGTTAATAGTGTACCAAAGTACCTATATATCTTTCGATTTGCACGAAATTTGGCATAGCGTAATGAATTAGGTATAATATGATGTGTGTTAAGTTTCCTGAAAATCGATTCAGATTTAGATATAGCTCCTATATATATATATATATATATATATTCGTCCGATTTAAGGTAAATGATGTACCAAAGTCCCTACATATCTTTCGATTTGAACGAAATTTGGCATAGCGTAATTAATTAAGTCTAGAATAGTGCACGTTAAGTTTCCTGAAAATCGGTTTGGATTTACATATAGCTCCTATATATATTTTCGTCCGATTTAATGTAAATGGTGTACCAAAGTCCCTATACATATTTCGATTTGCACAAAATTTGGCATAGTGTACTGAAATGAGTCTGGAGTGATGTGTGTAACGTAACACAACGTACTAAAGTTTTGAAATGCGGAAAGTTTTGAAATCGGTTCAGATTTGGATAGAGCTTCTATATATATTTTCTCCCGATTTTAGGTAATTTTGTCCCATTGTAAAAAGCAACCCTATATCTGAATAAATGCAAAAATTTAGCATAGGTTGCAGAATTCGACGTCTGTTAGCATTCATCTGTTGAATATACCCAAAGTGGTGAAGGGTATCATATAGTCGGTCCCGCCCGACTGTAACAAGCCAGCTAAGGAAGTAAGTAAGATGCTGTCAATCAGTGACCGTAGCTCTAAATCAGAAATCTGATTTTGAAAATGAAATGAATCAAAAATGACGAATTAAACACAAAAAAAAAACAATTAAATATTTAATTTCTTAGCTGAGTTAAATATCAAAATATCATAAAATTAATATCACTCATATACAAATTAACTGGTGTAAAGCTCAAAGTCCTCAAAATTTAAATATATAACGTTTTCCCCCTCTATGTGAAATTTACTTTTCCCCCAATAAAATCGGCAAATGTTTCTACCAAAAACTATAAATGTCGGGCCATGTTACGACATTACCCCCATAGAAAAATACTAAAAATGGTGCGGTATTTTATGTAGAGGATATGGCAAAATATTAACCTATATTTATAATTTTCTGCCCCTCTAAAAATATACAATGTGCAAGATTAACATATGTATGGAAAATTTAAATTTATACACAAATCGATTGTCATTGCCTCTGTAACTCATCGAAATACTCATTTCGATGGGTATTTGAGTAATGGGCTATAGTTCGATATTGGGATATATCGGTCCACGTTTCGGTATAGACTCTAACAGTACCCTTAAATTTGAGATACTTTAAGAATTTCAGAGACATTTTCCAACTAAATTGGATGTAACTTACCAAAAATTATCGTACCCCCAATATTCTGGGGTTGTTTGGCATGATTTTCATCCGAATTGGCTGTAATTTGAAATTTTGGATTGTCAAGGTATAGCCAATCTCCCTACTAAAACCAGTAAGGAAAGTAGTAGAGTCGGACCGGGCCAACTATATGTTACCCTTCACCACTTTATGTATATTGTATTGTTCCCTCGAAGGAACATACACCTTTCTGCAACCTATGCTAAATTTAATTTCAATCGGGCAGATTAGAATCGCTAGCGTACAATGGGACAAAATTATGGAAATCGATTTATAGCAAACGTAATACACGCAGTATGTCGCACTGTTAAAAATATAGTCTCAATCAGACACCCGTTCAACATATATATGGTACGTGTCAATCGGACAAACATTAGGAGTTTGGTGTACCATTTACCTAAAATCGGACATATATATATATATATATATATATGGGACCTGTATCTAAATCTGAACCGATATTCACGAAACTTAACACACCTCATTCTAGACTTAATACAGTACGCTATGCCAGTTTTGGTGGCAATCGAAAGATATATAGGAATATTGGTGCAACATATACATTAAATCGGACGAAAATATATACGTCAGCTATATAAAAATATGAACCGATTTTCAGTTTCGTCATCATTCTAGACTTAATTTAGTACGCCATGCCAAATTTCGTGAAAATCGAAAGATAAATAGGGGCTTTGGTACACCATTTACATTAAATCGGACGAAAATATAAATCGGAGCTATATTTAAATCTAACCCGATTTACCCGAAACTTAACACATATTATTCTAGGCTTAATTCAGTGCGAAATGCCAAATTTAGTGCAAATCGAAAGATATATAGGGACTTTGGTGCACCATAATATCGAACGAAAATATATATGGAAGCTATATCTATGTCTGAACCAACTTTAACGAAACTTAGCACACATCATTCTGGACATATTTCAGTACCTTATGTCAAATTTCGTGCAAATTTAAATATATATAGGGACTTTGTTGCCTATATCGGACGAAAATATATATGGGAACTAATAAATATGAACCGGTTTTCACAAATTTCAATAGGATAAGTCCTTGAGCCAAATAAGAGACTTGTTCCAAATTTCATCCAGATCGGATCATAAATGCGATCTGTACTTTGTTTACAATTTAAAATCTAGTGCCCCATTCATAAAAAATCGGAAGAAAATATATATGGAAGCTATATCTAAATATGAACATCTCATCCAAATTCGATCATAAATTAGACTTGTAATTTGTTTACAATTTTGCACAAACAAACGAAAGGAAGAACATGCATAAATCATCTCCGAAAGTGATTCTATGCATATTCTCAAAAGGAACCATTGGTGTAGCTCGTTTCCTTCTGCATATTACAAAGACATAATACCCTGTACCACAGAGTGGTGAAGGGTATAAAAATACATTTAGATTTACGAACCCCATTCGATCTCAAATGTCAATTCCACAGTGTGTACGATAAATATTATCCACTGGATTTATGAAGGTATAATTCCCTCATATTTTTAATTTTAGAATGGCAACACTGTAACCTATAATTATTACTGATAAGAGTAAACACGCAGAGTAACATTATTCTCTTAAACAATCGATCAACATAAAATCCGATTAAACTCTTCCAGTTTGTTTTGGAACGCATTTCTCTTTACAATTGTCAAGTGCTGTGGTCCCCTTCTTATCAGCAACAAGCAACAAAGCTAAATAAACTACGGCGACTACATGGGGGGGACAATCGCCCGCCAGACAACATCACAGTCCAGTCAGTATGCGTTTGACTTTGGTGTGGTTCGGTTTAGCGAGACGATAGTGAAAGTGTTATAACGCACACTCAGTTTGGGGGACATCGAAGTGTGGTGTGACAAAACAGATCAGCTGTATAGATCTGCATATTCAAATAAATAACGACGACAAAACAACACAACACATTAATTAAATTTTATCAATTCTCAAATTGTGCAAAAAATTTCTGTCAAAGAGAACATAAAATAGAAACAAATATATATCGAATAAATATAAAACATGCTACGTCACTTGAAAAACAAACCATCAACCGGTCGCGTATCGGCTCTCCTGTTGCAGCAGTGGCAGCAACGTTGCTGCTATCACAGTGAAAAGGGTATCTTTGGCTATAGACCAAGAAAGGCCAGAGAATTTAAAGGTAATATTCCATGGATTTAAACAATGAATAAATAAGAATTTTAATTTGTATCCCCTGTATTTAAACTAAGATTTATGCACCTAATATATGTGTTTAAAAAAAACAGAAATAATAATCAGAACCTCTATAAAAACATCTCCGTAGGAAGATAACATCAATTGTTTAACACTCCACAAAACACAGCACAGAAACAGAAATAAGAACTAATCAAAGATAAGCTGTCGTTTTTTTATTTTATTATTATATTTATTTCTCTCATAATCTCTCGTGTTGTACGCAAATCAACAACAATGTTTATGTGGGGTACTGGGTAAGTGAGGTGGGGTACTCAAAACAAAAACAAGCAACAAGGGATCAGTGAATGCTCAAGTAGATGCAAACAAACAAATAAACAAAAAATATATGGACGTAGCGTGACTCTCCTTCTGTCACAGCCATTCGTGGAGTACTTCATTGATAATCTAATTGATCAAGTCCGTTGTACGCGATTAGTAAAGAAATACGAACATATGGGTTTCTATGGATAGTTTATGACGTTGTTGTTACTGCTCGGTTTCATGTTAATAACTGTTGCCGGCTACAAAATAACTATTGATATCTTATTGAGATTATTGTTATATTTGTTTGAGAGTCACTTAGGAATAAACATAGGTAGAAAGTCTACAGTCGAGACATAATAGTTTGGACTGTCAATAGTACATAATCTAGGCGTAATAGTTGCTAGTTCAATGCCCCATATTTTTAACAACAATTTTTTCACGAACCAACAACGTGTGTATTTGTTTATTCTCAGCCTTATCATACTGGTTTTAGACTGTAAGTATCTTTGTGTATCAAACATCGTAATACAACTTGTGAACCGACATAAATCAATCCATAAACATGTCATTCGTTTGTTAAATGCCGAACTTTGGATACCCTCCACCATAGATATACTGACAGGTACTAGAAATGAATATATAGGGAACATACCAAAAAGTGGACCTATACAAACATTTCTAAAACGGATTATGTAAATCTTAATACAAATTTCAGAAATTTATTTATAATGGATAATTATACCCTCAGCATTATGGCTAATGAGGGTGTATACACTTTAACACGGTGAAAATGTGCCTCAATGTCGTTCTACGCCCCATGTTTCTTTGGACCAAAACCGTTTCAGAAAATTTAGATATCATCCAAACTTTGCCCATATTATTATTTCTCCAAACTTAGTTCAAATTCGAAGATGGGGAAAATCGGTCCAATCCTTCTGGAACCTCCACACAGAGACTATCGAACCTTACGTTCTAATTTGTTATCTCGCTATCCTCCGCAGGAGAGTCTTAGAACCAAACTCAAAATGCGGAACAAATCAGATAACTATTTTAATATAAAAAGGGGGTTATATGGGGACTACCCCAAAAAGGGGGGCGAATATTAAAAATTGTTGGTAGGGAGATTTGTTACCATATATGACTACAAAATACCAAACTGCAGCAAATTCGATTGAAAAACGCGCTCAAGAACCCCAAAATACCGAAAATTGGGGTACCCTTATATGAGGGCTACCCGAAAAAAATGGACCTATATTTATAATTTTTTGTGGAGAGATTTGATACCCAATAAAAACTCAAATTACTAAATTACAGCCAATTCGGTGAAAAAATGCGGTCAAAACATCTCCAAAACTGAAAATTGGGAGGGACCGTTGTATGGGGGCTACCAGAAAAAGTGGACCTAAAGTTATAATTTTTAATTGAAAAATTTGGTATCCAATAAGAGCCTATTAACCAAATTTCAGCGAATTTGGTTGAAAAACGCGCTTAAGAACCCCAAAATACTGAAAATTTGGGGGTGCCATTATATAGCAGGTATGCCCAAACGTGGACCGATATAGCCAATCTTCGAACTTGACTTGCCTGCAGACAAAAGACGACTCTTTTGGGGTTCTATCTAAATTCATTTAGACGCTAGAGTGATTATAACAGACAGACGGGCAGACGGACAAGCTTAGATCGTTATAGAATTTTACGCTGATCAAGAATATATATACTTTATAGGGTCGGAAATGATTATTTCGATGCGTTACAAACGGAAAAACAAAACTAATACACCCTCCATAATATGGTGGAGGGTATAAAAATAAGGAAGATCCTCACCGATTGGCTTTATCCTAGTTCATACGATAGCTATACACTCATAGAGAAACGTAAAAAAATTTGGAATCGATTGGGTTATTAGTTTTTGAGTTATCGTGCCCGCCATTCGCAAAAGAGAAAAACGCGTTTAAAGTTTGAGAAGCCCTTTAGCCGTCACTTGATGCTGACACAATAAATCGGCTATACCTTCAAAAGTTCTTGAGATTTTCACTTGAAAGTTTGTAGGGACATTCTAGAATTCGTGTAGATTCGAATTATATAAAAAAAATTTTGACCCCGACAATGGGGGGAAATTGATTTAAAGGAAATATCACTCGAATACATTGGTACCGCCATAAATAAAACGAATAACATCAGTTTTGAAATTCGGAGAAGAGCAGATACTACTATGCTCTAAGTAAGCAGTTCACAAACAAGGCCACCTCCCGCCAGACCAAACTCACACTTTACAAGACGCTGATACTACCCGTGCTGTTATATGGATCTAAAACATGGGTGCAAGCAGATGGGGCAGTTTGACATCTATGAAGTTTTCCTCGAAATCGGTCCATATTGAGATTTTACGTAAATGGTGCATCAAACTTCCAATATTTATGCTATTGATATGCAATTTTCTAATAGATTTCAGAATGTCATGCGTATGGTTTTTATTGGCTCAAATATCTATGTAGATCACATTTGTTTTTTACCCGATTCCATGTCAATGGTCACCCAAAGATGGTATGTCTCTTCTATCAACAGGATATTGTACACCTTATAATTTTTTGTTTGTACCCAAAGTGGTAAAGTGTAAAGTTTCGACTATATGGGACCGTCCGACTTTTGATCTTTCCTTACTGGTTGTCTTTGAAAACATTCATCTTTCTGTGACATTTTTCCATATTTTGCGCTAATTTTAATTTGACACTGAAAATGTTAAAAAAAATTTATATTATTTTTTATATATTCCATAGGGGGTAAGTGGCCAAAACGCGTTCATGATCTACATATAGAAATCATTCAAATCTAAGAAAATTAAATCTTATCAATTGTTGTGACAAATGATTAGAAGAAAAAATAACAAAACAATTCTACTTATGGCTGTTTATGAATATGGGGACTATGTTGTTATCTATTTGCAAAAAAATATTTAATAGTGCTGCAATTGCTTGCAAATGAAAGTGATATAATTGCACTGGCTTAAGAAGGAGAATTATGAAAATAATAAAAATACAAACATTTTGGCATTTGAGATTGGGCGATGTAGAAAAGAGATTATAATATGTTCCGAAATATACAACTATTAACATGTCTTCGATGTTTATTGAAAAATGTCAAAATTTTTGTCCTATTGTCTGATCCCATTTCCTATGAATTTTGTATACAGATGTTAAAAGCACATCTAACAGATTTTAAATATTTCTTATATTCTATTAAAGTTCAAAGTTCGCCAACCATAATCCCTGACTTATTGAACACAAAAATCACTAAAAATAAATCCCATACCACCACTTCACCAAATACCCCACCAGAAGTAAAATAATCCGAAAACACAACACAAAAACACATAAAACAAATTGAATATCCTGTAAAGAACAGTGAATAACCAAATAGATTGAGCTAAAAACAAACTATAACGACAAACCATTTCAAGGATATTTCAATACAACAACAACAACAACAAGTACAACAAAAAAGCTGCTGCATAAAAATGGAGTGGCGGCAAATAACAATAGCAGAAAAAAAAAACAAAACAACGAACACCGGAAACTCGGATTTAAATAAATATTGCAAAACTATTCCTGTGGCACTCTGTTCAATGCCATTAGTATGGAGAACCCAGCATCAAGTAATATCCCAGCCAAAGGCAAAGGGAAACAATAAAAGTCCACCAACTATGCCTGAAGGATAAATTCTTCACCACCTTTTGAAGTGACCACAGAGCAGGGTATTTGTTGGTGAATAAAACGTCAAAGAAGTAACAAATAATTCCAAAGTAAAATTGTATATATATACGTATATTTCGGAACACCATCACAATGAATGACTGAAATCCATATCCTTTATTGATGAATACAAACAAAAAATATTTATCCCTTTGTCCACTCGAAATTTCTCTTACTACTCGTATTCGTACCGTTCTTATGGTTTTTGTTGTTTTGTTTTATTTTCTCTGTAAACAAAATAGCCAGAAGTCACACAACAACAACAACAAAACCTGCACATCAGCACATCACTAACTAACAATGCAAGGATCAAGAAAAACTCTTTCAACTAAATAAAACATCCAAGCTGAAATTTCAATTTTGAAAACACAAAACAAAAACTTATCTCTACTCTGCTCAAACGAGCGCACACACACACACACACCCACTCGCCCCTACTGAATGTTGAAAACAACAGAAGTTTGTAAAACAATAAAGAAATTGTGTTGAAAGAAACATGAGTGTTATTAAATTTTTACAGTTAGATAAAAAAGAACAAAGTTTGGTAGGTTTCAAAATTCCATCTTTTGTTGGATTACAAATTAGTCGGTATGGATTATTTTAGACTAAATTAACAGGTTTTGTAAAATGTTTACCCACATGTTTAACTCTGCTGTTTACCTCTTCTACAACAGGGTCAACATTTTCCTGAAGAACGTAAAATTCGTTGCCAAATCTATATCATGTCAGAAGATGGTCCATCGGTTCACTACACCTCCTCAAACGGTCAATTTCTATACCCTACATAACTATGTTGTAAGGGCATTGGTCCTGGACCGAGAACAGTATAGGTATACGTAGTCGAGCGTAAAAGTCGACTTTTAGATTTTTGTCAAAGGCAAAAGTCGACCCTGATCAAAATCGTTTTTCGACTTTTAACGTTGTGAACAGAGAAAATAAAATTATGGAATGTGTATTTATACCCTTCACCACACTGTGGTACTGGGTATTATGTCTTTGTGCATATGTTTGTAACAGGCAAAAGGAAACTAGATAGACACATGGTTCCTTTTGAGAATATGCGTAGAATCACTTTCTGAGACGATTTATTCAATACAATTTTTAAATTTTATTGAATAAAGGCAAAAAGTGTCGGAAGCATCAAATTTTAGAATAAGTTTAGTTTGGTTCGAATTGGAATTGGCACGAATTTTGACCTTAAAACGGTCAATGAAACTGTCACACGCTGCCAGAATGTTGCTCTGCGGTATTTTGGACCATTCCCAGCGAAGCACTTGCTTGATGTGATCCACACTTTGGATTTTTTAGAGCCAACCTTGCCTTTCAGAATAATCCAGACACAATAGCCCAACGGATTGGTATCCGGAGATTTTGGTGAACATTGTGCCCTGGAATGAAGCGAGGAACCTCATTTCGTAACCATTCTTGGATGGCGCGTGCTGAGTGCGATGGTGCTGATTCCTATTGTAATGTGCAAGGTCTGCGATCAAAATGTATAATAATATAATATTCGACATTTATTCTGATGCCATGGTCGATTAATACCATGGTAGACCCATGGTTCCTTTTGAGAATATGCATATAATCACTTTCTGACTCGATTTATGCATATCCGTCCGTGTTAAATTGTAAACAAAGTGCAGGTCGCATTTATAAAAATCGGTTCAGATTCAGATATAGCTCCCATATATAGCTTCACCCGATTTTAGGTAAATAGTCCATTAAAGTCCCTATATATCTTTTGATTTGAACGAATTTGGACATAGCGTACTGACTTAAGTCTAGAATTATGTGTGCAAAGCTTCGTGACAATCGGTTCAGATTTAGATATAGCTTCCATATATATTTTCATCCGATTTAAGGTGAATGGTGCACCAAATTCCCTATATATCTTTCGATTTGCACGAAATTGGGCATAGCGTACTGAAGTACGTCTATAATAATGTGTGCTAAGTTTTAATGAAAATCGGTTCAGATTCAGATATAGCTCCCATATATAGTTTCGCCCGATTTTGGGTAACTGGTGCACCAAAGTCCCTGGAAATCTTTTCATTTCCAAAATTTTTGGCATAGCGTACTGGATTAAGTCTAGAATGATGTTGCTAAGCTTCGTGAAAAGATCCATAGCTAGGCCGATTGACACAACGTACTGAAGTAATATAAATTAGTCTCTGGCAAGATTCCCTGAAATCGGATCAAATATAGGATACATTAGGATACATATGTAGAATATACTCAAAGTGGTGAAGGGTATCATATAGTCGGTCCCAGTCCGATTTTACTACTTTCCTTACTGGTTTTAGTCTATTTTCTTTCTAGGGCGGGATTTCTTTTTGGAATTTCAATGGTTTTACCCTGAGCTCATTTCTCAATATTTGCTGAATGGAATATTGCGATATGTTCAGTTCACGAGCCATTTTTCGGCCGCGTCACGGTTTCGATCAAGTCGCTTCTTTACTTTTCGAACCTTTTCTGCTGATGTTGCTGTTTTCTTCCGTCCACTTCCTTGACGTCGGGCTACGATACCAGTATCACGGCCACGAGCGATGGTACGAGAAATCGCATTACCACGCTTGAATTCCATCACGAATAACTTTTTTCTGGAAAATTCTCACCAAAATGCTTTTGTACGCTTGTAAACAATATAATGTATAGAAATGACAGCAGTCTGAAGTTGGTTGCAGTTTTTTCATCTCACCCTGTAGATCTTGTACATATTTTTCTCGATGATTGACATTCAATTTTTCATAAATTTCCGACTGGTATGTGTATGGGTTGTTTTAATTTTCTTCAATTATCTATGTACTTCACGCAGTTAATTTCGTCGGATTCCATTCTATCTAAAAGATATTGTACACATGAACATCTCTTGAATTTTTGAAGGTGTTTCTCTAGAGATAGAAAAAAAAACATTACGAAATTGGACGGAGATGGGCATCTGACCATGGAATAAACATTACCCGTGGCATAGAAATCGGTAAATATTTAGGAGAGGCTGGCCCTTAAATTGATACCCATTATAATGATATATGTACTTGGATGTGGAAGTTATACGTAAATATTTACAGAGGTCTACCAAATATTATTTTGTTTATTATAACACAAGAGTGCGAAAATTAATTTGAAGTTACTCCGGGAAACAAGATAAGCTATAGGTCAAGAGGATGCAAATATCGCGAAATATTGTCCAGGCTAGGAATATAGATTCGCAGAAACAAGTCGTCCGCGTCCGACAATACAGCTCCGCTCACTGCCTTAAATTTGTTTAAATCTTATCTGCAACTAATTATGAATCGAATTTGACCCGATTTTGAAGACTTAACCTATCGGTCTATCCCATCTGGCTCAACCAAAAATACTGCAATTTGCCACACCAGGGTTTTGAAGGTCGGCATACATCTATGTAGGAAAATGTAAATGTAGGTCCATGTTTTGGCATAGTTCTAATTCTAATTTTCAAACATTACTCATCGCTATATTCCTTCCAAACTTAAATCAATTTCCAAGATGTAGACTATCGCTCCAATCCTTCTGGTACCTTGATCAAGGTTAGAGGTAGAAATTGAACCCATTTTCACTACATTCCGAGTTCCATCACATACAGTCAGGTTTTTGAGTTCTCAGCGGACAGAAATGTTATTAGCAAAAATCAATGCTTGGTACTCTTACAACATACATAAAACAATCCGAAAAATTGTCCGCATAATATGGTCTCCACTTTGCCAAAATTTAACATTTTTAATATTCAACTTTCTAATTGACAACAATATTTTCATTGCATCATCAGCCTTAGAAAAAGAAATCAATGCAGATTATTTTCCACAAAAATATATTGAAATGTTTATTGTTTGCTTGTTTGTGTGTTGTGATTGGCATGACAAACCGATAATGTTATGTTTAATACTTAAAAGCGGGTATTCATACACACCCACACTGTAAATACCATTATCCTTAAGGGGTTGTGAACGCATACACACAAAAACCTGAACTCTCAAATACTTTAAGTGAAATATCAATAGATTGTGTATACTAGAATGTGTGTGTGTTTGGGTAAATTCAAATGCATGCATAACTGTTTAACCTCGACTTTTGAAATATTCGTATCTACAGAACCACTTATCTTATGCTGGTCTACTAGTCGGACTTAAATCTACAATTGAAGATATTTTCCATTGACATACTTCAACATTCCATTTGTTTACATATCCAGTGTAGCTAACAAAGAGATATAAAGATATCTATGTATGCATGTATATATGGATATTGCAACACAGTGTATAGAAGAGCTGGACATCTTTAATGTATAGCTCTTCTATATGGTTTTTAAGATTTTTATAAATAGAAGAACTGAAGGTCTTCTATGTATAAAAGAGCTCGAGACCTTCTACGTATATAAGATCTGGAGGTTTTTTATAGATCGAAGAGCTGTAGGCCTTCTATGTATAGAAATCCATCTCTTCTATGTAGGGAAAATCTGGAGGCCTTCTATGCATAAAAGAGCTAGAGACCTTCCATGTATAAAATAGTTGGATGCTTCCATATACAGAAGAACTGGAGGTTTTCTATCTAAAAAATAGAGGTGTTTTTTGTATATAAGAGCTGGAGATCTTCCTTCTATATATAGAAGATTCGCATGGTTGCCAGATCCCGATTCGCAAAAATCTGGACATTGGGTTTTGATAAGCTAGAAAAAACATAAAACAACTTGACATAAAAATACTGAACTAAATGGTATAACAAATACCTAACGTTTGTCCCATTGACATGAAATTTTGCATAGCACGCATGTAAATAACAATCATATACAAATTTGTCCTATTTATTTCAAATATTTATATGCTTTAAGGAATATTTATTTATTTCCAGTAGTTCTAGCAACTTCGGGTATATATATCTTAATATTAAATATGGAAGTGATTTTCCGAAGGTATTTACTTACTTAGCTGGCTTGTGACAAAACTTAAGTTCCATAAGCCGAGCTTAGAAAAGATTTCCAGGCGCGTCGGTCTTTTGCGCAGTTTTTCCAATTTGAAAGACAATTTTTGGCTATTGTCTTCGACTCCAACCTTGGCCTTCCCCTTCTGGACGAACCATCAGTTGATTCACTTTTATATGCCTTCTGGGCTGGGGTATCTACATCCATTCTCACAACATGACCTAGCCAACGTAGTCGCTGTAGCTCAATTCGACGGCGATATTCACCGTCAACGCAGATTGGCCCATAGATCTTTCGGAGAATTTTTCTCTCAAACACTCCAAGAGCTGCCTCATCTGCTTGCGTAAGTACCGT
Organism: Musca vetustissima; assembly: GCF_032173495.1. Taxonomy (NCBI): domain Eukaryota; kingdom Metazoa; phylum Arthropoda; class Insecta; order Diptera; family Muscidae; genus Musca; species Musca vetustissima. The sequence continues at coordinate 342,290 of NW_026882507.1, forward strand.
AAGATCCGTATAACAGCACGGGTAGTATCAGCGTCTTGTAAAGTGTGAGTTTGGTCTGGCAGGAGGTGGCCTTGCTTTTGAGTTGTTTGCTCAGACCATAGTACCATCGGTTGGCCATTACTATCCTTCTCCGAATTTCAAAACTGATGTCATTCGTTTTGTTTATGGCGTTACCAAGGTATCTTTGACTACCTCGAAGCTGTAGTTCTCAAGTTCCACAGTTGGTCCGAGTCTACTGGACGTCTTGCGAGTTGATACCATCAGCTTGGTATTCCCGCCGTTTACTGTCAGACCCACTTTGGCAGACTCTTTCTCAATTTGTTCAAAGGTGGCTGTTACCGCTTGGCTTTATATACCTTTGAACGGATAGGGCTGTGGAATGCGGCTTTATAGTCGACGAATAGGTGGAATGTGTCGATGTGTTTTTCGTAGGTTTTTTCAGGATTTGGTGCGGAGTGAAAATCTGGTCAATGGTGGATTTGCCAGGTTTGAAGCCACATTGGTATGGTCCAATAATGTCATTGACCATTGGCTTCAGTCTTTCACGCAGTACGCTGGATAGGACTTTATATTCGATGGGAAGGAGACTTATTCCTCTATAGTTGGCACATATCGTCTTGTCTGCTTTTTTGTGCATAGGGCACAGGATGCTGAAGTTCCAATCATTGGGCATGCATTCTTCTAGACAAATTGTACTAAACAGCTGTTGCATGCTCCTTACCTGCATCTGATCACCAGTCTTGAATAGTTCGGCTTGTAACCCATCGCTTTATTATTCTTCAGCCGATTGATTGCTATTCTGACTTCATCTTGGCTAGGTGGTATACACTCTATACCGTCATCTATTATTGGTTCTGGGGTGTCCACTTCACTGCTACAATTTGATACCAGAAGTTTCTCAAAATGCTCCTTCCAGATCCTCAACACGCTGTCTGTATCTGTCACCAGGTTTCCTTCATTATCTCTACAGGAGGATGTACCTGAACCAAAGCCTTCGTTTTGGTGTTTTGCCTGTTGGTAGAATTTTTGCACTTCACTCCTGTACATCTCGATTTGCTCACGCTCACGTTGATAGTTTTTCGAAGGTAGAATTATAAAAATCCTTATTGAAGTACTCTAGGTACCACAGGTCCCAGGTCAAAAATATGGGGTTTCCAAATTAAAAATGGAGAAAAAGACGCTTAAATAGTATAACTAAAATTATAAATTATATTGTTAATAAATTATATAGTAGACCTGGTGGTCTTCTATGTATAGAAGACCTGGTGGTCTTCTATGTATAGAAGACCTGGTGGTCTTCTATGTAAGGTTATCTTAGATGTCTTCTGTCGAAAACTTATTCTAGATATAGAAGTCCTTGAAATAGTCAATTCCATGCCTATTATTGATTGTTGATTTGCGAACATTTTCTCCGCACAAGGTACGCAAACAATATTTTTTAATTGTGGATTTTTTCTCAAATTTCTGAAATTTTAACACTGTTCGAAAATGTCCACATCCATGTCCATGACATGCCTGTGTCGACACGATTGCTTCTATGCATTTCTGTTTAGACATTGGATGGATACAAAGAGATTAAAGGAAGTAAAATAAATTTGCATATATATGCAAAGGTATATTAGGGTATATGTAGATAAAAAAAAATTAAATCAAAACATAGATAAAATGGCCAATACGCTTAATTAAGGCATATCTATATTTATATTTCAAAGAGGTATAGTATTATCTGATACATTGAAATGCTAAATTGCAGCCAGTTTGGTTGGCAAATGTGATTAGGAGATCGATGCCAAAATTAACCCCGTAATTTCGACTAAGACATTAAAATATTTAAAGGGAAACTTGTATTGTGCCGGTATTTAGATGTGGGGCATATTTTTTAACTGTATTGAATCAGATTATCATTATGTAGGAAATCATCCTGCCAAAAATTATCAATATCAGCTCACTTCAAAGCATAGCCGACAAAAAAACAATTTGGACTCGTTTTTCAACAAAATGACATTTGGTATCTTAATTGGTGAGAAATCTTCATACCACAAACATCGATACCTTTTAATATATATATATATATCCCTTTTGTAACATTACCCCCATTGTTGATATTTTGGACACGCTTTTTAGCAAAACTGGCTGTAATTTAATATTTTTGAATTATCACTGGATATCAAAATTGCATACCAATAAATTGGAGAGTACGAATTTTGAATGGTAATGACCATCAATAGTGGCTGGAGATTTCTCGTGCCCTGTGGATTACGAAACATGTTTCTATTCTATTCACTCCTCTATGTGGGTTTGGAAACTGTACATAACGTAACTGTCAGTGTACCTCTATGAAGGGTATAAAACTTTCGGTCCAGCTAAATTTAACACATTTTTCGCTTAGTTTTGCTTCATCACGCATTCTCCTTTAAATTTTCTTTCAAATATCTGTCTCACCGATTATAATTCACCCTAATGAATGCTGAAATATCCTACTAAACATTGTATATTTGTATTATGCAATCTGTTAGTATACAAAAACACATACATACTTGTTATATACGTACATATTTGTTCGAAGCAATCTCCATGACACACTTGACATAACAATTGTGGTGTTCGATAGTTTTTGATTAATCCAAAACATTGTTTATTGAACGCCAAGCATTCTTATTGAAGTTAAACACCAATATATGTTCCATTAATTTGTAATCTTTGTGTGTGTGAGTGTGTCTGTGTAGAGAGAGATAAACTACAACATTTGTTCGGCAAGGTGGTCATTTGGGGGTTACATTAATGGCATACATACAGATTTAGTACAGCATTTAGATACTTAATGACAATTAATCTGTGAGGACATTTTACCAAAAAACTGTATTATTTTTTGGATCTATTATTCAGGATTTTCTGACCGGATGTGTTATTTTAGGGACAAATGATGGGATGTTTATTTCACAATAATAAGGACGGTCTGTAGATAGAATTTAAACCAAAAAGACCACAACGATCATAGTCAAATGTCAATGTGGCTGTCCTAAGTCCTCGATGGCTTGAAAAAAAAAAACGTTCTTTAGTTTATATTATTCAAGTTCGATTATAAAAAATCTTTAAATAACGCCGCTATTTGGAAAACCTTGGCCGAACCTTGGAACATTTGGTGTTCATTCTATTTAGTTTTTAAATAGTCCTTTACGTGGGTTTTATGTCATGGGTGTAATTTAATTTTGGTATTGCTACAAGTTTAAATACCACATTGAAAAACTGGGTTAAGAACTTCAACATACCGAAAGCCAGTAGGGAAAGTTCAAAAGTCGAACGGGACCGACTATATGATACCCTTCACCACTATGGGTACATGCAAGACATGTTAATATCTACAATATCCTGTAGATATAGAAATCCCGTATACATCAGCTGGGACCGAATTCAGTACTCTGTGCAAAATTTTGCTTCAATCGAAACAATATTGGGAGTTTGGAGCAAAATTTATGTTAAATCGGACGAAACTATATATGGGAGCTATATCTAAATCTGAACCGATTTTCTCCAATTTCAATAGGGTTCGACCTTGAGCATATTCTCAAAAGGAACCATCGGTCTATCTCGATTTTTTGCTTGTTACAAACATATGCACAAAGACACAATACCCTGTACCACAGTGTGTTGAAGGGTATAAAAAGGGGGTTATATAAGGACTACCCCTTAAAGGGGGCGAATATTAATAATTTTTGGGAGGTAGGTTTGTTACCATATATGACTACAAAAAAACCAAATTAAAAAGAATTTGGTTGAAAAACGCGCTCAAGAACCCTAAAATACCGAAAATTGGGGGGGTTATATGGAGGCTACCTGAAAAAATTTACCTATATTTATAATTTGTAGTGGAGAGATTTGGTACCTAATAAGAACTCGACGTACTAAATTACAGTAAATTCGGTCGAAAAATACGATCAGAACCCCCAAAATACCGAAAATTTGGGGGGACCTTTATAAGGGGACTACCAGAAAAACTGGACCTATATTTATAATTTTTAGTGGAGTAATTTGGTACCCAATAAGAACCCAATGTACAAAAATTCAGAGAATTCAGTTATAAAACGAGCTCAAGAACCCCAAAATACCGAAAATTGGGGGTACACTTATATGGGGACTATCCGAAAAAATGGACCTATATTTATAATTTTTAGTAGCGAGATTTGCTACCCAATAAGATCTCAAAGTACAAAATTTCAGCGAATTCAGTTAAAAAACGCGCTCAAGAACCTCAAAATACCGAAAATGGGGGTACCCTTACATGGGAGCTATGCCTAAACTTAGACCGATTTTCTCCAATTTCAATAGGGTTCGTCCTTGGGCCAATTAAGTGACCTGTGCTAAATTTCATCCAAATCGGATCATAAATGCGACCTGTACTTTGTTAACAAAAATACATGGACGGACAGACGGAACGAAACGAAATATTCAATTTCATCCAAACTTTGCAAATTGTAATAGTTTTACCTAGCCTAGATCTAATCCTAAGATTGGACCCACCGGTTCACTCTTCCTGGCACGTACCCCACAGTGGAGCGAACGGAATATCCAATTTCATGATAACCTTTCATTGACTCAGACTTCAATATGGGAAACGTTAGACCAATATCAAGACTATGGTATGACTGATTTGACCCAAACTTTGCTAATCGTAATATTATCCAAACCTACATTAAATCCTTAGATGGGACTATAGGGCAACCTCTTCTATTACCTCCCCAAAGATGGTGACATATATTTGTAACATACAAAAGGAAACGAGATAGACACATGGTTCCTTTTGAGAATATGTATAGAATCACTTTCTGAGTCTATTTATGCATGTCCGTCCGCCCGTCCTTCTGCCCGTCGCATTTATAATCCGAGTTAGATGAAATTTGACACAGCTCATTTGTTTGGCACAAGAACGAACCCTATTGAAATTGGGAAAAAACTGTTCGGATTTAGATATAACTCCCATAGTTTGGGGAAAAAGAAATCCATTATTTTTATATGAACTATAAGACTTTATTTATCATGCTTCGGAATGTCCTAATTGGTAAAATATGCACTGTTTTGTTGTATGATTTGTTGCCATTTTAAAGGTAACTTCATAATGCCTCTCTCATAGAAGTCCTGCACTCTATTTGCAAAAAACACTCGTAGTCGATTTTCACAATCCTCCCTAGATACAAATTTTTATCGTTAAACAAATTTTGCAATGCAAGAAAAATATGATAATCGCTTGGTGCCAAATCCGGACTGTTTGGCGGATGTATTAAAACTTTCCAACCAAGCTCCCGAAGTTTCTGGCGAGTCACTGTAGGTGTGTGCGGCCTAGCGTTGTCCTGATGGAACACGACGCCTCTCCTGTTGGCCAATTGCTATCTTCAAACGGTCCAGTTGTTGACAGTATAGGTCATAATTTAGCGTTTGGCCATTTGAAAGCAACTCATAATAAATAATCCCCTTCCAGCCCTACCAAATTCATAGCAGAACCTTCCCGGCCGTTAGTCCTGGTTTGGCCACCGTTTGAGGTGCTTCACCGCACAGGGTTATCCTATGTGATCCATTTCTCATCTGCAATCACCATCCCTTTAAGAAATGGGTATATTCATTCCGTTTGGCCAGCCTTCGCAGATGAAAATTCGATCCATCATATTTTTATACCCTTCACCATAGTATGGAGGGTATATTAATTTTTGTAACACATCGAAATAATCATTTCCGACCCTATAAAGTATATATTCTTGATCAGCGTAAAATTCTATGACGATATAGCCATGTCCGTCTGTCTGTCCGTCTGTCTGTTGTAATCACTCTAGCGTCTAAACTAATTGAGATAGATCGCCAAAATTTTGCATAGAGTCGTCCTTTGTCTGCAGGCAGGTCAAGTTCGAAGATGGGCTTTATCGGACCAAGTTTATGCATAGCTCCCATATAAGGGTACCCCCCAATTTTCGGTATTTTGAGGTTCTTGAGCGCGTTTTTCAACCGAATTCGCTGAAATTCGGTACATTGGGTTCTCATTGGGTACCAAATTTCCCCACTAAAAATTATAAATATGGGTCCATATTTTCGGATAGCCCCCATATAAGGGTACCCCCAATTTTGCGGTATTTAAGGGTTCTTGAGCGCGGTTTTCAACCGAATTCGCTGAAATTCGGTACTTTGAGTTCTTATTGGGTAGCAAATCTCTATACTAGAAATTATAAATATAGGTCACTTTTTTCGGGTAGTCCCATATAAGGGTACCCCCCAATTTTCGGTATTTTAGGGTTCTTGAGCGCGGGTTTCAACCGAATTCGCTGAAATTTGGTACATTGGGTTCTTATTGGGTACCAAATTTCCCCACTAAAAATTATAAATATAGGTCCACTTTTTCTGGTAGCCCCCATATAAGTGTACCTCCAAATTTCCAGTTTTTGGGGGGTTTTGACCGGATTTTTTCACAGAATTGGCTTTAATTTAGTAATTTCAGTTATTATTGGGTTGCAAATCTCTCCACAGAAAATTATAAATAGAGGTCAATTTTTTCGGGTAGTCCCCATATAAGGGTACCTGCAGTTTTCGATATTTTGAGGTTCTTGAGCGCGTTTTTTTTTAACCGAATTCGCTGAAATTTGGTATTTTGTAGTCGTATATGGTAACAAATCTCCCCACCAAAAATTATTAATATTCACCCCTTTTTAGGGGTAGTCCCCATATAAACCCCTTTTTATATATAAAAATAGTTATATGATTTGTTCCGTGTGTTGCGGTTGGGTAGTCGTTACGGGGAATAGTCAATTTTTACCCTACAAAGACTTTTTAGCCATCTGTTTCAAGCATTCCGCCTTCTAAAGGTATTGTGATAAAAGAAACCTCAAACATGACGATAATGAAATATATCGGCAGACATTTAGGCATCTCCTCAATATAGTGATACCTCCTGAAGGAAAGGATTGAGATAAACAATTAAAATAATGGGTTCAATATTGGCATATACCGGTCATTAATTAGGCATAGCCCTCATATAATAATATCCCAAAATATTCACCATTTTCCTACACTATGTAATCAATATTAGTCCCCCTTTAGGCATAGACTCATATAACTTTGTAATCTAAATTACAGTAGTTTGAGGATTTCCTACCATGCGTTATCCGTATCAGTCCACTTTTTGGATCTTGCAGATTTTAGGAAAATCCCCATTAAAAATTGCTGAAGTTTGTATTTGGTGTACATAATGGTTTACATAAATCGGTTTGTAGAATTATAGGTATATACCCACTTTTTGGTATGTTCCCTATATTTTCATTACATATATCTGTCAGTATAACTATGGTGGAGGGTATCCAAAGTTCGGCCCCGCCGAACTTAACGCTTTTTCACTTGTTTCTGTTAATTGGTGTGGTACTCAAACATCGTGCATCTTTTTGAAGTCTGCTTTTTATAAATGGTTTAAGGGAACCCCCCCCCCCCCCATTCTCGATTTAAATTTTTCAAGATTTTCAATGGCCTGGTAAATCAATACCAATGCTTGTTAAGGTTTGTAACTTTGCACATATATAATTGAAGATTTAAAAGAGAAGAAAAATAATTTACAAAAAAATTTTGTTATTGTTTTGTTGTTGTTTTTTGTAATTAAAGAAAAGTCCTTATTTTTGATGGCGGGCATGATAACTCCTCACTGGAACATCGGAATCCGAAAATTCCAACGGTGTTAGAAAGAGTACATGTCTGGCTCTCGTATAAACTAGGATTATTGACTTCGCTCTAAAATTAACAAAATGGCGGACCTTTGAAAAAATATTTTTGAAAAATCGCCGATTTTTTACCAAAAACCAAGTTAAAAAATAAGGAAGATCTTCACCGATTGGCTTTATCCTAGTTCATACGGGAGCTATACGCTCCCAGAGAAACGTTGCAAAATTTGGAACCGATTGGATTATTAGTTTTTGAGTTATCGTGCCCGCCATTCGCAAAAAAATGTTTAGAGAAAAACGCGTTTAAAGTTTGAGAAGCCCTTCAGCCGTCACTTGATGCTGACACAATAAATCGGCTATATCTTCAAGAGTTCTTGATATTTTTACTTGAAATTTTGCAGGGACATTCTTGAATTAGTGTAGATTAGAATTAAGTCAACAAAAATTTTGACCCCGGGAATGGGGGGGTCCCCTTAAAACAGTTTTATGGTCGATTTTAGCGCCTGAGCGATGTTACGCCTGCTAATATGCCGGTCAACTCGATCATTTCTCCGATTTTATCGATATTTGTGTTTTAAGTTTCCGATTTTAAGTAAATCGAGCACAAAACTCTTAATGTTAGTTCGATTGACACCCAATTTTGCGTAACGTATCAAATTGAGAATGAAGTTATTAAAACATTCACTGTGGTAAACATTTTTTGATCAGCCCTCGATTCGTTTGAAGTATTTTTGAAAATTTTTTAATTCAGAACACTTCGATATACTGCACTTAAGAGATTTAGTGTGAAAATAGAAAATTATTGCATGCAATTTTTCCATAAATAACGGTTTTTATGAAAATACATCGACTTTGAAGTGGCCATATAATTAAAACATTGTGTGGGATTTTTTACTTTACTGCATTTTTTGAAAATATTTTTAGAAAAACTCTTCAATTTAGTTGAATTATGTAAACTAAGCACCGATAAAATCATTTACAGATAAAAATTTTTGAAAAAATCTGTAAAATCTATCAAAATTGCCAAAATTTTGTACAGTACACCTTACATTCAGATAATCACCCATATTATAGAAAATAAAGGTCCGAATGCACCAGAAATTGCTAGAATTAGTAGAAAACAATAAATAATTCTCAAAATAAATATTTGTAATAAAAACTCAAAAAATGGGAATTAACCTAAAGGAATGATTCAATTTCAGTAGCCTTTACTGAAGAAGGCCGGAATATTTTTGCAGTATGTGAGAAAAAATCGATTGATATTGGTATTTATTATATCAAATCGACTGTTCGAGTAGTACAGAATATATTTTATCAAAAAATATATCTGTAAAAAAAGAACGAACAGAGATCAACGCCTAGGTTGACGAGTAAAAGTTTCTGGCACACAGCAGCATGTTTGATGTTCAACTCATGACACTTAAAATCTATTGAACATGACAATATTTTTCCAAAATAATATTTTTTGAATCGAATAACTTCCACTTAATCTATTTTAGTATCAAGGAAGTAAAAATTTTACAGTTTGACAAAAATTTGAAGTCTTGCGTTTAACATCAAAAATGCTGCTGTGTGCCAGAAACTTTTACTCGTCAACCTAGGCGTTGATCTCTGTTCGTTCTTTTTTTACAGATATATTTTTTGATAAAATATATTCTGTACTACTCGAACAGTCGATTTCATATAATAAATACCAATATCAATCGATTTTTTCTCACATACTGCAAAAATATTCCGGCCTTCTTCAGTAAAGGCTACTGAAATTGAATCATTCCTTTAGGTTAATTCCCATTTTTTGAGTTTTTATTTCAAATATTTATTTATTTTGAGAATTATTTATTGTTTTCTACTAATTCTAGCAATTTCTGGTGCATTCGGACCTTTATTTTCTATAATATTGGTGATTATCTGAATGTAAGGTGTACTGTACAAATTTTTGGCAATTTTGATAGATTTTACAGATTTTTTCAAAAATGTTTATCTGTAAATGATTTTATCGGTGCTTAGTTTACATAATTCAACTAAATTGAAGAGTTTTTCTAAAAATATTTTCAAAAAATGCAGTAAAGTAAAAAATCCCACACAATGTTTTAATTATATGGCCACTTCAAAGTCGATGTATTTTCATAAAAACCGTTATTTATGGAAAAATTGCATGCAATAATTTTCTATTTTCACACTAAATCTCTTAAGTGCAGTATATCGAAGTGTTCTGAATTAAAAAAATTTCAAAAATACTTCAAACGAATCGAGGGCTGATCAAAAAATGTTTACCACAGTGGATGTTTTAATTCTGTGACCACCACTGTATATATTTAGAACGGGTTTCTGATTGGGCTTAAATTTTGAACAGTGCGGCATACCGAATTGCGTGTATCAAGTTTGCTTTAAATCGATTTACATAAATAGGTTGCAGAAAGGCATGTATATGGATTGCTGCTACTAGGGTTCACTTATAGATAAAGATCACATATTAAAGTCCGTTCAATTTCATGTAAATTTCCCTTCGAAAAGGCGACGTCTGTTAGGATACAAGTGTAGAATATACCCAAAGTGGTGAAGGATATCATATAGTCGACCCAGTCCGATTTTACTACTTTTCTTGCTGGTTTTTATTTTGTAGACCTCCGCAAACCATAGGATGAGCGTATATATTTATATTACGGTAAGGATATCTTCTACCGAATGAAAATCCAAAATTCTGGTTGAAAATTCCCCGAAATAACGAAATTTATGAGGTGCTTTCCCTAAAAAGTGGACAAATACTGATCAATTTTGGGAGGACGTTTTTATTACATATTAGAAACTAAAATATTAAATTACAGCCCATTCACTTGAAAGGAGTGTCGAAACTTCCCTAAATGCCAACAATTTTGAGGGTACATTTGGATGGGCCTACCCTCAAAATGGCATCAGTGTTGATATTTTTGTAGGAACCTTTTCCATCCAATGAAAATCCAAAATATCAAATTACATACAAATTTAAGGCAATTCGGTTAAAAACGTGTCCAAAGTCACGAATAAAAGGATTTGCCCTGAAACTTGGTCCATTATTGATAATTGTTGGTGGGAGATATAAAACCCAATGATAATCGGAAATTAAATTGAAAAATAAGCCCGTTAAATCACAATACCAAACATCCTAGGAACATTGGCAACATATGTAAAAAATTTCAAAGCTCTAAATTAAATATTATGAACTCTATCGTGAGGTCAACTATTTTGATCAAACGAAATTACAAATTTCTTAAATGAGCTATTTCATGGTGAGCTACACTTAATTTAGGTTTCAACATTTTGAGTTTTACTTTTAATAGAATTTATTTATGACTTCCCGACATCAAAAAAAAAAACAAAATCCAGTTGACATCATAAAATCGTTTAACAGTTGCCAAATCTGTCCTTGTTGTTTCCTAACACACCTGCCATGGACTTCCAATCCGCAGTAGGAAATAGTCTACCTTGTTATTGCTGAAATCTCACTGAATTTCCCTACCAAAAAAAATCATATATTATTTATAAATTACATATTCCACCACACCGATACCCACGAAAATCCTAAGCACATACAAGTCAACCTAAGCAGCATATTTATAAGCATTTAGCCTAAGAATTAATAGTCTAGTATTAAAACAATTTACGATTACAAACTTATATTTTTCGGGTTTTCTTCTCTTTTCATGTTTTTCTTTTCCCATTTTTTGCATAAATTCCACATAACCAACAATGAACTACGGATGACGATGATGTTGTTGATGACTGGCTTAAAATCAAATATGTATGTATGAATGTGTGCACATCGCTACAGTTCCGGAGGAAGTGGTACAGTCTAGAAATGCCCAAGGTAATGTCTACCGTTGGGTGGAAGCTTATCGCAAATATGGCCACAAATTGGCAGCCGTAAATCCCATCAGCATTAAAAGTCAACAAAGGTAATAAAGCAAAACAACAACAATAACAACGACAACAACAAAAAACGAATAGAATAAAAAACATAATACAAAAACTAAATAAAGAATGAAAGAAAAGGTAAATAAATGTGGCAAAAAAATACCCAAAAAGTTTAGAAAACACGCTGAACATATAACCAAACCTAACCGTACCAAAAATACAACAATGGGCCAAGCAACCACCCAACAATTCGCCAAAATAAGCCACTAGTCGTTCAACCATTTATTATTTTCTAACAACAGGACTATTTTCTTGTTTGCCTTTATTTCCTTACAACCTGTTCGTTGTCCTCGGTTCTTTTTTGTTTGCACACATTTACATTTGAACAAATGAAAATTGTTTAATACCAACAAAGATTTGTTTTCCTTTGTGCAGTTTTTCATCGTTGTTAGGAAGGTTGTGCAGATATTCACTATTTTGTGTTTGAAAAAAGGTTATAAGGAAATTCATGTTTGTCCTTATTAGATAGAATTTTTATATTTCTATCCTAATTTTTTTTTCACAGAAATATTGAAGATTTTGTATATGGGGGCAATGCCAAAATGTGAACCTATGTTGATCATTTTCATCACATATATTTATCACCTTTCGAAAATCCGGAATTCAGCTCCTTTGATCGGTGGCAGAAACCGTACAAATGTCGAAAGTGGGCGCGGAATCTTTTATATGGGGCCTATTTAAAACATGGTCCTAGAATTATCATTTTCTGCATAGATATATGCCTGCCTCCGAAAACCCGGATTGTCAAATTACAGCCACTTCTGCAGAAATCTTTAGTTAAAACCTTCAGAGTACCGTAAAACGAGTGAACAAATCTCATAAAATGTCAAGATGCAGTAATGGGCGCAAAATGTATCGAAGTCGACACGAGAACAACGGCTCTGTGGGGTACAATTTTTCAATAATACCTACTGAGGGTATACACCACCGGTCTTTATTAACTGACTATTTTTAGCAATACTAACTGACTATTTCGAAAAGAGCCGGACGGAGCCGACTTTATGATACCCTTCACCACTTTGAATATATACAAGAGATGCAAATATGTACAATATCCTATAGATAGAACATAGATATTTGAACCAATTAAAAACAAGGACGATAAATACAGAACTTAATTGTCGACATTTATCACAGGGCAAAACACAAACCAGTAAGGAAAGTAGTAAAGTCGGACCGGGTCGACTATATGTTACCCTTCACCACTTTGGGTATGTTGTACATATGAATCCTCACAATTGCATGTCACTGTTACTCGAAGGAACATGCTCATGTCCCTTCGGCAACCACTGATAAATTTAATTTCATTCGGGCAGATTTAGAGTAGTTTGCGTACCATGGGACAAATTTATGGAAAACGATTTATAGCAAAATTGATACACGCTATTCAGTACGCCGCAATGTTAAAAATTTAATTTCAATCAGACACCCGTTCGAAATACATATGGAAGCTATGGCTGCATCTGCACCAATTTCAACGATGCGCAATAACGTCATTCAAGTCTCAATTTGATACATTGTGCAAAATTTCGTGTTAATCGAACAAACATTAGGAGTTTGGTGCACCATTTATGTAAAATCGGAGGAATACATATCCATATGTTGGACCCATATCGAAATCTGAACCGATTTTCCCGAAACATCATTCTAGACTCAATTCTAGAATGATTCTAGACTCACTTCATTACTCTATGCCACATTTCGTGCAAATCGAAAGATATATAGGGACTTTGGCGCACCATTTACATAAAATCGGACGAAAATATATATGGGAGCTATATCTAAATCTGAACCGATTTTAAGGAAACTTGCCCGAGATTAATTTGTATCAATTTCAGTACGTTTTGCCAATCGGCCTAGCTATGGGTCTTTAGTACACCATTTACTTAAAATCGGACGAAAGTATACATTGTACAAAATTGTGTGCGGGTCGGCCAATCTTCGGGTATTGAGTGCACAATTTACATTAAATCGTACGAAAATATATATTGGAGCTATATCTAAATCTGAACCGATTTTCACGAAACATAGCACACATCATTCTGGACCTAATTCAGTACTCTGTGCAAAATTTCGTGCAAATCGAATGATATATAGGGACTTTGGTGAACCATTTACCTTAAATCGGACGAAACTATATATGGGAGCTATATCTATATCTGAACCGATTTTCTCGAAATTTTACACACATCGTTCTAGACTTAATTCAGTACTGTATTTTAAATTTCGTGGCAATCAAATGATATATAGGGACTTTGGTGCACCATTTTCCTTAAATCGGACGAAACTATATATGGGAGCTATATCTAAATCGGAACCAATTTTCCCGAAACTTTGCACACATCATTCTGGACCTAATTCAGTACTCTGTGCAAAATTTCGTGCAAATCGAATGATATATACGGACTTTGGTGCCCCATTTACCTTAAATCGGACGAAAATATATATGGGAGCTATATCTAGATCTGAACCGATTTCCACGAAATTTTACACACATCGTTTTAGACTTAATTAAGTACGCTATGTCAAATTTCGTGCAATTCGAAGGATATATAGGGACTTTTGGTGCACCATTTACGTAAAATCGGACGAAAATATATATGGGAGCTATATCTAAATCTGAACCGATTTTTCCCAATTTGCACACATAGGACCTAATTCAGTACTCTGTGCAAAATTTCGTGCCAAATAAGATATATGACTTGTGCCAATATATTCATCCAAATCGGATCATACACACATGCGACCTGTACTTTGTTTACAATTTAACATCTATAGACGGACAGAGACGGACGGACATACATAAATCGACTCAGAAAGTGATTCTATGCATATTCTCAAAAAGAACCATGTGTCTATCTCGTTTCCTTTTGCCTGTTACAAACATATGTACAAAGACATAATACCCTGTACCACAGTGTGGTGAAGGGTATAAAAATCCCATACACATACCATTCTGAAATCAATATTTCATGTCAAACGGACAGACTTGGATTCTTTGGTGTACCATTGTATGTAATGGAGCAAAATTGTGAATGGGAACTATATGTAATCATGGACCTAATTGAGCAACCGTTGCAACGAATCTTCGCACACACCAACCCGGACCTAATTCAGTACTCTGGACAAAATGTTCTCAATCGGACAAATATTGGGAGTTTGGTGCATCATTCACGTAAAATCGGACGAAACTATATATGGAAGCTATATCTAAATCTGAAACGAATCAGATTTAGGGTATAACAATTGTACGATACAAACTACATCAACGACTTCAAATGATTAAAAAAGGTTTACAAAGTCCAGATAACACAAAAATAGAAGCGGACGACCACTAACAATCTCTGAATGGGTCCTCGAAATTCATGAAAATTATCCCGAGTTCCAGGTCCATTTCCACTTCGGAGTTGAAAGCAAGAAGCTAAATTGTCTCCTCAGAGAATCGGAAAATTCAAATATTATTGTTGAGAAGTCTCAAAGTCCGTCTTCAAAATTGTTTTTGTTGTAGCAGCTTATACTGCTGTATATTTTCTCTTTAATCTGGCTCTGCTTCGAACTTCAGATAAAAAAGCTATGACCAGTACCAGTTTTGTTCGAAGAGAAGATGGGATTAGATAAGTGGGTTTGGCTGGAGAGATGAAGAGATGCCGGGCAGATATTGTCCATTTTGCCATCAATTAATGTGGCGCTTCGGCAATACGTGTTGATTTTCAGCAACTGAGTAGCATTCACAAATACTAGGGAATAGCAATGCCTTAAGTAAAATAGAGGACTTTGATTAGTTAATCTATTACTGGCTCATTAAGCTGCTTCATCATCATCATAGATATTCCATCCGGACCAAGCTCCTTGGATGATTTGGCACTTTTGATACCACTTGCAACAGCCTCCAACGTAAATTGTGGTGGTACCTCCTCCACTTGAAGAGATCGTATACTGCGAAATATGCTTATCTTCGCCCTGTCACACTCCCTCACCTCTTCGGATTTGTCACCTCAACGCTGTAAAATGAATCTGACGTCCAATTATCCTTCTGCGTTCGAGAACGACTTATCCAATTTTCCGCTTATGCTCGAAGACTAGCCTGTTTACTTCTATTGTCAGTTCTTTGATTCTGGGGTTAGTATGACGAGCTCATCACGCTCATTATGTAGTTGATGTATATGATAATAAAATTACAGGTTGCCAAGCCACATCATTCCTCAGACCTGGAGCCCCCTTATCCCGGTGGGTATGTCCTCAATCACCGTTCAAATTTGTAGCTATCTATTTCCTCGACCAGAATCATGTCCCTCTGGCCTTTACCTAGTATTTGCTAGGTTGACAGCCTTTGGTCGAAAATTGGTTTCTTCGAGTCAATCTGGTACATAGAACTGGAACCGGTTGCGTACTTCCAAAAGTAGTAGGTCAATATACGACACGGACGGACAGTGACTCCAAACAGTTTAAAGAATATTTTTTCAAGGTCTGCATGAGGCGTGGAGTTATTAAAGAATACGATCCACTTGAAGAGAGTGAAATTGTCACATCACCTATTTGTCACCTCAACGCTGTAAAATGAATCTGACGTCCAAGGAAAATTATCCAATTTTCCGCTTATGCTCGAAGGCGTTTACTTCTATTTTAGAAGTTAGCTCATCACGCTCATTATGAAGTTGATGTATATGATAATAAAATGACAGGTTGCCAAGCCACATCATTCCTCAGACCTGGAGACCCCTTATACCGCTGGGTATGTCCTCAATCACCGTTCAAATTTTTAGCTATCTATTTCCTCGACCAGAACCATGTCCCTCTGGCCTTTACCTAGTATTTGCTAGGTTGACAGCCTTTGGTCGAAAATTGGTTTCTTCGAGCCAATCTGGTACATAGAACTGGAACCGGTTGCGTACTTCCAAAAGTAGTAGGTCAATATACGATGTTTGGATAAAATCGGTTTCTTCCCTCGAGATTTATCTGACAGACGGACGGACATTTGCAAATCGACTCCAAATTGTCTGAAACGATTATTCACATTTTTGCCGTATCAAAGTGTATTAAATACTCTCATTAGCCATAAGACTGAGGGTATAACACCTAAAGGACTATTGGACAGAACAGATCGTACTTGCAAAATTTCTTGACAATTGATTTATAATTGCGGTTTGTACTTTCATTACGAAGCATAATGTACAGACGGACAGACGTACACACAAGTCTTGTTTCACTCAGCTAGTATATGACGATGTAGGTCTTGGACCACTATTACGTGGTATTACAAACCCTGTAGCCATAACAATTAAAAAGTGTCAGTTCGCGTTGACGACAGATATATACCCTCAGCACTATAAACTTATCCTCACTTTTGTATACCCTCCACCATAAATTGAATTTGTCATTCTGTTGCAACACATCGAAAAACCTCTCACCTCATTGGTTAGAAAGTCTACCTATCAAAAATTTTCAGTACCGGTGACGTTTCCATATAGACCACATATACCTACCCCGGTACTTTGGGGATTTTGGGGATTTTTCAATCGCATTTGGTCTTATCCTCACTTTAGGTATTTGGTATGTCAAACTCTTGACATTTTACATGTTTTATGTAAATAAGATCGATATATAAAAACTTCGAGGTATTTCAAAAACCCCATTACAATGTAGTTGTGTAGGGTTTATAAATACAAAATAATTAATCTTTCGAATATTTATCCAATTTTATATAATTTGTTTCATTCTCTTCTTCTATGCCACAGTTTTTTGGAAGAATTAAATCCTGTATTTTATGGCCTCCAAGGCAAAGAATCCGTCCAACCACAAGGTATATTAAATGCACCAGAATTGGCTAGTCAAACAACGACTGTGGAAGAATTGGAGAGATTATTGAAAGAAATTTATTGCGGTACAACAGTGAGTGCGGAATTTGGTTATGTGGAGGTAAGTGCATTAGTTATTGTTTTTTTTTAATGGGTGTGAAAAAAAAAATATATATAGTTAATATTTTTTACACCACTTTGTGACACAATGTATTGTCTTCGCACATATGTTTGTAACATGACATAGGAAATAGACTCATAGTTATTTTTGAGACATTTTGCACACCTAGTCCATCATGCTACGTCTGCCGATCAATCCAATATAAACTTTGCTTCTCTAAAGGTTTTTTTAAGAATATTTTTTCAACGAATATATATGTAAGGCGTGGATATTTTAAAGAACATTTTTTCAATGATAATATGTGGCGTAGATTTGTATACCCTTCACCACACTGTGGTACAGGGTATTATGTCTTTGTGCATATGTTTGTAACAGCCAAAAATAATCGAGATAGACCCATGGTTCCTTTTGAGAATATGCATAGAATCACTTTCTAAGTCGATTTATGCATGTCCGTCCGTCCGTCCGTGTCTGTCCATGTTAAATTGTTACAGGTCGCATTTATGATCCGAATTTTTTGGCACAACTCATTTGTTTGGCCCAACGAACTATTGAAATTGAGAAAAATCGGTTCAGATTTAGATATAGCTCCCATATATATTTTCGTCCGATTTAAGGTAAATGGTGCACCAAAGTCCCCATATATCTTTCGATTTTCACGAAATTTAGCACAGCGTAATGAATAAGGTAACGAGTGATGTTTGCCAAGTTTCGTGAAAATCGGTTCAGATTTAGATATAGCTAGTCCTATTTAAGGTAAATGGTGCAACAAAGTCCTTATATACCTTTCGATTTGCACGAAATTTGGCACAGCGTAATGAATTAGGTAGAAAATGATGAGTGCGAAGTTTCGTGGAAATCGGTTCAGATTTAGATATAGCTCCTATATATAGTTTCGCCCAATTTTAGATAAATCGTCCACTAAAGTCCCTGGAAATCTTTTGATGTAAACGAAATTTGGCACAGAGTTATGAATAATATGA
This sequence comes from Musca vetustissima, assembly GCF_032173495.1. Classification (NCBI taxonomy): domain Eukaryota; kingdom Metazoa; phylum Arthropoda; class Insecta; order Diptera; family Muscidae; genus Musca; species Musca vetustissima. The sequence continues at coordinate 360,825 of NW_026882507.1, forward strand.
ATAATGTCTGCCAAGTTTCATGAAAATCGGTTCAGATTAAGATAAAGCTCCCATATGCATTTTCATCCGATTTAAGGTAATTGGTGCACCAAAGACCCTATATATCTTTCGATTTGCACAAATTTTGGTATAGGGTACTGAATTAAGTCTTGAATGATGTTGCGTGAAAAGATACATAGCTAGGCCGATTGACACAACGTACTGATTTTATATAAATTTTTTTTGGCAAGTTTCCCTGAAATCGGTTCAGATATAGATTTATAACAAAACGCGTCGTTTTAGGATACATATGTAAAATATTTTTCAAGTCGGCCCAGTCCGACTTTATTACTTTCCTTACTGGTTTAAAGAACATTTTGTCAATGATAATATAAGGCGGCGACTTTTTAAAGAACATTTTTTTCAATGATAATATAATAATATTTTTTTGACGAACATGTTTTTTCCAATACCATCGACAGGATATTTTACACATACACAGAGGAACATGTGCTAAGATTCGTTTAGGAGCACCTCTTGTATATACCTATAATAGTGTAGGGTCGTATTTATTTATTTTTTTTTATTTCTATAATTTCTTTTTCAGAATCTAGAAGAACGTGAATGGTTGGCCACACATTTCGAACGGCTGCGTTCGGAGAGCCAACAATATCTCAGCAATGACAATCGCAAACAAATCGCTGAATTATTAATTAAATCGCAGGCATGGGATAATTTTATGGCAACGAAATTTCCAACGGTTAAACGTTATGGCGGTGAGGGTGCCGAAAGTTTAATGGCATTCTTTTGGCAATTATTGCGGAATAGTGTACAAGGTATGATTTTTTTTATTTAGCATATTTATTCATACACATTTTTTGCCAGCTCAGCATGGGCAGCACCTCATAATTTGTATTTTATTTTGTAATTTTTGGTCGACATTTTCCAATGGCAACGATGCCATTAGAAAGATAACAACTAAAATGGGATTCAAGTTTTGTCCCTTTTCCATGCCCTCCATAAGGCCTTGTCATTTTTTCTGTTGGTTATTTGTCCAGCCAATAATTTCTGACTTTATACAAATTTAATGAAGATATATGTTGGAAAAAAGAACCCGAAAATTTTTTTCCTTGGGTAAAAGATAACCCAGAAAAAAACAGCTAGTGTGCAGGAAACAGAACTTTTTTGTGCCTTTATTGGGCAGCCCTTTTAACGTGCTCTCCATACAAATGTTCCATTTCCCGTTTGCATTTGTATGTGTGTGTATCTGTGTCAAACGGACGGGAAACAATGAAAGGACATGGTTCTTTTTTCATTCCGACTGCTATCAAAGAGCATGAATATTTAATTTCATTGCAATTTCGTTTTGTGTAGTTTTTTTTTCTTCTTCTTTTCTTTCTTTTCGGTTCCTTTTTTACGAATTCCGCCACTTCTGCTTATTTGTTATCTGTAATTGAATAATTTTTGTTAACACCAAAGTGGCTTAATTATAAAAATGAGTTTTCTTTTAATCAGAAGCTGGTGCTGCGCCACTGACGTGTCCTGCTCCCATTTAAAGTTTTTTAATTATTTCAATGGAAATTGTTGATGTTGTTGTTGTTGGACTATCAAAATTTTAAAGTGTTTACTTTATGGTAGCCCGTTTTATGTATAGCCCTTAGGTCTGTTTTATGGATTAATATGTTCGGCAAAGTTTGATTGTCGATTAGAATTAAGAAATTACTTTTAAGCCTTTAGACTATCAACGGCAATAAATAAGTTCGGCAATGAAAATTATATGGCAGGGATAATGGCAAAGGAATTAAAATTTTGTACTCATTTGAGATATCATCAGGATGTCTCATACAATTTGGAATAAAAGAAGAATTAAAGGGATGTTCGATGCTGAAAATATCCTATCCGAACTTTTTTCAAGGATCCATCTAAGGCGTGGATTTATTAAAGAATATTTTTTCAAGGGTCCATCTAAGGCGTGGAGTTATTAAAGAATATTTTTTCAAGGGCCAACTGAGGCGTGGAGTTATTAAAGAATATTTTTCAAGGGCCAACTGAGGCGTGGATTTATTAAAGAATATTTTTCAAGGGCCAACTGAGGCGTGGATTTATTAAAGAATATTTTTCAAGGGCCAACTGAGGCGTGGATTTATTAAAGAATATTTTTCAAGGGCCAACTGAGGCGTGGATTTATTAAAGAATATTTTTCAAGGGCCAACTGAGGCGTGGATTTATTAAAGAATATTTTTCAAGGGCCAACTGAGGCGTGGATTTATTAAAGAATATTTTTCAAGGGCCAACTGAGGCGTGGATTTATTAAAGAATATTTTTCACGGGCCAACTGAGGCGTGGATTTATTAAAGAATATTTTTTCAAGGGCCAACTGAGGCGTGGATTTATTAAAGAATATTTTTCAAGGGCCAACTGAGGCGTGGATTTATTAAAGAATATTTTTCAAGGGCCAATGAGGCGTGGATTTATTAAAGAATATTTTTCAAGGGCCAACTGAGGCGTGGATTTATTAAAGAATATTTTTCAAGGGCCAACTGAGGCGTGGATTTATTAAAGAATATTTTTTCACTGAGGCGTGGATTTATTAAAGAATATTTTTCAAGGGCCAACTGAGGCGTGGATTTATTAAAGAATATTTTTCAAGGGCCAACTGAGGCGTGGATTTATTAAAGAATATTTTTCAAGGGCCAACTGAGGCGTGGATTTATTAAAGAATATTTTTCAAGGGCCAACTGAGGCGTGGAGTTATTAAAGAATATTTTTTCAAGGTCTGCATGAGGCGTGGAGTTATTAAAGAATATTTTTTCAAGGTCTGCATGAGGCGTGGAGTTATTAAAGAATATTTTTCAAGGGCCAACTGAGGCGTGGAGTTATTAAAGAATATTTTTTCAAGGGCCAACTGAGGCGTGGAGTTATTAAAGAATATTTTTCAAGGGCCAACTGAGGCGTGGAGTTATTAAAGAATACACTAATTCTACCTCTCAACCTCTCTTCCCCCTTTTATATACGTTTCATAACAGATGATCTTGAACACATTGTGGTTGCTATGCCACATCGTGGCCGAACAGCATTACAAACCATACTGCTGCAAATGAGACCGGTAAAAGTTTTCCATAAACTCAGTGGTGAATCGGAATTTCCAGATGGTTGCCAAGCCATGTCAGATGTAATAAGTCATTTTCGTAAGTATTTTTGGTGAACACGTTTTTCTATTCTATTAGCCAGGCAAGGCCAGCCTCTGGCAAATGATTTATGATTGCCAAAATAAAATATTTTCGAAAAATATGTTATATGCATCGCTAATAATGATATATTATTGTGTGTGTGTTTTGAATGTTTAAACAGATATCTCCGAAGATTTACAAGTCGATGGTAAAACCATACATTTCAGTATGGTAAGGAACCCGTCACATTTAGAGGTAGGTTGGCCATAAAATATTCTACAAAGCTTGATTGATTATTTGTATCCCCTTGTTTAGGCTGCCAATCCCGTGGCAATGGGTAAAACACGCTCCAAACAACAAACCCTCAAAGATGGTGCATTCAGTGATGAGGCTGAGAAGCCGTTTGCCTCCGCGGCTTTGAATGTCATTCTGCATGGTGATGCTGCCTTTGCTGGGCAGGGTATAAATCAAGAATGCTTGAATATGGCCTATGTTCCACATTTTGAAATTGGTGGCAGTATTCATTTGATTGTCAATAATCAAGTTGGATTTACCACACCTGGAGATAGAGGACGTTCGACCGATTACTCTTCGGATTTGGCTAAAACAATACAGGCACCAGTATTTCATGTTAATGGTGATGATCCGGAAATGGTTGCATTGGTAACCAAATTGGCTTTTGATTATCAACGGCAATTCCGCAAAGATGTTTTTATTGATATGAACTGCTTCCGTCGTTGGGGTCATAATGAGCTGGATGACCCGACATTTACGAATCCTAAAGTTTATAGTATTATTAATAATCGCAAGTAAGTAAAAGTCAGAGGTACATGGCGGTACATATTAATTCTTAGTCATTACTAATACGCCACAGGGTCCCATGATTTATATAGGACCTCAGTAGTATTAAGGTTAGGGTCAATAAAAGGTCTGGATTTTTTGAAGAATTGTTTAGGGACCAACAGGCGTAGATTTTTTAAAGAAGATTTTTTCAAAGGCCATATAAGGTGTGGATTTTTTAAAGAAGATTTTTCCAAAGGCCATATGAGGCGTGGATTTTTTTAAAGAAGATTTTTTCAAAGGCCATATAAGGCGTGGATTTTTTAAAGAAGATTTGTTCAAAGGTCATATAAGGCATGGATTTTTTAAAGAAGATTTTTTCAAGGGTCCATCTAAGGCGTGGATTTTTTAAAGAAGATTTTTTCAAGGGTCCATCTAAGGCGTGGATTTTTTAAAGAATATTTTTTCAAGGGTCTATCTAAGGCGTGGATTTTTTAAAGAATATTTTTTCAAGGGTCCATCTAAGGCGTGGATTTTTTAAAGAAGATTTTTTCAAGGGTCCATCTAAGGCGTGGATTTTTTAAAGAAGATTTTTTCAAGGGTCCATCTAAGGCGTGGATTTTTTAAAGAAGATTTTTTCAAGGGTCCATCTAAGGCGTGGATTTTTTAAAGAAGATTTTTTCAAGGGTCCATCTAAGGCGTGGATTTTTTAAAGAAGATTTTTTCAAGGGTCCATCTAAGGCGTGGATTTTTTAAAGAAGATTTTTTCAAGGGTCCATCTAAGGCGTGGATTTTTTAAAGAAGATTTTTTCAAGGGTCCATATAAGGCGTAGATTTTTTAAAGAATATTTTTTCAAGGGTCCATCTAAGACGTTTATTTATTATTAGGTTAAATCTCAGGTGTGGATTTTTTAAAGAAGATTTTTTCAAGGGTCCATCTAAGGTGTGGATTTTTTAAAGAAGATTTTTTCAAGGGTCAATCTAAGGGTTGGTATTTTTAAAGAAGATTTTTTCAAGGGTCCATCAAAGGTGTGGATTTTTTTAAAAAATATTTATTCAAGGGTCCATATAAGGCGTGGATTTTTAAAAGTATATTTTTCAGGCATAGTTTTTTATTTATTTTTTTAATTTACCATCAAGTCACTGTCATTTATTTCAAATTTATTATTAATGATGGTTTTCCTCCCACCAGATCCGTTCCTGATTTATATACTGAAAAATTAGCACAACTATCAGTACTAAGCCCCGAGGAAGCTGCTGGCATTCGTAAACAATACATGGACTATCTCAACGAGGAATTGTTGTTGGTGCCAAATTACAAACCCGAACCGAACTATTTCCAAAAACAATGGAAACACATTACCACAGCATCTAATGATTTGATAACCTATTGGGACACCGGCCTCGACTATGGTCTACTCAATTATATTGGACAACAAAGTGTGGCATACCCCGAAGGCTTTGTAAGTGACACTTCTAGTGAACAATGAATTGACATAACAAATTAGGAACAAAAGTTACTAATAACAGCAACAACAACGGCAACAAAAAGCGTATTAATTAATGCCAATGATTAATGGATATTTAAAAACCTCTTTCGATGCCATTGAAAGTTTTCATGTTGTTCCCTCCTTGATTCATTCATTTATTTGTTTTGTTTTCATTCTTGTCTTGCTTTGTTTTGCAGAAAATTCACCCTCATCTCAAAAAGACCCATGTCGATGGTCGTCGCAAAAAACTCAATGAAGGACAGAAAATCGATTGGGCCACAGCAGAAGCTTTAGCCTTAGGCAGCCTTATGTACCAGGGCTACAATGTTCGGATAAGTGGTGAAGATGTTGGACGTGGCACCTTTTCACACCGTCATGTCATGTTGGTCGATCAGGAGAGCAATGAAATGTTCATACCATTGAATGGCTTAAACGATGGTAAATCGGGTAAATTGGAGGTAGCACACAGTATTCTATCCGAAGAAGCGGTGTTGGCCTATGAATATGGGATGGCAATTGATAATCCCGATAATCTGATTATATGGGAAGCACAATTTGGCGACTTTGCAAATGGAGCGCAGATTATCATTGATAATTTTATTATTTCCGGTGAAAGTGAGTATGGGCAGAATTTTGGACATTTTTAGAATATTTTTCAAGGATCATATAAGGCGTGGATTTTTTAAAGAATGCTTTTCAAAGCCTATCATAAGCGTGGATTTTTTAAAGAATGTGTTTCAAGGCCTATCATAGGCGTGGATTTTTTAAAAAATGCTTTTCAAGACCTATCATAGGCGTGTATTTTTTAAGAATGTTTTTCAAGGCCTATCATAGGCGTGGATTTTTTAAAGAATATTTTTCAAGGCCTATCATAGTCGTGGATTTTTTAATGAATGTTTTTCAAGGCCTATCATAGGCGTGGATTTTTTAAAGAATATTTTTCAAGGCCTATCATAGTCGTGGATTTTTTAATGAATGTTTTTCAAGGCCTATCATAGGCGTGTATTTTTTAAGAATGTTTTTCAAGGCCTATCATAGGCGTGGATTTTTTAAAGAATATTTTTCAAGGCCTATCATAGTCGTGGATTTTTTAAAGAATATTTTTCAAGGCCTATCATAGGCTTTGATTTTTTAAAGAATGCTTTTCAAGGCCTATCATAGGCGTGGATTTTTTAAAGAATGTTTTTCAAGGCCTATCATAGGCGTGGATTTTTTAAAGAATGGTTTTCAAGGCCTATCATAGGCGTGGATTTTTTAAAGAATGTTTTTCAAGGTATATAATAAGCGTGGATTTTTAAAGAATGTTTTTCAAGGTCTATCATAGGCGTGGATTTTTTAAAGAATGTTTTTCAAGGTCTATCATAGGCGTGGATTTTTTTAGGGTATGTTTTTCAAGGCCTATCATAGGCGTGGATTTTTTAAAGAATGTTTTTCAAGGTCTATCATAGGCGTGGATTTTTTTAGGGAATGTTTTTCAAGGCCTATCATAGGCGTGGATTTTTTTAGGGAATGTTTTTCAAGGCCTATCATAGGCGTGGATTTTTTAAACAATGTTTTTCAAGGCCTATCATAGGCGTGGATTTTTTAAACAATGTTTTTCAAGGCCTATCATAGGCGTGGATTTTTTAAACAATGTTTTTCAAGGCCTATCATAGGCGTGGATTTTTTAAAGAATGTTTTTCAAGGCCTATCATAGGCGTGGATTTTTTAAAGAATGTTTTTCAAGGCCTATCATAGGCGTGGATTTTTTAAATAATGTTTTTCAAGGCCTATCATAGGCGTGGATTTTTTAAATAATGTTTTTCAAGGCCTATCATAGGCGTGGATTTTTTAAATAATGTTTTTCAAGGCCTATCATAGGCGTGGATTTTTTAAATAATGTTTTTCAAGGCCTATCATAGGCGTGGATTTTTTAAATAATGTTTTTCAAGGCCTATCATAGGCGTGGATTTTTTAAATAATGTTTTTCAAGGCCTATCATAGGCGTGGATTTTTTAAATAATGTTTTTCAAGGCCTATCATAGGCGTGGATTTTTTAAATAATGTTTTTCAAGGCCTATCATAGGCGTGGATTTTTTAAATAATGTTTTTCAAGGCCTATCATAGGCGTGGATTTTTTAAATAATGTTTTTCAAGGCCTATCATAGGCGTGGATTTTTTAAATAATGTTTTTCAAGGCCTATCATAGGCGTGGATTTTTTAAATAATGTTTTTCAAGGCCTATCATAGGCGTGGATTTTTTAAATAATGTTTTTCAAGGCCTATCATAGGCGTGGATTTTTTAAATAATGTTTTTCAAGGCCTATCATAGGCGTGGATTTTTTAAATAATGTTTTTCAAGGCCTATCATAGGCGTGGATTTTTTAAATAATGTTTTTCAAGGCCTATCATAGGCGTGGATTTTTTAAATAATGTTTTTCAAGGCCTATCATAGGCGTGGATTTTTTAAATAATGTTTTTCAAGGCCTATCATAGGCGTGGATTTTTTAAATAATGTTTTTCAAGGCCTATCATAGGCGTGGATTTTTTAAATAATGTTTTTCAAGGCCTATCATAGGCGTGGATTTTTTAAATAATGTTTTTCAAGGCCTATCATAGGCGTGGATTTTTTAAATAATGTTTTTCAAGGCCTATCATAGGCGTGGATTTTTTAAATAATGTTTTTCAAGGCCTATCATAGGCGTGGATTTTTTAAATAATGTTTTTCAAGGCCTATCATAGGCGTGGATTTTTTAAATAATGTTTTTCAAGGCCTATCATAGGCGTGGATTTTTTAAAGAATGTTTTTTTAAATCTGAAAATCCAAATTCTTTTTCTTTACAGCAAAATGGATGGACTCCAACGGTTTGGTGATACTCCTACCCCACGGCTATGACGGTGCCGCGTCCGAGCACAGTTCCTGTCGCATTGAACGTTTCCTTCAACTATGCGATTCCAAAGAGACTGCTCCGGATAGTGATAATGTTAATGTACAAATTGTCAATCCCACAACACCGGCTCAATATTTCCATGTATTACGCAGACAATTAGTTCGTAATTTCCGTAAACCCTTAGTTGTGGTTGCACCAAAAATTCTGCTACGTTTATCTGCGGCCACATCCACCTATAAGGACTTTGAACCGGGTACACAATTTTTAAATGTTTTGGGTGATACAACCAGCGTCCGACCTGATGCCGTGAAACGTGTCATTTTGTGTTCGGGTAAACATTATTACGCTCTTGACGAAGTTCGCCAGGCAAAGAATTTACAAGATACTGCCATCATAAGACTAGAATCACTGTGCCCCTTCCCCACCTATGAACTGCAAAAGGAATTGGAGAAATACAAAAATGCTAAAAGTGAGGATGATTTGATTTTTTTTTTATTATTATTTGGGAATTAATTTTGAATGATTTTTTTTTATTTCAGCTTTCATTTGGGCCCAGGAGGAACATCGCAATATGGGCGCATGGACATTTGTCCAACCACGTTTTGAAAATTTGCTGGGACAAAAGGTAAAGGAAATTAATTTCTAATTGTATGAAGAGATTATTTTGTTGGACTTTGAGAACTCTTCTATAGTTTGAGGATCTTAGAAGACTTCGAACGAGTTTTGTAGATAAAAAGGATTTTTGAATAGCATGCTTTGGTTAGAGACCTCAAGGAGAACGTTGAGAATTTCCTTGCGATAGAAGACATTTTTAGAAAGTGTGCAGACAATTTTCAACCTTTACCTATAAATAGATATTTTAAAATAACATAACCTCTGATAAAATGTGGTTACTTATTTAAATGTTTTTTAATATTTTATAACTTATGTTAATATTGAGTTCAGATTTCAGTTCCATGACTTGGTCCACATATTGTTTTTATAATTTTTCCATATCCTTTATCCTCTTGATTTTCGAAAATTGACAACCATAACTGCATTGCAGTTTCTCCACTTCTCATATCCCTCCATAAACTGTTTCAATTAAAAGTCAATTCACAACAAAAAATTGTTGTCTTTTGATGCAGCTACCGCATAGCATTTATACACACGCTCGCCAACACACATCTACACTTAAAACTCTTAAGTGAACAATTATTGCCAGCGTTACAATTTTTTTTAATCTTTTGTCATAATCGCATTTACAACTTAAATAACTTTCCGACTTAATTGTTTGAATTCAACTTCAAAATCTTGTAAACGCATTCTCATGTTCCAGAATCGTACATACGATACTGAAAAGTATTTCCTACAACCGCTTCCGTGCAACAACTGCATCTTGGTCTTACAGAGGAAAATAATTCATAGCAAAAGTATTTATTTTTTTATACATATCTGTTAAGCTTTACTATTGTGGTACACTGAGATTAAGGGGAAAAGGTTTAAGAAATATATCGGATTTTTTTCTAAAGAATACGCAGATATTTTTCTTATAAAAAAGACAATGGACTTCCTTATTAAAAGGTCAGGAGGTTTGTCTTATAAAAGGCTAGAACTTATTTTGAAGGAACACCAGAAGGATCCCCTTTAGAAGGTCAGAACTTCTTCTCCAAGAATGTTGGAAGGTTTTTATAGGAAGCCTTTATTGGTCTTTCTATAAGGAGCCCTTCTGTAAAATATCTTGTTCTTCTTATAGGAAGAAAAATAAAGACTTCTTACAGACTACCAGAAGCCGTTGTCATAGATTTCAAAAGTTCTTATTATATGAGGGCAGGAATCCGAAAAGTCTTCTCAAAGAAGTGCAGGAGGTATTGAAGGTCTTTCCACATATAAAGACAGGAGGGTTTCTCAGGCCAAAAGGTCCATTGCTATAAGGTCGGAAGGTATTTTTATAGAATGGCAGAAGGTCTTTTCATAGAAGGCAGTAAAGTCGTATCATAGAAGTTACTGGACAGTAGATATTTCTTACAAAGGACCATAAAAGAGAAGTTTTGATCGAAATTTTAAATTGCTTTTCTAAGGAGGCCCAAAGGACTTCTCATAGAAGGGCAGAACATCTTCTTACACAAAGTCGGAAGAGTTTCTCATCGGATTCCAGAAGAGGTTCTTGTAAAAGATTTTTTTTCAAAGAAGGTCAGAAGGTATTTTCATTGAAGGACAGTTGTTGTTGTAGCAGCCCTATTGCTTTTACACAATGGGCTGAGGTGACAGACGTTGGCCGAGAAATACTCGGGTCGTTTCGGATCGTAGACCCCTCTGTCGTGGAAACGATCGAAGGGCACTAGATATTCTTTGCGAAAGTCTAGAGAAGATCTTCTTATAGAAAATCAGTATGTCTTCTCACAGACCACCAGAAGGTATTTTTATAGTCTTCTTTTTATGGTCTTCTTTTAGAAGACTAGTAGGCATATAGACTTCTAAGAAAATACGTTATAGCTTTCTAGCCCTCTATGAAAAAAACCTCCTGGACTTTTATGAGAAGATCTTCTGACCTTCTATGAGAATATCTTGTGACCATATAGAAGAATACGTTTTGTCCTCCTGTGAGTTCCTGATGTAATATGGGAACACCTTCTGGCCTTGCTCACAGAAGAGCAGAAGATATCCTTTTAAATGTTATGGGTGCCTTGGTGTGGAAGTACTGGATCTTCATCATATGGAATGATTTTTTCATAGAAAAACAAAAGATTTTCTTATAAAAGATCAGGTGTCCGTTTTTTTTAAAAGTGCGATGGTCTTCTTGTTGAATATTCAGAAATCCTTATTATGGAAGGCTTCGAAGGGTTTCAGTCTTTGAAGATTTATTTTCCTACTTTTCCTTCGAAGTCCTTCTTATGGAAGATCTAAAGGGATTTCAGCCTTTGGATTTTTTAATTTAATTTTTCTATTTTTCTTCCGATTTTTTAGATATAATAAAATATATATTTTTCTCTCTGTGTATTTAATTATTAATTTTTTTCATTTTCTTTTCTTCTTTGTTTTCCTTTTTCTTGCATCCTCCAACAGCTTGTCTACTGTGGACGTGTTGAGGCGCCAACATCTGCAACTGGCATTGGCAAAGTGCACAAACGTGAAGTTGAGGAAATTTTACAGAGACCCTTTCAGCTGTAATGGGCAACCAGACTAACGACCACACTAACGATGCCGATGTTGACGATAACGATGAAGACGACACGAGTTGTATATACATAGATCTATATATATGAATACCAAAAAAAAAAAACAGCGAACTGACCACCAACTACCATTTTCAAGCAGAATAAAATAAAAACACAAACAAATTTACGTTAAGGCAACAAGCCAACAGGATGGCGGATGGCCATCAACAAGCATTCCATGGAGAGCAAACATGCAGCCAGCGACTTAAATACATTCACATATAGAGGCATACAAATGAACAATCCCACCCAACCAAGTCGGGTTGGTGGTTTCCCTTTAACATCTATATCATTTCCAGTGGACAACTTTTGTTTAACAAGGAAATTTAATAAATATGAAGTCAGTCAGTGGAGGCCCATACCCCACCACCGTCCAACAAGGAAGACAAACTGTATATAAATGTCTATCAATATTCATTCTATAAGAGTGGACAGATGCAGCCCTGACATTGTGCCAAATAAAATAAGGATGCTGCCTGCCGACCAGCCAACCAGTCAGTTAACCAAGCATCCATTTGGTTATCCAGTTTGCCTGATTTAATATGGGTTTTGTTATTGTTTTATAAACTGCCATAAAAAAATAATAATTTTTTAATAGCTTCTTCTTCTATGAATGATTCTATGCTTCAATCGGGTAACCATAAAATGGCAGTAAAGGAATTGAGATGTTTGCTTGTCAGTGATTCCTCTTTGTTATTTGCTGTTGCGGTCGTAACAAACACACACACCCAAACCAACATTTAAATATAATAGTATAGCTCCATAAAATCCTTTTCTTTAGATATTAATTTAATTACAATGTTGTTTAATTTTAAGAAAATTGTTCATAATTAAAAACACAATAAATTTTTAATAATAACGAACCTAATTTGTATTTGGAAAAGTTTGACCTTGTTTTTTGAACTTTTGCTCCTTTGACAGTTGGTTATTGCCGAATGAATTTGGAGTTGAAAGGGGACGACATTGAGGTTATATTGATCGAGACTTTTGGTTTTATTATACGAAATCCGTTTATTCTATTATACGAATAGAGGAAATCATTTATTTGTCTAATATACGAATAGCACTATGGAATGTCTAAATAAGACGATCTGATTTTTTATAATATGACCTATTGGCCCTCTATAAGCACATCTTCCATGATTATTTGAGAAGACTTTTTTGTCCTTCTTCTTTGAGAAGATTTAATTGTTTTTTTTCTTCTTTATTTATTTATTTATTGAGCTTCCTTTGCATGAAATTTGGCACCTTGAATTAAGTTTAGTATGTCTAATCGCGAAAAAAATCCTGATATAGCGTATATATTTTCTCCGATTTATATAAAACCATTTTCTCTTTCGATTTCAAGGAAGAAAATTTGGCCTTCTATAAAGAAGATGTTAGCCTTTATATATACGTATATATTTTTCCTTTAAAGTAAATGGGTCTCCAAAAATCTTTCGATTTGCACGAAATTTGGCATTGGGCACTGAATTGGGTCTAGAATGATGTGTGCTAAGTTTCGTAAAGTTAGCTTAAAGTCTATTTAAAAAGTATGAAATCAATGTTCCTTCGAAAAGACGACATCTGTAACGATACATATGTAGAATATCCCCAAAGTGGTGAAGGGTATCATATAGTCGGCCCAACCCGACTTTACTACTTTCCTTGCTGGTTTATAATATAACCTATTGGCCCTCTATAAACACATTTTCCATGATTATTTGAGAAGATTTTTTCGTCCTTCTTCTTTGAGAAGATTTAATTGTTTTTTTTTCTTTATTTATTGAGCTTCCTTTAGAGTACTTTCTGGTATTCTAATCGAAAAATCCTGGCCTCGTATTTAAAATGCCCTTCTCTGAAGAAATCCTCCCGGCTTTCTACGAAGAAAACTTCTCGACCTTCTATAAAGAAGATTTACTTCTATGAAGAATACCTTCTTTCCTTCTATGAAGAATACCTTCTTTCCTTCTATGCAGAATACCTTCTGGCCTTCTATGAAGAAGCCCTTCTGGCCTTCTATGAAGAAGCCCTTCTGGCCTTCTATGAAGAAGCCCTTCTGGCCTTCTATGAAGAAGCCCTTCTGGCCTTCTATGAAGAAGCCCTACTGGCCTTCTATGAAGAAGCCCTACTGGCCTTCTATGAAGAAGATCTTCTGGCCTTCTATGAGGAAGACCTTCTGGCCTTCTATTAAGAAGAAATTCTGGCCTTCTATGAAGAAGACCTTCTGGCCTTCTATGAAGAAGACATTCAGCCAATCTATGAAGAGAACCTGTTGGTCTTCCCTGAATAAGACCTTCTGGCTTTCTATAAAGAAGACTTTCTGGCCTTCCAAAAGAAGAAGACCTTCTGACTTTCTCTGAAGAAGACCTTCTGGCCTTCTATAAAGAAGACCGTCTGGCCTTCAGTGATAAAGACCTTCTGGCCTCTATGAAGATGATCTTTTGGCGTTCTATGAAGAATACCTTCTGGCTTGTGAAGAAGACCTTCTTGGCTTCTATGAACACTTTTTGGGCTTATACGAAGAAGACTTTGTGGCCTTCTATGAGGAATACATTTTGGCCTTCTTTAAAGATAACATTCTGACCTTCTATAAGGAAGACCTTTTACAGTCTATGAAGAATACCTTCTGGCCGTCTGTGAAGAAGACCTCCTGGCCTTCTGTGACTATGAAGAATACCTTCTGGCTTTCTATGAAGATGACATTTCGGCCTGCTATGAAGAAAACATTGTATGAAAAATACCTTCCTTTTGGTAGAAGGCCCTATCTATGGCAAGGCCTTCTGAAATTATTTAGTATTATTTAAGGAATAGGTCTTCTCTGGTGTTCGAAAATATATTTGACATCCTAAGTTGAGATCTTGTGGCCTTCTATAAGATAACTACCTCGCTTTCTGTGTGGAAAGGTTCGCGTCTTCGGAAAAAGGGGACTTCTATGATCATACATCTGAACTTCTTTGGGAAGACCGTCAGACATCTGACATTAGGGTCCTATATGAAAGATAAGATTAGACCTTCCGATCTTCTCTGCAGAAGAAGCTCTTCTATAAAGAAGGAGCAGGCCTTCAGCTCTTATGTTGGGAAGGAGAATACATCGGATCCTCTTTGACCCTTCGGATCCTCTTTGATCCTTCTAAAGTTTGAGTTTTCCAAGGACTATCCAAGGCGTAGATTTTTAAAGTTTGAGTTTTTCAAGGACAATCTAATGCGTGTATTTTTAAGGTTTGAGTTTTTCAAGGACTATCCATTTTAACTTCTTGTCTGCTACCTGAATACCATGTGGTGATCTTGTGGCTTTTTGGAGATAAGCCTCTAGTTCTGCTTTAAGTAAGAACTCAATTCTATTTACATTTTTTTGTTGAATACTTTTATTTGAGAATATATTGTTTGTGTGGTTATAAATTCGTTTAAAAAGCGTTGTAAATATAAGAGTATGCGGGCGATATAAGTGTGGGGGTGTGGGTTAGTCATATCATATAAAATATTTCATTGATTATAAATAATTATTTATATATGTAGGCTTATTACAAAAATGACACTAAGTTTAACATAACTTTAATACACGGACTTGATTCAAACATTTACAAAATAATTTTTTTCTCTCTTAAATTTATAATTAATTTTTAAGTTTTCACATTTTAGGTTATAATTAGATTAAATCTTAACTTATGAATTAATTTTTAATTTCGCATTTTAGATATTCCAAATGGATATTCCTCTAGTCCAAAAGATAGGTGCAAGTTCGTCAAAATGTTAGGGGTAAATTTTAGTTTCCAAAAATGATTTTCAATGTTCGCTAAGTCCATAGAGAGAGTTCCTGGGTCGTCATTGCTTAAGGAATGGGGTGTGTTCAATATGCAAACTACAATAGTTGGTCTAGGAGCTACAAACAAAAAAATAGGTCAACACTACATGAAGACGGCGGCGGCGGGAAAACGAATCACAACGCTTTTTGTTCTCTTAAGTCACTGCGGTTTCTCCTTGTTTTTCTTCTCAATAAAGAATTCGTTTTCTGGTTTCTTTTTCTATTTTTTGTGTATTGTTTTTCTTTCTTTCGTTCTTTGTTTTTTTTTACTTTAAAAATTATTGTGGCCATAGACCTGCTCCAAAACATCATAAAATTGTTTGGTTATATTGAACACACAATAGAGATGTCACATAAATAACACCAAGAATACGCAAGAGAACACCACCACAATGAACGCTTCACGACAGGAGGTGCCATCCCAGCCACATTCCAAATCGGCTTTTAGAGACTGGAGAATAAAAAATTGGGTATTAGAAACAGAATTGAAGAGGATTTATTAATAAATTCACCTCCATTAGCTGTTGTCCGCCTTTATTGTCACATCGTGTCTCTCTCAAATCATCATCGTGATCGTCACATGAGTATCGACCGTACACCTGGCAAGGCGAGTTCATAAATGTGCGGAATATTGTGTCGGTCCAGGTTTGTGAAGAACAAATGTACTGACGACGTTTACGTTGCCAAAATTCGACCCAGCTGAAATTGGAAATATCAAATTAATTATAACGTGTTAGGAACCAAACCTATTATCCATGAAAAAAATTAATAGTCCTTGAAAAAATCAATCTTTAAAAATCCACGCCTTAGATAGTCCTTGAAAAAATCAATCTTTAAAAATCCACGCCTTAGATAGTCCTTGAAAAAATCAATCTTTAAAAATCCACGCCTTAGATAGTCCTTGAAAAAATCAATCTTTAAAAATCCACGCCTTAGATAGTCCTTGAAAAAATCAATCTTTAAAAATCCACGCCTTAGATAGTCCTTGAAAAAATCAATCTTTAAAAATCCACGCCTTAGATAGTCCTTGAAAAAATCAATCTTTAAAAATCCACGCCTTAGATAGTCCTTGAAAAAATCAATCTTTAAAAATCCACGCCTTAGATAGTCCTTGAAAAAATCAATCTTTAAAAATCCACGCCTTAGATAGTCCTTGAAAAAATCAATCTTTAAAAATCCACGCCTTAGATAGTCCTTGAAAAAATCAATCTTTAAAAATCCACGCCTTAGATAGTCCTTGAAAAAATCAATCTTTAAAAATCCACGCCTTAGATAGTCCTTGAAAAAAATCAATCTTTAAAAATCCACGAATCCTAATCCTTGAAAAAGTAGTCTTTTGAAATTCGGGCAACTCACCCCAAATCACAGTCACAATTCAAATCGGTATCCGACATTTTCAGTTCCGTCAAGAATACACTGTTCGGTAGATATGGCACCGTTCCCGTGTTTGGATTTGGTATTTTCTTCAACATCCGATTATTGTAGCGAATATCCAATGAAATATTCCGAACTCTGCCCATATTCTTGAAGAAATTCTTTGGTAACTCCATCAGGGAGGTATTGAACAATTGGATATATAAATATGGCGATTGCATGCCCTGAAATAGATTTTGTTATAAATTATAATTTTTTTAATTTATAAATTTACCCTCCACTCACCTTTAAAATATTCTCATTCAGCGTGGAAAATTGTGGCCCACTAAATGTGATATTCGTCAGTTTCATTGGCAGATGGCCTTCCATTTCCCGTGACAGATCTGTGGGCATACCCATTTGTACGGTTTGCATTTCTTGATTCGATCCCGAACCCTTTTTAATGATGCGTGTAAATGGTTGTGGTGCCTCAATCCATAGGTCACGTATATTATGATGATTCCGCAACAAATATGGAATATTGAAATGTTCCAGGTGCGAGTAAGCTGTCAGCTTCAATTGACGCAGATGTGGCAGAGCATCCAGGCAACCGTATTCAAAATAATGCAAACGGAAATTGGAAATGTCTAACATTTCAAGATCTTCATTGACACCATCGAAACTGTTGTTGTTCAGCGAGGTGATGGGATTCCCGGAGAGCATCAACTTTCTACAAAGATGAGAAGAAGAGAATGAGAAATATATGCGATTATCTATGTATAGAGCAGTTACCTTAAATGGGGCAGTGACTGTGTCATCAATGGAACATTGGTCAAATCATTATTGGATAAATCCAACATTCTCAAATTGGACATATTATGGGCCAACTCCTGTGGTATTGAAGGCAATTCATTATAACCCAATCTTATTTCCCGCAAATAACGTAAACGTATCTCGGGCACGGTGCTCAACGAAACATTTTCCAAACCCAATTTTATGAGACTTGTCTCCAAACCCATAAATGATTTATCCATTACTTTGAGATCCCGATTGTGGGACAAATCCAAAACTGCCAATTTGGGCATTGTGGCAAACACCGCATCATCAATACGCAGTAAATAATTATACGAAATATCCAAATAGCGCAGGGACTGTAAGATAAAATTTTGAGATATTAGAAATTCCAAAAATCATAAATTTTGAAAATGAAAATAGGAATAAAGAAAAATAGCAGTAGTGTACCCGATATTTATTCGGCTAACATTGTGGGTTAAGTAGGATTTGAAAGTTAATTTTTGGTTTTTATTTAAGTTTTTGATTTAGATTTTGATGATGGTGGTGGGGTGGTTTTAGTTGGTTTTGGTGGTATTTTCGGTTTTTTGAATATTTTATTTTTCAACATTATTAAGGAATATGAAAAAGAGAGATAGTAGAGTAGTAGTAGTAATAGAAGTACAAGTAGTAGTAGTAGAAGAGGAGATAGATATCATTTATTGTAGAAACAGTCTCCAACTCACTCTGAATTTGTTCGACAGATCCATGCTGTGTATTGTCGATATATAATTATTCGATAAATGTAATTCACATAATGTTAGGGCTGCCAAACTTGACAACGACGATGAGGGTATTTTCAGCAACATATTGTGGGAGACGTCCAACCTGGAAAATAAAAAAAAAACAAACAAATAAAAATAAAACCAGTAAGGAAAGTTCTAAAGTCGGACGGCGCCGACTATATGATACACTTCACCACTTTGGGTATATTGTACATATGTATCCTAACAATTGCATGTCTATGTTCCCTCTTTCTCCAACCTATCCTAACTTTCATTACATTCGAGCAGATTTAGAGCCATCTGCGTAACATGGGGAAAATTTATGGAAAACGATTTCTAGCAAATCTGATACACTCTATTCGGTACGCCGCGTTGTTAAAAATATTATCTATATGTGGGAGCTATATCTAAATCTGAACCGAGTCCCACGAAATTTAACACACATCGTTTTAGACTTAATTCAATACTCTGTGCAAAATTTCGTGCTAGGGACGTTGGTGCATTATTTGCATAAAATCGAACGAAAATATATATGGGAGCTATATCGAAATCTCGACCGATTTTCTCGAAACTCTCCACTCATCATTCTAGACTCAATTTAGTACGCTAAGCCAAATTTTGTGCAGATCTAAGCATATAAAGGGACTTTGGTACACTATTTACATATAGAGACTATGGTACACCATTTACCTTAAGGGAACACCCCCCCCCCCATTCCCGATTTTAATTTTTCAAGATTTTCAATGGGCTGGTAAATCAATACCAATGCTTGTTAAGGTTTGTAACTTTGCACATATATAATTGAAGATTTAAAAGAGAAGAAAAATAATTTACAAAACATTTTTGTTATTGTTTTGGCGGGCATGATAACTCCTCACTCGAAAAATCGGAATCCGAAAATTCCAACGGTGTTAGAAAGAGTACATGTCTGGCTCTCGTATGAACTAGGATTATTGACTTCGCTCTAAAATTAACAAAAGGGTGAAACTTTGAAAAAATATTTTTGGAAAATCGCCGATTTTTTACCAAAAACCAAGTTAAACCAGTAAGGAAAGTAGTAAAGTCGGACGGGGCCGACTATATGATATCCTTCACCACTATGGGTATATTAAACAGGACTATTAACATGAAATTGGATGAAATAATATATGTGATATTTATCTAAATGTGAATCTACCTAGATATATCCATAAAGTATGTAAATCGACTTCAAACAAATATAAATAGGTCATACGTTGGGCTATATCCGTACTTCTAGAAAACGCAACTACGTAGTTCTGTGCTCAATTTTGTACGTTGTGCAAAATTTGATGTCAATCTGACTAACATGAGGAGTTTGATGCCCAATTTACTTGAAGTATATAATATATATGGAAGCTCTATCCAAATATTAAGAGATTTCAAGCAAACTTGTCACAGGTTAGGTTATACTAATTTCAGAACGTTTTGTTCCTATTGGTTCCTTGGTGCGTCAATTACTTAAAATATGTGAGCTATATATGTGGGAGCTATATAGAAATCTGGACCGATTTTCTCGAAACTTGGCAGACATCACTCTAGGCTTAATTCAGTACGTTATGCCTAATTTCGTGCAAGTCGAAGGATATATAGGGACTTTGGTGCACCATTTACATGAAATCGGACGAAACTATATATGGGAGCTATATCTAAATCTGGACCTATTTTCTCGAAACTTGGCAGACATCACTCTTGGCCTAAATGATTAGGCTGTACCAAATTTCGTGCAAATCGAAAGATATATAGGGACCGTTTATATTAAATAGGTTAAATATATATATATGGGAGCTATATCTAAATATGAACCGATTTTTTCCAATTTCAATAGGGTTCGTCCTTGGGCCGAATAAGTGACCTATGCCAAATTTCATCCAATTCGGATCATAAATGCGACCTGTACTTTGTTTACAATTTAACATGGATAGACAGACGGACGGACGGACGAACGGACGGACATGCATAAATCGACTCAGAAAGTGATTCTATGCATATTCTCAAAAGGAGAATATGATACGAACGGACGGAATGCATAAATCGACTCAGAAAGTGATTCTATGCATATTCTCAAAAGGAACCATGTGTCTACCTCGTTTCCTTTTGCCTGTTACAAACATATGCACAAAGACATAATACCCTGTACCACAGTGTGGTGAAGGGTATAATAAGGAAGATCTTTACCGATTGGCTTTATACTACTTCATACGATAGCTATACACTCACAGAGAAACGTGTAAAAATTTGAAATCGATTGGGTTATTAGTTGTTGAGTTATCGTGCCCGCCATTCACAAAAAAATTTTTTGTACGGACATTAATTAGTGTAGATTCGAATTATATCAACAAAATTTTTGACCCCGAGAATGGGGGGGTCCCCTTAAATCGAACGAAAATATATATGGGAGCTATATGCAAATTTGACCCGATTTTCAGGAAACTTGACACACATCAATCTAGACCTAATTCATTACGCTGTGCAAAATTTATAGGGACGTACAAATCGACGAAAATATAGATATATATGGGAAACTTAATACACATCATTCTAAAGCTATATACGCTGTGCCAAATTTCGTGCAAATCGAATGATATTCCGTTTACATTAAATCGGACGAAAATATATATGGGAGCTAATTTCTGAAATAGAGTTCGTCCTTGGGCCAAATAAGTGCCTTGCGCCAAATTTCATCCAAATCGGATCATAAATGCGACGTGTTCTTTGTTCACAAAAATACATGGACGGACGGAACCATGGGTCTATCTCGATTCCTTTTACCTGTTACAAACATGTGCACAAAGACATAATACCCTGTACCATAGTGTGGTGTAGGGTATAAAAATATTCAGGAATATTTTTTAAGGACTAAAGCGTGGATTTTTTAAATAATATATTTACAAGGACTATTTAAGGCGTGGATTTTTAAAGATTATTTTTTTATAGGGATTTTTATTAAAAAATAACTCTTTTTAAAGTCTTTCTATGGACTAAGGATTTTTAAAAAATACATTTTTTCAAGGTCTATCTATGGACTAAGATTTGTAAAAAAAAAAAAATATTTTTTTCAAGGGTATCTAAGGACTAAGGTTTTGTAAAAAAAAATATTTTTTCAAGGGCTATCTAAGGACTAAGGTTTTGTAAAAAAATAATTTCAAGGGCTATCTAAGGTCAAAGGGGTCTTAGAGGAAAGCTTCTTAATGAGAATAGGGATAATTAAAATATATTTTTTCCGAGGAATATAAGGTGTGGATTTTTAAAGAATAACTATTTCAAGGACGAAGAATTTATTTTTTTTTTGAAGGGCTAGCTAAGCGTGGATTTTCAAAGAATAATTTTTTAAAAGCTTTTAAGGACTAAGGATTTAATTTTTTCAATGGCTCTCTAAGGACTAAGGATTTAAATTATTATTTAGGGACTATTTAAGTCGTTGATTTTCAAAGAATAATTTTTTCAAGGACTATCTAAGGTTTGCATTTTTAATTTTTATTTTTTCAAGGACTATCTAAGGCGTGGATTTTGAAAGGATTAAATTGTCGAGGACTATCTTTGGCGTAAAGTTTCAAAGATTATAATTTCAAGGACTATCTATGTCGTTCAAGAACTATATTTGGCGTGGATTTTCAAAGATTATATTTTTACAAGGACTGTCTAGGGTATAGGCGTGGATTTTTAAATAAAATGTTTACAATGGAAATCTAGATTATAGGCGTGGATTTTTAAATAAAATGTTTGCAATGGAAATCTAGATTATAGGCGTGGATTTGTAAATAAAATGTTTGCAATGGAAATCTAGATTATAGGCGTGGATTTTTAAATAAAATGTTTGCAATGGAAATCTAGATTATGGAAATCTAGATTATAGGCGTGGATTTGTAAATAAAATGTTTGCAATGGAAATCTAGATTATAGGCGTGGATTTTTAAATAAAATGTTTGCAATGGAAATCTAGATTATAGGCGTGGATTTTTTAATACAATTTTTATATGGACTATCTATGGTATAGGCGTGGATTTTTTAATACAATTTTTATATGGACTATCTATGGTATAGGCGTGGATTTTTATATAATATCTTTACAAGGACTATCTAAATAATATTTTTACAAGGACTATCTACTAACTAAGTTGTATCCTACACATATTGTCATGGCATTTTTAAGGAAGACTAAATAAATAGGTGCACCTATTTATATAGTCCCAAATTTCTTTTAGCAAATTGGCTCCGCCCGAGAACTCAATTGCAGAAAAATCTATTGCTATAATATGGTGCTCTGGAGTCTTTCCCAGAATAAAATAGGCCTGTTATCGGATCCGAATACTTACTTCTCCATACCACCATTATAGAATAAATTATCCGGCAAGCCACGTAAATGATTATGAGAAAAATCTACAACTCGTAATGCTCGTATGGGTTTAAAAACTTCTTGAGGTATATCAGTCAAATGATTGTAATGGAAATAGATTAACTGAAATTGAATAAATGTTCAGAGATTATTTGTAATGTCCATGATATGAAAATGGATGATAAATGGTCATACCTGTAATTCTTTGGTATTTTTAAAGGCATCAAAATCAATTTCACGTATATAATTATGTGATATATCCAGCCATTGCAGGTGTGGCATATTTCCAAAGACATCACGTGTGACATTCTGAAATCGGAGGGAATGATAAAAACAAAAACTATTATCTATCATATTTTATGGCTACAACTCACCATCAAGGCATTATAACCCAAATGTAAATGTGTTAATGAACTTTCGGCGGGTCGAAAATATCCCGGATATATTATCGAGATATTATTGTGTGATAAATCTAAGATTTTGATATTCGAATGATACATTGAGCCTAAAAATATAATGAAATGTTAGAAAATAAATAGAGTTTTTACAATTTTTTTCACTTACCATGATCACCTCTACCGACCCAAGATGAATTGTGCATTAACATTTTAATTTGATTATGACTAACATTCACATTTAAATTTGATAACGTTCCAACCTATTAAACAACGAGATTACAATGAATAAAATGTACCCAATATATTCCGACTTCTGTACTCACCTGATCGAAATAGTCAAAATTGAAATTTGGCAACATATTGAAAGCCATATCGAGAATCTCCAATTTTGGTAAATTCTGTAAAGATATAAAAGGATGTGGATTTAGTAAAGAAAAATATTTAAAGAATATTTTTTTTAAAGAATTTTTTTATTAAAGAATATTTTTTCAACGGTCCATCTAAGGCCTGGATTTATTAAAGAATACTTTTTCAAGGGTCCATCTAAGGCGTGGATTTATTAAAGAATATTTTTTCAAGGGTCCATCTAAGGCGTGGATTTATTAAAGAATATTTTTTCAAGGGTCCATCTAAGGCGTGGATTTATTAAAGAATATTTTTTCCAGGGTCCATCTAAGGCGTGGATTTATTAAAGAATATTTTTCAAGGGTCCATCTAAGGCGTGGATTTATAAAAGAATATTTTTTCAAGGGTCCATCTAAGGCGTGGATTTATAAAAGAATATTTTTTCAAGGGTCCATCTAAGGCGTGGATTTATAAAAGAATATTTTTTCAAGGGTCCATCTAAGGCGTGGATTTATTAAACAATATTTTTTCAAGGGTCCATCTAAGGCGTGGATTTATTAAACAATATTTTTTCAAGGGTCCATCTAAGGCGTGGATTTAATAAACAATATTTTTTCAAGGGTCCATCTAAGGCGTGGATTTATTAAACAATATTTTTTCAAGGGTCCATCTAAGGCGTGGATTTATTAAAGACGATTTTTTCAAGGGCCCACAGGCGTGGTTTGTAATAAAGAATAATTTTTCCAAGCATCTACAGGCGTGGTTTGTAATACAGAATAATTTTTCCTAGCATCCACAGGCGTAAATTTATTAAACTATATATTAACTATATATTAAACAATATTTTTTCAAGGGTCCATTTAAGGCGTGGATTTATTAAACAATATTTTTTCAAGGGTCCATCTAAGACGTGGATTTATTAAACAATATTTTTTCAAGGGTCCATCTAAGGCGTGGATTTATTAAACAATATTTTTTCAAGGGTCCATCTAAGGCGTGGATTTAATAAACAATATTTTTTCAAGGGTCCATCTAAGGCGTGGATTTATTAAACAATATTTTTTCAAGGGTCCATCTAAGGCGTGGATTTATTAAAGACGATTTTTTCAAGGGCCCACAGGCGTGGTTTGTAATAAAGAATAATTTTTCCAAGCATCTACAGGCGTGGTTTGTAATACAGAATAATTTTTCCAAGCATCCACAGGCGTAAATTTATTAAACTATATATTAACTATATATTAAACAATATTTTTTCAAGGGTCCATTTAAGGCGTGGATTTATTAAACAATATTTTTTCAAGGGTCCATCTAAGGCGTGGATTTATTAAACAATATTTTTTCAAGGGTCCATCTAAGGCGTGGATTTATTAAAGACGATTTTTTCAAGGGCCCACAGGCGTGGTTTGTAATAAAGAATAATTTTTCCAAGCATCTACAGGCGTGGTTTGTAATACAGAATAATTTTTCCAAGCATCAACAGGCGTGGTTTGTAATAAACAATAAATTTTCCAAGCATCCACAGGCGTAAATTTATTAAACTATATATTTTTTCCAAGGACCCACAGGCGTAAATTTATTAAAGTATATTTTTTCCAAGAACCCACAGGCGTAAATTTATTAAAGTATATTTTTTCCAAGAACCCACAGGCGTAAATTTATTAAAAATTTATTTTTCCAAGGAACCACAGGCGTAAATTTATTAAAAATTTATTTTTCCAAGGAACCACAGGCGTGGTTTGTAATAAAGAATAATTTTTCCAAGCATCCACAGGCGTGGTTTGTAATAAAGAATAATTTTTACAAGGACCCACAGGCGTAAATTTATTTAAAAATACCTACATATATGTACTCTTCTTCTTCTTTATTTTCTCAAACTATTTTATTAGAATTTTAATTTAATTGTATTTTTTATATAATTAAACGAATCTTAAATTTAACGGCCTTTCATCCTTGACTTCTTTCAAAGCCATGCCAACACAACTTAACGCCGTATAAATTAAAAGCTAAAGCATTTAAAGAGAACAAAATTCCCACTAAGAGAAACATTTACCTCACAAGTTCGCTCTTTGTTTTGATAGCAGCTGTTATGTTTGACAGATTCTTGTATTGTATTCGGTATATTTTTGTTGTGGTTGTTGTTGTTGTTTTTCAAGAAGAAGAAGAAAAAAGATACTTTTGCGTACAACAACACCACATCAAAGGATTTGTATTTATAAATATACACAAACTACGAATTCATAGAAGAAAAAATAAAAATTTGGAAAAAATACTGCTTCCAGGGCAGTATGAATAACAAAAAATATAACTCCACAATGGCCAATAATCGTTCCATAAATAGTGGTGGTGGTATGTGCCGTTTTTGTGGGTGTGAAAATAAAGAAAATGTGGACATTTTCTCGGCTAAGAAAACACCACCACCATCGTCATCCTCAACCTCGTCGTCATCAAAATCGGATAGACCAGGAATAGATGATTTACTAAGTAAAATATCAACAGTTTATCCATTTGTGGTAAGTTTTGAAGAAGGGGAGGAGGTAGGTTATTTTTAATTTGGCGCTTAATTTAAATTAATTCTGTGATTTATTTATGTTTCGTCTTTTTTGCTCTCCCTTTTCAATAGATATACGAAAATGATCCACTGCCGCAACACATATGCCCCAAATGCATTGACAATGTATATGCATTGTATCGAGACATACAGGAAGTCTTGAGACATCAAAAGAAACTATTGAATATGTTGAGATGTGAGGAACCGCACCATGAATATTTTCGTATATTAAATGAAATTGAGGTAATATTGAAATTAAACACTAAATACCTATATACGTTTGTCTGTATAAGAAATAGTTGCCTATAATGTCCAATTAGACCGTAATATCGTATCGAAAGAATGGAAAATATACCTTTCGAAATATTGTTATGATTTTAATGCATATTAAGAAGTTTAGAAAATAAATAAATACCAGTAAGGAAGGTAGTAAAGTCAGACTGTGTATCCTAACAGACGCCGCCTTTTCCAAGGAACATTGACATGAAATTGAACGAACCTAAATATGTGATCTTTATCTATAAGTAAACCGACTAACATCAATCCCAACACATGCTATTTTGCAACATATTCTAAATTTTGTAAATTTTGCTTGACTGTTAAAAATGTAATATCAATCAGACATCCATTGATTACTTGGTATACAATTAACATTAATTGGTCGAAATTATATATGGAAGCTATGCTATATCCATATCTGAACAGATTTCAAAGAAACTTGCCAGAGATTAAATTATATTAATTTCAGTACGCTGTGTCAATCGGCCTAGCTATGTATCATAAGTGCATACATAAAATCGGGTGAAAATATACATGGGATATATATCTATATCTGAACCGATTTTCACGAAACTTAGCACCCATCATTCTAGACTCAATTCAGTACGCTATGCCAAAATTCGTGTAAATCGAAAGATTTAGGGACTTTGTTGCATCATTTACTAAATCTGAACCGATTTTGTCGAAACTGGACACACGTCTTTCTAGACTCCTTTCAGTACCCTATGCAAAATTTCATGCAAATCGAAAGATATTTAGGGACTTTTGTGATCCATTTACATAAAATAGGACGAAAATATATATGGGAGCTATATTTAAATCTGACCCGATTTTCTCGAAACTTGACACACGTCATTCTGGACCTAATTCAGTACACAATGAATAACTTCGTACAAATCGAAAGATATATAGGAGCTTTTGTGCACCATTTACATAAAATAGGACGAACTATATCTAAATATATGGGAGCTATATATAGATTTTCTCCAAACTTGACACACGTCATTCTGGACCTAATTCAGTAACCTATGCCAATTTTCGTGCAAATCGAAGGATATATAGGAACTTTGGTGCACCATTTACATAAAATCGGATGGAACTATATACGGGAGCTATATCTAAATATGAACCGTTTTTCTCGAAGCTTGACACACATCATTCTGGACCTAATTCAGTACGCTATGTGAAATTTCGTCCAATCGAAAGATATATAGGTACTTTGGTGCACCATTTACATAAAATCGGACGAAACTATATACGGGAGCTATATCTAAATCTAGACCGATTTTCAAGGAACTTAGCACACATCATTCTGGACCTAATTCAGTACACTATGCAACATTTCGTGCAAATCGAATGATATAGGGATTTTGGTGCCCCATTTACCTTAAATAGGACGATAATATATGGGAGCTATGTCTAAATCTGAACCGTTTTTCTCAAAAATTGACACGAATCATTCTAGACTCAATTCACTGCCCTATGCAAAATTTCGTGCAAATAGAAAGATATCATTTCAATGATAACCCATTTCTTTTACTTTTCTTCCAGAACTCATCGCGGTCAACAAAAGTGTATATTAAGGCATCCTATAATGTTGACATCAATCAAAATACTCCCATAAAGGTATTAACATTTCCCTCGAGTGAAGATCTCCTAATTGCCGAGGAGAATATAAAAACGGAAAAATCAGAAAAATCCTCTAACGATAAGGTAGTACAAAATATCCAATCAAAATTGGAACAAAATGGATGCACGATCAAACGTATTAAAGTGGCACAAAGTGAAAATAGATCCGCCCATTGTTCAATTGAATCAATGGATGACGATCCCGAACTTATATCTTGTCCATATTGTGATTTGACATTTTCCGATCACAAACAACTTGCCGAACATCAAGTGGAGCATTTAAATATATCAAGTTGCAAACTATTTGAAAAACGTCTTCTACCAAAAAATGCAAGACGTGGACGTCTTATTACGGTAAATAATGAAAAGCACATTCGTTGCCTGAATTGTTGGCAAGTTTTCAGGGATAATAAAAGTATTTTACAACATTGGTCGAACAGTGATTGTTATTACTATTGTTTTATATGTGGCAAAGAGTTTCCACATTCACCGAAAGTACTCAGGGAACATTTGCCCTCGGTACATGGTGTTAGTTTTCGTTCCGTTATGAAACAATTCTATATAAATCGTTCTGCGCCCTCACAACAAAAAACTGCATCATTTGCCCAGGCTCCATCATCACAATGGAAATTAACGCAATATACAAATAATAATAATAGCAACAGTTCTATGTCCGGGCGTACAAATCCACCTCCACGTAAAAAGAAGAGATACTACTACAAAGATCGTAAGGTAATATAAAAAATTAAAATATCATTTTATTGGAAAAAGTTATACTAAAAAATGTATTTATTCCTCAAACAGAGTTCAACAAAAAATCCCGATGGCAGTTTCTCATGCAATATATGCCACAAAGTATTTTCAAATTATCGATCCAGTAATTCTCACATGCGTATTCACAACATACCGGAAATGCTGAGCAGACGTGAAGCAAATAAAAAATCAATCTTGCCTGATTTTCCGCAATCATCGAATAGTATGAAAAAGCATACACCGCCAGCACAACCACCACCAACGGTACCAATATCATTTAGAATTGCTCAAGACAAGACATTGTATCCGTCAAAGTCAAAACCATCATATAATAGACCAGCATCAACCAGTATTCAAACTAGACACCACATACCAAGACATACCGAGTCGTCGATGAGCAACAAAAGTTCTACTTCCACATGGCGAAATATGAGTCAACACACGAAAACGTCCTCCTATGAAAATGACGATGACTCTGAATTGTTATTCCCAACCCTCAAAGAAGATTTGGAATCTTTACAAGTTAGTGTTAAATCGGAACCGATTGACGACGATATTAACGCATCTGCCGAATTCCGTAATCAATGGACATGTTTTATTTGTCATGAGACATTTAGCACATCGAAAGAATATAATATGCATGCTATGTTCGTTCATAATATAAGTGATTAAATTTGAATTAAATTTTAGTTTTTTTATTTTCCAAAAGAGATTTAAATCGTAGAATACATAAGAACAATATATACGTAAATACATTTTATTTATTTAAGTCAATCTCGAAAAAAATGTGTATTTTAAAAACAAAATACAGTGAGTGTAATAAGTATTTTGCCTCAATACGAATTTGAAAAAAATTCCAATATATACGTCAAAAGCCAGCATACTAAAGATGTTAGTTGAATTATGTGTGATGGAATATGTTTGTGGACATGTTTAGATCTTATTTCTGCAAGATTCACTGCGAAAGTCCTATTGGTCTCGAAGATATCGGCCATAATCTATACCTACCCAAAAATGTGTATCACAAAAAAGTATTTTGCTTTTTATTATTATTCTAGAAAAAATCATTACATAAAACACGCTTTGTCTTTTTATAGTTACCATTGCGAGTAACCATATACTTTAAGCGATTTGGCGACGATTCCAATAAACCACGGCATT
The DNA here is from genome assembly GCF_032173495.1 of Musca vetustissima. Lineage (NCBI taxonomy): Eukaryota > Metazoa > Arthropoda > Insecta > Diptera > Muscidae > Musca > Musca vetustissima. Next base: position 390,471 of record NW_026882507.1, read on the forward strand.
TTTTCGCAAATATTTTCTCACATTTACGTCCAATACATTCTCCAGCAATATTTCATTTAATATTTGTTAATTTCTCGTCCTAATCTCAAAATGAGAGTATTAAATATAGTTGTCGCGGCTTCAAAACATCCCAAATATGTTTAGAATAATAAAAAGGAGGTTTAGAAAATATAACGCGATGACAGGACCTTAAAAACTTTTAAAACCAAAATCCGACAAACAAATTATTTAAAAAAAATAACGCGAAACCCCATTTTTCAGACTTCGAAAACTGTATGGTCCATTAATACTGATCTATGAACCAATATAAGTGATAAAAATAGCAAAAGGGAGGTCAGATTGAAAGATATTAACGGTTTTGTGGCAATAGAAATACATCTTATTTCGAAAACATATAGATCGACCAGGTTATTCCCTGCTGCATTTTATTCGCAACTGATGATGTTAATCGGATATGAAATATTGAATGCGCATTCGTCACCAACTACAACAGTTTTTCAAAAGGCAATAAGATTTGACCAAGAATGGTGTTTTCTCCCACTTCATGTACTGTTTTGTAATTTCTGACGTTTTAGATCTGTTCATATCTTTAAATCTGACATCATTATTACTATTTTCATCTCATATATAGGTTTCTAGGTCAATATTAATTGACATTAAAGTTTTCGAAGTCAGAAAAATGAGGTTTCGCGATATTTTTTAAAGTAATTTGTTTGTCGGATTTTGGTTTTAATAGTTTTTAAGGTCCTGTCCTCGCGTTATATTTTCTAAAACCTCCTTTTTATTATTCTAAACATATTTGGGATGTTTTGAAGCCGCGATTAGAACGAGAAATTAACAAATATTAAATGAAATATTGCTGGAGAATGTATTGAACGTAAATGTGACAAAATATTCGCGAAAAAATGCCGTGGTTTATTGAAATCGTCGCTAAATTGCTTATAGTATGTGGTTATCCGCAATGGTAACTATAAAAAGACAACGCGTGTGCTATGTAATGATTTTTTCTAAAATAATAATAAAAAGCAAAATACTTTTTTGTGATACACATTTTTGGGTAGGTATAGATTATGGCCGATATCTTCGAGACCAATAGGACTTTCGCAGTGATTCTTGCAGAGATAAGATCTAAATATGTCCACAAACATATCCCATCATACAGAATTCATTTTACATCTTTATTATGCTGGTATTAGTCGTATACATTGGAATTTTGTCAAATTTGTATTGAGGCAAAATACTTATTACACTCACTGTATATATTTGTGCAATTATATTTAAAATGGGAAGAAATTATTTTTGTAATGAAAACACGATGACAAAATTAAAATCTGCCTAGAATAGTAAAATGGGCGCAGACTATTTGTTAACGTTTATTAGTATCTGTCGTCCATATTGATTATGTGGGATGAAGTGACAGGGCGCCGATTTTTAAATTATTAACATCGATCCCCGTTTTGGTATAGACCCACTATTCGGTATTATGAGAATTTATAACATATTTTTCTCGCACCTTTTTCTGTATATTCAAGGTCCATAACATACGTTTTTTTCCTGGAATTTTAGATATTTTGAATGTCAACCTCATGGTGAAGGGTATAAAAAGTTCGGCACGTCTGAACTTGACATATTTTTATTTATTTTTTTTAATTACATTTTTGGACCATCTGACCAAGACCTACATAGATTTTTTAATAATATTTTCAAAAGACTATCTGTGTTAAAGGCGTAGATTGTTTAAAGAATAGTTCTAAGGGAAAGTATTTTTTTCTTTGAAAGTATTTTGAAAGAACTATCTGACCTAGAAGAGTGGATTTTTAAAGAATATTTTCAATTATTTAGACATATTTTCAAAGGACTTTATCGTGGATTTTTAAAGAATGGGAAATGGGAAATTTAGCATAGCCTACTGAATTACGTTCAGAATGATGTGTGTTAAGTTTCGTGAAAACCGGTTCAGATTTAGATATAGCTTCCGTATAGAGTTTCGTCCGATTTAAGGTAAAAGGGATATCAAAGTCCCTATATGCCTTTCGATTTGTACGAAATTGGGCATAGTGTACTAAATTAGGTCCATAATGATGCGTGCTAAGTTTTGAAAAAATGGATTCCCAAAGTGGTGAAGGGTATCATATAGTAAAGTCGGACTGGGCTTTCCTTACTGGTTTCAAGAGACTATCTTGGCTATAGGCGTGGATTTTTTAAAGAATATTTTCAATGGGCTATTTTGGCTATAGGCGTGGATTTTTTAAACAATATTTTCAATGGACTATCTTGGCTATATGCGTGGATTTTTTAAACAATATTTTAAATGGACTATATTGGCTATAGGCGCGTATTTTTTAAACAATATTTTCAATGGACTATCTTGGCTATAGGCGCGTATTTTTTAAACAATATTTTCAATGGACTATCTTGGGTATAGGCGCGTATTTTTTAAACAATATTTTCAATGGACTATCTTGGCTATAGACGCGTATTTTTTAACACTAGATTGCCGAAAGCCGTCATTTTGACCGTTTTTCAATTTCAAGTACAAAAACAATTGTGTAAATTATGTCACAGCTTTTTAAAATTTGGTGACTTTTTATGTCACATAGAACTACGTTTATTAATCATAGTAACTGCTTCCTCCCCTCTTTCATTCCCCGTATTCACATGTGCTATACCTACAGTGCCTAAAATCTGTCATTTTGACCTCTTATGAAATATTAAATAATCAAATATGGCCAGATCAGTACAACAACATCGAAAACCGTTTCCTACTCTAGAAACACAAACGAACACCCAAATCGGGAAAAATAAATTTTATATTTCTAGTCGAGTTCACTATTAGAGTAAACATTTACTCTTTTTCGAACATTTTGACCACGTTCTTTTATGATTGTTTTTATGATTGTAAATAATGTAAAAAATATTAAAAAATAAGTTAAAAAAAATTCCTTTACACAATAAAAATTCTTTCAGAATGAGGTCATTTTGACCGATTTTAGGCGATTTAGGTATATACAAGATTCCAGTCTTTCTAGTGTTAAACAATATTTTCAATGGACTATCTTGGGACTTTAAGGGATTGTCTGACCTATAAGCGTGGAGTTTTAAAGAATAATTTCAAGGGACTATCGAACCATGAAGCATAGTTTTTTTTAATAATATTTTAAGGGACTATCTTACACTTAAACCTGATATATTATTGTGATTTTTATAATGAATAATTTCAAGGGACTATCTGACTTATAAGCGTTGGTTTGTAGAAGAATACTTTCAAGGGGTTATCTGAGCTACAAGCGAGGATTTTTTAATAATATTTTCAACAGACTACATTTTTTAAAGATTACTTTAAAGAGATTGTCTGACCTATAAGGCTGGATATTTAAGGGACCCCCCCCCATTCTCGGGGTCAAAATTTTTTGGTTTAATTCGATTCTACACTAATTCAAGAATGTCTCTACAAAATTTCAAGTGAAAATCTCAAGAATTCTTGAAGATATAGCCGATTTATTGTGTCAGCGGGCACGATAACTCAAAAACTAATAACCTAATCGATTCCAAATTTTTACACGTTTCTCTGTGAGTGTATAGCTTTCGTATGAACTAGGATAAATCTTCAAATATATATGTGCAAAGTTACAAACCTTAACAAGCATTGGTATTGATTTACCAGCCCATTGAGAATCTTGAAAAATTAAAATCGAGAATGGGTGGGGTTCCCTTAAGAGAATATTTTAAAGGGATTTTCTGACTGATACTATGAATTTTTTAAGAGACTGACTTTGGGTTGGATTTTTACTAAATAATTTCGCGTGTATTTATAAAATAATATTTTCAGGGAACCATATCGTGTTTTTTTTAATATTTTGAAGATACTAAGTATATTCTCAATATTGTTTTGTTTTATTTCCCCCACTTACTTGAAACGATTCTTCAGCAAGGTTATTAAGTTTATTTCCACGCAAACTTAAATGTTCCAGTTCGTCTAGATTCATAAAGGCGCGACGCTCAACCCGCTCGATTTTGTTATCGTCCAAATGTAGTTTTCTTAGAGCCTAATATGGAAATAAATACATCATGATAACATATTTGAACAATTTTGGGGTTTGGGAAATTCATACCTCTAAGTCGAAGAATGTATGCTGGGATATTTGAGTCATGTGATTGAAACGAAATGAAATCTCTTCAAGTTTAGAATGAATATCACCCTGGAAATACAAACAGAAATACATTTTGTATTATTATTAATTTGATTAATTTAATTCCATTACCTGAAATGTTCCCTTCATAACCTGTTCGATGCGATTGTCGTGCAATTCCAATAGACGTAGATTTTTCAGAAAATGGAAACTCGTATCACTCATACTTTGTATTTTATTATTGCTCATATCCAATTCTTGCAGCGACGTCAAATGGCGTAAAGGTTCAGCCGGCAGTGCGGTACCCGAAAAGCCATGGGCAATTTTTAACGAAATCAGGGAATGGCCAATCTAAAATCAAATGAAATTAAAGTATTCAGCCAATAAGATCTTAAATCTATTTTGTTTAATACTAACCTCATCAAATGCATCATTCTCAATACTCTGGATACTATTCTCACTGAAATCCAAACGTTTCAGTCCCCGTACATGCTTGAATGCATGCGCCTGTATATTACTCAAGCTAGCCCGTACTATTTGTAAATCTTCTAATTCCACACCGAAATCTTTAAAATCATCCGGTCCTATTGATGTGGCACTCATCCGTGACATTGACAGTGAGCGCATATTCCTCATTCTGGTCATACTTTTTACAAATGAATAAAAAACATTTTTGATAGTGCATGGGGGAAATATTGAACTTACTTGCGTAATGTTTGTAGATTGGTTGGATCATTCTGATCGCCGCTTAAATCCAATTTTAGTAACGTATATTGCATGGCATTAAAGGTTTCCATTGGTTGTTCTATTTTGATTTTATTATCACGCATACTTATGACTCTGAAAGGAAATGGAAAAAAATATTTTTTTAAATATGGGAAAATACAAATTTTGAAATGTATTTTGTGGGCAATTTTTTCAGTTTTTTAAAGAATATGTTCAAGAGACTAGTTGACCTATGGGCGTGAATTTTTTTAAAGAATATTTTCAAGAGACTACTTGACTTATTTTTTAAAGAAAAATTCCAAGGTGGTTCCCCAGTTATCAGAGTGGATTTTTAAAGAAAAATTCCAAGCGGATTCCACAGTTATAAGCGTGGATTATTGTAAAGAAAATTTCCAAGGGGATTCCACAGTTATAAGCGTGGATTTTTGTAAAGAAAAATTCCAAGGGGATCCCACTGTTATAAGGGACTACCGGTAAATTGAAAACATTTCCAACCGAATGGGTTTTATTTTATCGATTTCTGATATTTTAGGTATTTGTAGGATTTTTTAATATTTTAGAGGTATAAACATTGGCTATATCAATGTTCCCAATATGTTTTGTTTCAAAGCCCATACACACATCCATCCCTCAGTCTACCATTAACAGTATGTATTTGGACTAATCCAACCCAGTTTCATTAGCCACCCAGGCATTAAATTAGTCTCAATAACCGGCAAAATTAAATTTAACAATTGTTCGCAAAAAGGCTAATAATGTACAATTCTAGGTCCACGACAAGAAGCCATACATAAGTTGGCTAGAAAAAAAGAGGGAAAATAGAAAACGTGATTGAATGGTGATGGCAAGTGGTGGTGGTGGTAAAACAACATTCAACAATGCCAGCATACCGGTCCCATACAAAAGTTACATACCTCTTATTTAATACATATTTACATATATTTCAAGTGAATGGCTCGTTTTCACGTTCCGCCAATACATACACCTTCGAAGAACATTCGATGTCTCTAAATGGCTAAGTGATGAAATCGGCTTATAAAGAAAAAGACAATAGACGAACAAAAATACTGTCCTACCCTGCACATAGAGTAGACACATTCACAGGCCAATGTACGAATTTGCAAATAATAAATATTGGATTTTACACATACACACAAACATGAATGCATTCATGCAGATTTCAAACAACGTGAAAAACACTCTAGACTTATTTCGATGATTTTCACCGGGTGTACATTTCGAATGTTAGAACAATGAATGGTAACGTGACCGTCCCTTAAATCCTACGCCTACAGTTCAATAATCTTTTAAGTGCTGCTATTTATTTAATTTGAATTATGAACAAAACCTATAGAATATAGGATATTTTTGAAAATGGCAAATGTCGAGTGTTTCGTAATTAGTGAATACAATGTAATTTATTAAATTATACGAAGGAACCATTTTGATGATTCACAACTCTGTGGTACAGGGTATTATGTCTATGTGCATATATTTGTAACAAGCAAAAGGAAACGAGATAGACCCATGGTAACCTTTGAGACTATGCATAGAATCACTCTCTGAGTCGATTTATGCATGTTCGTGTGTCCATGTTAAATTGTAAACAAAGTACAGGTCGCATTTATCATCCGAATTGGATGAAATTTGGTACAGCTCATTTATTTGGCCCAAGGACGAACCTTATTGAAATTGGGAAAAATCCATATATATCCTTCGATTGGAACGAAATTTGGCATAGCGTACTGAATTCATTGTAGAATGATGTGTGCTAAGGTGTGGGAACATCGGTTAAGATTTCGATATAGCTCTCATATATAGTTCCGTCCGATTTTAAGTAAATGGTGGACCAAAGACCCAAAGTTAGGCCGATTGACACAAAATTTTGCACAACGTACTGAAATTAGTAAAGCCTAACATGTGCCAAGTTTTGTTGAAATCGGTTCAGATTTGGATATAGCTCTCATATATATTTTTACCCGATTTTAAGTAAATGATGCACCAAGAACTCAAAATGTGCCCCTCTTAGATTCCTACGGATTCAATTCTCTATACTTACCTCAAGACATCAAATTTATTGAATAGCTTGTGATGTAAATGTGTCAGATTATTTCCCGAAAGATCCAGAATCTGTAAGCTGCTCGTTAAACTGTCAAATGCCATGGGTGAAATTTCCGTTAAACCGCAGTAACGCATATAAATTTCACGAATTTTGGCGGGTTTGAAGGCATCGTCCTAAATTTAATAAAAAAACAAATGAAAAATATAAAAAAAACATTTTTCCTAAGTTCCACTCACCTTCATCGTGTGTATTGGATTACCATCCAAAAACGTTCGATTAACAATTTCAAAATATTTAAATGAATTTGGTGGCAACATACTAATATTATTATATTCCAAATGTAAATTGTCCAAATTAAGCTTTGCGTTGGCCTTGATCTCATACGTTTCATTGCCGCTCAACGACCATATCACATTGTGTGATATGTCTAGGGTACGTAAACTTTTCAACGGACCCAAGGCATCATACGGTATCTCCGAGAGTATATTATCCGTTAATAACAATTTCATTAATCTCGGCATACCATCCACAAAGACATTAGGATCAATTTCAAATAAATTATTGCCACTCAAATCCAATGTTTCCAATATTAAAAGACCGGAAAAGCTATGCGGTTGCAATGTCGATATACAGTTGTCACCCAACAGCAGCGTTTGCAATGAATCCTCCAGCCCCCGGAATGAATCGTGTTGTATGTGTGTAATGTGATTGTGACTCAAATCTAGATGGCGAAGTTTTTGTAAATGTCGAAATGATTTCGATGGTATTTCCACCAGATCATTTTGTGGCAGTATTAGTTCCCACAGTGACCGTTCCAGTCCGGTAAACGCATCATCTGGTACTTCGGTTAAATGATTTCCCGATATTTTTAAACGGTACATGCCTAAGGGAATTGATTAATTGGAATATACAAGTAAAAAAATAATTCTGCGAATAAGCCTCACCTGTTGATTGCAGAAAATAGGGTTCGATTTCTCGTAACCCCGTATTTTCCATGTGCAGCATAAAAACCTTTGTTGTAATACAAAATTATTAGGATATTGAAATTATATAGTATTACAGAAAATAAATATACATATGTATATTTTTATATTTCTAGGGAAAAACTATTTTTGTCTTACCTTCGACTGATTCACCATTCGTGGCAGTGCAGGAAATGGCACATTTTTACAATGTACTATTCCCAAATCTGTTGATGACTTCGAACACGTACATAGTGCGTTATAGGCACATGGCGGGTATCGTGTATCTTCCATTTCACGATGATTATAATGTAGACCCCGTGCCAGGGACATCCATATCATTATTAATAGGGTTACAATCAAAAAGACGTAACCAAATTTAAAAAAGAATTCCTAGAAGCGAATGGGAGAAGTTTTTAGACATTTAAATCAAATCAATTTTAATTTTTGAATATTTTTATGATTAATATTTTTAATATTTTTTTAATTAAACTAACTAGTGGTCGACACTTTAAAGTATTTCATAATTATATTAGATTTTAAGTTCTTCTGGAGCGTGATCCATTGATAATTTTTTTCATATAATTAGTAAATTTTATTGTTTCCTAATGATATGCATATAATGATTATCGTATTATAAAAATCATCTATCAATTGGTTATACTAACTTTGAATTGAAAATATTTCATACAAAACCGACATTTAATCATAATTTATAGGATAGGATAGGGTAAAGTATAAAAGGACGATTAAAATATACAACTATCGGTATGTTGTAATGTGTTTAAAGTTGAAGGAAATTACCAAGGAGTTGGAAGGTCTAAATATTCCACAATAATACTCTTCAATCATCGTAAAATGTACAAACAATTGCTGCTAACAGAATGAATACCATAAGGATGACGAATTCGGTAAGATTGTGAAGTTGTTAGAGACTAGAAAATTTCTGAAATCACACCATTTTAATCTGGGTATCATAGTCATTATCAGGGACCATGAGAAGGTATCCACTTGGATAATAATATAAGCCCTGCCCCCATTCTCGGTTTCAAAAAATCGATGTTTATGATTTTATTTAATTTGAACTATTCTCAAGAATGTCTCCTTAAAATTTCAAGTGAAAATCTCAACTGCTCATAAAAATATGGCCGATATATTCAGAGTTATTCTGACTATTCACTAGGGAGAGATCTCGCCTGTGAAAAAAAGTTTCGCTTTCACATTCTCGCCTTATTCTGAGTGAATAGGAAGAAACAAAAAATGCGAGATATGGATTCGAAAATGGTGGTTGAAAAAAGAATCGTTTTGCCATATTGTAGTTGAAGGTGTAATCAAATATTTTATTTATTGATTTAAAAAAAAGTGTTACTATTCATTGTTATTTAAAGTGTATAACAATATAAATGTGAATTCGCTGTAAAACTGCTTTGTAATTGAAAGAAAATAAATTAAAGTTTGAAAATATGGCAACATACAACGGCATGTGAAACAGTTTATTATTGTTTTGATGCAATTTGGTGGAACAACTACAACAGATTTCAAATAACAGAACATTTTTTATGATGGCAAAAACCGCATTGAACCATGTCAAAGACACAACGAATAATGGGAAGAAATCTGCGATTGAAATAAATTAATCCACAGTTTATTATTTCACTTCATAATTGTATGTCTTTTTATTTAATTTCAATATCTTATCTCTCCAAATTCTTAAAGTGGCCAATTTTTTATGATATGCTCCTCCTCTTTTATTTCGTCCTTCAAATAATGCACACGATAAAAAAAAGAAACAAATATTTTTTGTAGCTTTATTATTGTTCTTTCATAATTCCACTGTTGAGCGGCTCATCAGACAAATTTGGCTATGTGGTTAATTTTTAATATTTTTTTTTCTGGAGAGACAGATCCTCGCACAAAATGTCTTCATTTTGCTTTATTTGTCTTTATACATTCCGTGGCAATATTTGGTTGTGCATGCATCGTTATCAAGGATTTCCAATGGCATTTTATTTGTTGTTTTTGAGTTAAAACATATGCATACAACCATTTATAATATTGATAATCGTCCTAGAATATTGTGTAGATATTTCGCATACAAATATTTAATACTTATATTTTTGTATTCAGCTCCCTTTAAATCTATTAGCGAAAATTTTTTCCCACAAAATGTCATCACATTCTCCCATTCCCTGTAATCCAAAATAACTAATTTTACCTCAAAGCGGATTTTTTCGCTTTCGAACTTGATTCAGAATAAGGGAAGAGGGAAATGCGAAAAAATTCGCTGCGAGTCCTTTAAACGGAAGAGTGAACAAATTCACCGTGGATTGATGTCCCGGAAAAGGCTGATTTTGTCAGCATCAACCGACGGCATTTTGAAAATAGTGGAGTAGAAAAAAGTTTCGCCCTAATTTTGTTGGATTTGAGTTTTATATTATATAATACTGATGTTTGTTCTGAAAATCTGATAAATCATAAATCTGTAATGTCTGTAGTGACTAATGTATATCAAACGTGGACCAAGAACTATATTTTAACACTCGGTATTGTCTTCATACCAATTGCAACTGCAATTTTTCATCGAATTTAACTGAACATTATTGATTTTTGTAGGCCAAAAAAGAGCGAATTTGTAATGACCCATTATATGGGAAGTATGCCAAATCTTGGTCCGATCTTTCCATTTTTTCGTCAATTGCTTATAGGCCTAATTATAACTAAACTTATTATATGCCAAAAGATTGCAAATTTCAAGACCATTTAAATATATATTTTCATTATAGGGCTAAAGTGTGCATTTTCCATTATATAGGAGGTATACCAAGTTTTGGTCCGATCTATCCAATTTTTTCACTTGCTTTCTTATAATAAACTCTTGTGCAAAATTTCATTCAAATTATATAACTCCTTTTTATTTTTGACCGGTGTACTTAGTGCGGCATGAGTGATTCTCAATACTTTAAACGCGTTTTTTTTTCTCAAAACAAAAACTATTAATCCAATCGGTTCCAAATATTAACACGTTATTCTGCATCTACCTACATAGATTTGGTATGAACTAGTAATCGCTCAATATCTTCCTTATTTTCCACCTAGTTTTTTTTAAATAGTCGACTTTCCAAAAAATAATTTTCCTATGTCCGTAATTTTTCTAATTTTCGAGCGAAGTCAATAATCCTAGTTCAGGCCATAGATATCTACTCTTTCTAATTGCTTCGGAATTTTGAGATTCGGATGTTTCAGTGACCGGCAATCATGCCCGCCGTCAAACAGTATTTTCTTTAGTTACAAAAAACAACACCATTTGGTCAATTTATTTTCTCCTTCTTTAATTTTTCATATAATTTTGTCCTATTTTTGGAAAAATTATACACTGAAGTCCCTATACCAGCACGATTGACATGAAATTTTGCATGGATTGCCGAATGACTTTTGTTTGGTTTAATTGTAGTCGATTTATATATAGAAGGATCCACCAATGATGCTACATCTGTCCGATCGACAGGATATAAATACAATTAAAATCATTGGAGAGGAAATTTTTTGGGTTACAATTAAAATTAGGTTCTTCTTTGGTCTAGTTCTTACTGTTTATTTTTTTAATCTTTGAAAGTATTTATTCTATCCTGATATTCCTTCATAATGTTGAAACTCATTATATTGTGAATATCTGTCAAAAGGGATTTTCAAAAGTTTGTATTATTTTCCAGGATTTGATTCAAATTTTGAAATGTTTTAATATATTTGCCCTGTTTCCTTTTTTAGATTTTAAAAGTTTCACCAGTACACAGACACATTATATGTCCTGTCCTCTCTTTTAAGATAATATTTTCTTTTAAGCATATTTTTGAACTTGTTGAGCTATTCTTTTATTAAACTTTTTGGACTCTCAAGAATCCTATAGTCATATTTATTTATGTTGTGCTTCAAAGGTTTATGTTTTCTATGATATTATTTTTCGCAGTCTATAAAAATCGATTTTTATTTATTTCTGTTTTTAGGTTGCACTAATTTTATTATTTAAAATCTACACAATTAGTCGAGGAACTATTTTAGATTCATGCAGTAATTCATATTATATTTTTTAATACACTTTTTTTAAATTAGACATTAATAAGTATGTTTTTCAACTAGCACTTTCTTTTATTTCATTCACACACACCACATAACAGTGCTAATAGGCTTAATCCTCATTTGCTAAATCCTTTTTGGCTTCACAATGGTAATTTAATCTGTTTTGCAGCTTTGCACATGCATTTGGACTATGCAAATATATATTGGACACATTAGCAGTGGTATTATGTTGGAAACCATATAAGTATTTAGGTCTAAAACCATATATTCTTCTCTTTTTTTTCAAATCTGTTTAACAAAAGTTTTTTTAAGGAACACTACTAGTTGATTAAACATGTAGTTGATTAAACAGTTTCCATATATTTTAAAATTTAACACACATTATCCTATTTCATTGAAAATTCGCATTGATTAATTATTCAGAATAATATATGCACTATTTTATATCATTATAAATGTTTCTATATATTCTAAAATTCAACACTTATTATCCTTTTTCTTTGAAAATCCACATTATTATTTATATTTCATAAAAACAATAATTCATTGATTTATTTTTATATACACACCATTTCGTTAATTGGATTAAATTACTCTTATATCTACTACATAAAAAATCTGTATCAAAATGTTTTTATTTTTTTTTTTATTTTAATCCACCGGAAAAGTATTATTATTATTTTTCGTTTATCTTTTTTTCGTCCTTCGAAAAGTCCTTTGAATTGTCTTTATTATATCCTTTACAGGATATAATTCTTTCAAATTGAACCTTTTCTATTCAAATGTTTATTTAACTTCTTTTCCAACGGTTTTTTTCAAATTTTTTTTATTTCCCGCTAATGTGCCAAGGCACGTCCGAACCTTAGCACACGTAAGGTATTTCTGTGCAAAATTTTTCACACATTTGAACTCAAATAAACCAAGATGTAAGATGTGTTTGCTTGCTTGTTATTACTAATTGGATTGTACCACATTTCAATGAACTAGGTGTACAAAATTAGACTATAGGTTCTTCTTCCTCAAAATATTTATAGCTCTGTGTGTGTTATTTTTTCATTTCAAATTTTGTCCATTTCCGTTTTAGATTTAACGTCAAAAAGTTTACTAACCTTTGCAGCAACAGCCTAGAGACATGGAGAGCGGTTAACAATGGCGCATGCCTGAGAATTGTTCTATACGATATTGTTTGAAACGCATGTCCCAACATCATTGTTTTGAAAAGAGAAAGCCGGTAAAACACAACTAGACTTGAAATTAGATATTTTTACATTTTTGAAATCTTTAAGATTCAAAAATATTCAAATCTATTTTCAATAGGACAAGATTAGATGTCCTAATATGAAGTATTCCATGGATTAATGTGCACCTATCAAATTCTAAATTTATGTTGAAAATTTCAAACTTCCTTTATTTTAGTAAGAAGAAAAACTTTGCTTTTAATTTTTAGTATCACTCTCACAATCACAAGGACCCTTCTAAAATGCCCTCCAGCCGCCAATGATAACAATCACTTATTCAGGGCAATAAGTGATTGTTTGTTGCCACTCCAAGGAGAGTGTCTGTTTTATATACGAAAATGTAGATAAAACAGAGATGAGCATTCTCTAAAGCAAAATATGCTTAAAAATATAATCGTAACTCTTGTCACTTCCTCCAAATCAAACTCTGATATTTCACATATATTTTGTCCACAGTCATATTTCCACTACTCATCCTCTTCAATTTCTTAAAATTTTTCAGTTCACATGCCTCCAAGAATAGGTTTCTGATATGAAATTGTTCTTCCTATCGTATTAGGAATAAATACATTGAGGAGTTACAAATAAAAACTGCAACATTAATGTCCCTCTATCATCCAATACATTTTAATTTCAATTTATTTCATAAACGAGAATCTAGCCCAAAGAGCCAAAAGCGATTCAAAAAACAACAAATTATAAACTACTCCAAATATTATTATTTTATTCAATTAAATGCAATTATTATTAATTTAGCTTTTTTGTTGACGTATATTTTAGAAATGTCCACACACGTATTTAATAGTATATCATAGATAGATAGGTTTGTCTAGACGATAAATTTAAGTCTATGCTTAAAGGTTACCCATGACAAACTGAAAACATTATTGTAAGTCTTCGTAAACAGAAACAGAAACATTAATAATGAATTTATTTGGTATTAAATGGGTATTATTCATGCCAAAACAATTTGTATATGTTTAGCATATGTTTTTTCTATGTTTTTTCCATTTTAAATATAAAAATGTACTTGAGGTTCTATTGCGTTTGTTCCTTAGCGAGGGTTATGGACAAGGATAACAAAGAAATGCCAATAAAAGGTTAAATGTTTTTTTACTGTTTAGGAAAAAATCGTTATTGGAATTTTGTGAGAAATAAATAAATTAAAATTCCTTCGCCAGTATATTTTCAAAATCAATAATATAAATTTCAGTATTTTCTTCGAAACGAATTATTAGCTTATGTTTTCATTCCATTCTGCAGCAGATGGCGCCATATGGAAGTTGATTTTATTTCAAATTTATTTGAAACAAAATCAACTATTCAACTAATTCGATAATTTCATTTGTAATCCACAACATATAATTTGCAATTCGAGAATTACATTTGCAATTAATAACATATCAGTTGTAATTCATAAAATACCTTTCGAATACCATTTGAAATTCGTAACATTTGATTTGAAATACATAACAATTTATTTATTATTCAATAAATTTAATTTTAAATTCGAAAAATATTATAGGTAACACACAAAGTATATGTGTGAATTTAGAATGAATTGTTACGAATTACAATTGAAATACAATGAAATTACAAATTGAATTCCTTGAATTATAAATTAATGTCTTTGCAGTTCAAATGAAACTCTACGAATTTCAAATGGAAATATACGAATTACAAATTAAATTCTTTAAATTTCAAATGGATTTTTTTTTAATTTCGTTGAAAAGTTTATTAAATGTTTTAAATCGCCAATTACATTCTCGAATTACAAATAAAATGTTTTGAATTGCATATTGAGTTTTGAATTACAAATGAAATTCTCGAATTGCAATTGAAATGTTTTGAATAACATATTTCTGCTCGTATACAGTTTTAGTAGTTCATGTCGTCTAGGAAGTCATTATCCTTCAGCTCCTATAAAATTGTCTGATTCTGCTCGCCTTTGGGTCTTCGTAGTTTTCTACTCTTTTATAACCATTCCCCTGTATATATCTATAAATTCACTCTACCTTTAAAACAGAATTTGATGTCTATAAAATACCCACCGTAGCCCGTCTATGCTCATCTTTGAATTACTTTCCATCCCATTTATAAATAAACCCTTTCGATTTTTTGCCATTTGACGTGCGCCTCGAGTGCTTGGGATGTAGCCAGCTCTAAATGACTTCCGCCCATCCACAAAGAAACATTTTTCCTCTAAGGTCGAAGGTCTTCAAAAAAAGAACCATGTTATAAAGAGACCATTTTGTAAGCCTATGAAATACTATAATAATTTTTTATGAAGGACTCCCTTCTATACTGTCAATACCTTCTGAAGGTCTTCAATACAATAAAGACCTTTTGGTATTCTTCTAAGTGGATAAAATGTGGAAAAACTATACACAAAAGTTCTCTTACAGATAATCTTTTACTCAGCAGACATTCTAAAAATTTTCTATACAGAAAGGGCATTGAATACCTTTATAAAAGTCTGACCTTCTAGAGGTTTTCTATACATAAATGACCTTCTGGAGATTTCCTGGATTTATAATACTTTTAAAAGGTCCTCAACGCCTAACCTTCTAAAGGTATTTTGCAACTTCAATACCTTCAAAAAGTCTCCAACATCTAGAAGATCTTCCACACCTAGTGGTGTAAAGATCTATAAGTCGCTACCGCCTATACACATCGACATTCTGTACACAGGTCTACATTCTGCTGTCTCGGTATCGGCAGAGGACAGTCAGAATTATACTATAGGCACTGTGTATAATATCTTAAATATACCTTCGGCTCCACTGTTAGAATCGATTTCGATGTTTCACTCATAACTTCGTTGATATTCTCACGTAAATCGTCCATTTCAATAACACTAAAATAGAGAATTTTAACATAATAAATTGTGATCCTCTATACATAGAAAACTTTATTAAGGTATCTTATAAACTGACGACGCACAATGGGTTAGAATACCCTGTTTCCTTGGATTAATTAAAAAATTAAATTTTAAGTATCGTTAAAATTTTTTGCACGCGGTTAAAGTATAAAAAATTCTACATCATTTGTCGTTGAAATTAATGACAAAAGTGGACTGGTGTTTTTGTAGTGAAACTTCAAAGTCAAACTTCATACAAATTTTTGTGCCAAAAAAGGCTGAAAAAAGTGAAAACGTAGAAAATTTTATTTATTTTAAAAAGTATTGTAAAAGTTAAACATTTTTCAACGGAACCATGAAGTTTAGGTTATTTTGCAAATACTTCGTTAACATTTAAGATTTAGTTATTTATATTGAAAATGCCAAAAAAATTAATATTTTTATATTTTAAATGGATAAATAGTTATTATTCGTCCACATTCGTGTCATAATTTTTGGTTTATATTAAAGAGGACATAAATCTCTGTTATATTGCAAAATTTTACGCTGCTCTTTTGTGCCTTTTAGAAGCTATGCGTTGTTTAATACAAGTGTTGGTAGCAGTCAAATTAGCTAAAAGTCACATTGATCTCGTGGCTGGTGCTGTTGTTGAGTGTTGTGTTTTCTTGTTTTTCATGTTATTTTTTTCTAATTATTTTATTGTTGTTATTTTTGTTTCTTTTAATGATATTCTTTGTTACAATAATATTTTGTTTTTGTTTATTTTAATAATATTCATTGTTTTGACAAATAGTGATTGTGTTGTGCAGTTTCAAGTAGTCGGGTAAAAGCGTTCTTTATTAGCATTTTTTATAGGTACAAGTTCGAACGTTGTTTTTTATAATCGTCGAAGCTTATGATGAATTCGAGCGCTCAAACAATGAATGACAAGATGACATTTTTAGCTAAAGAAATCAAAAACACGCACCAAAACGCTAGAAAAAATCTGCCGAAATAACAAAAATATATGTTAATTTAATAAAAATGCACGTGTCGGTTATAGCTGTATCCAGTGGCCATGAGATTAATAATGAAAATTTTCAAATATATGCACACAATACAGGACGACTTTTTGTTGAAACGTATCCTTTGTATAATATGCCTACCACTTTGCACAAGTTTTTTATTCACGGACCCGAAATTGTGTCAAATGCCCTTTTACATATTGAGCAATTATCAGAAGTTGGTGATGCTGCGGACAGAGGTGGCCTGTGAGAAACAGTGACGTAAATGACATACACCCACTCAAAACCATTATGTTTTTTATAAAATGGCTATTAACATTTATCGAGTTGGAAATAACGTATGCTTTACTCAAATTCATATCGAATATCAAAATTTTTTTCTTAAAAAAAATTCGGAATTTTTTATCAGTTCTAGTAAAGAATAGCCAGATATACAGTAAAAATAATATATGTTCTTGAAAATGACTGTATATGGTGATAATATTGAAATAAATGACGTTTACTACATTTTATACAGGTATATGTCGTTTTCGACGTTTACACCTTTTTGACAGTCGAAATCCTGAAAATTCGTCATACGGACCATCCCCGGCTGTGGATGATTAACTTTAAGATGTATAAAATTCAATGTTTAAGTTATCATATTGTACTCCTTGCACTATATACCTACACTGATATTTGGCACTAGTTAATAAAATTATACTCAAATATACTTAGAAAACATTTTTTTTAACTTATTTTAATGGTATTAACTGAAAAATAAAGAAAAAATATTCTAACGTAGCTTCCCTGATTTGGTCCAAGAAAACATGGTACTCTAACCCACTGTGCGATGTTCGAGAGGCATCTTATACATCATTTTACTCATACCAGCCATCCTAAAAATGCTAGGCGTCTTTTACATACAAAGAACGTATGGAGGTCATCTACCATAAGGAAGAGAACATAAAAACATCATCTTTTTTGCTAATCTTTTGTAAAAGCTCCTAATCCTAGATATACCTATATAAATTGCAAATGTAGATGGGCATTTAAATTTGAATTAATTTATGTATATTTGTTTAATTAATTTATATATTATTTATTTCAAGTGATTATTTATACTCTTTCGAGTCGAGCTTGATGATCTAAATTTTTGCAATGAAAAGGAAAGCCAGGAGAAGAACCTACGTACCCACCATTATGCGACGCGTTTCGCCGTTGGTTAAGCGGCTCATCAGGCATATTGGGTTATGTGGCTTTACAAAGGTCGTACGTTGATAACTTGTATTTATTCCGCCCTGATGCGAAACTTGCATATGCGAATTAAATTCAAATTTGTCAAAGTTCGACATTTGTCTTCATTCTAGGAACAGTCCTTTTCAAAGCAGATTTTTGTTGTAGCGATGGATAATTAATCCACACACCTACAATTGCTCCCATGGTATACACATGTTTTTGCGCAACCGTTTTGGAAGTGTGTTGATGGCTCAGAACGTTGAGCCATCAACACAGCCCTAGCCGAGCACGGCTAGGGCTCGAACCTAGGTCCTCGGAGCAACACAAATGTTGCCAAGACCTCTCAACGTTCTGAGCCATCAACACACTTCCAAAACGGTTGCGCAAAAACATGTGTATACCATGGGAGCAATTGTAGGTGTGTGGATTAATTATCCATCGCTACAACAAAAATCTGCTTTGAAAAGGACTGTTCCTAGAATGAAGACAAATGTCGAACTTTGACAAATTTGAATTTAATTCGCATATGCAAGTTTCGCATCAGGGCGGAATAAATACAAGTTATCAACGTACGACCTTTGTAAAGCCACATAGCCCAATATGCCTGATGAGCCGCTTAACCAACGGCGAAACGCGTCGCATAATGGTGGGTACGTAGGTTCTTCTCCTGGCTTTCCTTTTCATTGCAAAAATTTAGATCATCAAGCTCGACTCGAAAGAGTATAAATAATCACTTAAAATCACTTTCAAAATGATCACAAAAATTCAAATAACAAAAATTAATTTCAGCCGAGCACGGCTAGGGCTCGAACCTAGGTCCTCGGAGCAACACAAATGTTGCCAAGACCTCTCAACGTTCTGAGCCATCAACACACTTCCAAAACGGTTGCGCAAAAACATGTGTATACCATGGGAGCAATTGTAGGTGTGTGGATTAATTATCCATCGCTACAACAAAAATCTGCTTTGAAAAGGACTGTTCCTAGAATGAAGACAAATGTCGAACTTTGACAAATTTGAATTTAATTCGCATATGCAAGTTTCGCATCAGGGCGGAATAAATACAAGTTATCAACGTACGACCTTTGTAAAGCCACATAGCCCAATATGCCTGATGAGCCGCTTAACCAACGGCGAAACGCGTCGCATAATGGTGGGTACGTAGGTTCTTCTCCTGGCTTTCCTTTTCATTGCAAAAATTTAGATCATCAAGTTCGACTCGAAAGAGTATAAATAATCACTTAAAATCACTTTCAAAATGATCACAAAAATTCAAATAACAAAAATTATTATTTATTTCATTTAAAAATGTAATATATAGTAAAAAAAATTATAAACAAATTTATTTATTCTCAAAAATTACTGATTATACATAATAAATACAATTAAAAGGAGAAACATATTTAAAAAAATCTATAACATAAAAATATACCAAAACGCTTAATGCCAAACCTCCACCTATTACATTTTAATTGTGGTAATTTTACGATATAACCAACTATAATAGACATTCTCCTTGCTGTACTCCTTTTCCTCGGCACCAAAACATTCTGAAATATTCGGTGGGAAAATATTCTCCATATTGTAATAGAATGTTGACTTGACTTCACGTAATTTATTTTTCGATTTCATTGTAATACGTCGTGAATGTGGATCTTTACCCTCTAAATGTTCACGTATATAGTGCGCTGATAATTGAATTTCCATTTCATCAACCAAAGAATCGTTTATTGAATCTATTATACGTGGTGGTTTTCGTAAAAGTTGATCACAAACTTCATAGTACACACTGCTTATATTCAAATGTATATGAATCATAAGAAGATGTTCCAACGTACAATGGATTTGTAATAATTTTGATAGAGTCTTAGCCGTCTCAAGTTCATCAAAATTGCTATTCTTAAAGCCGACCACATCATTTTTCATGGTATTTACATTACTCTTGACATCGTTGTGTAGCAAAGTTTTACGCATAGCAGCACTGTCCTGCAATACAGCATTACGTAAAGATTTTCGTACATTCGGCACTGTTGAGGAGTTTTCCTTGTTCTCCTGGGCAACTCTAAAAGCAAAAATTAAATTAAAAACAACATTATAGGAATCTTTTATTCCCTTACCCCTTATTTTTCAAATCATTGGCACTGCATATTTTACTCTCCACAAATATATATTCATAATCTTTGTATAGCTTTTCCAAACCAATTTCCAATAACAATTCCAAGGGTTCTGAGCCCGATAGGCATGGTATGGCCAAACGACGATTTGCAACTTCGGTTATAATTTCAGCTAAACGATTTTTATTTGTTGGTGTATTCTAAAACAAAAATCAATTACAAAAAAATAGTACATCGACAAAATTTAGTTTACTTACCACAATATTACAGCGCGCTGCACATTGAAATAGTATATTGAATGCCATTTTCAAATCTTTATATGAAGAACATCCTATAAAGAGGGGGAAATAAATCTATAAAAA